>NC_089505.1:103368116-103686441 GCF_036850995.1 Saccopteryx leptura | reverse complement strand
CTGTCTCCTTAAGTATCCAGTGGAGGACAGTGCCCTGCCTCCCCCCCACCCCCCCAAGACTGGCAGCCCCTGCTGTCAGGCCCTTCCTCCCAGTCTGGGCAGTGGCCTCTAGCCCTCATCCCGGCAGCCCCTCTTCAAGGAATGAGCTTGGAGTCATGGGAAACAGGCCCTGGGGTGGGTGTGCCAGGACTCCAGGCCTCAGCCCTGGCCTCTGGGTGTGATGAGACCTGGTCAGGCAGAAGTTCTAGGACCCTGGGGTCTTGGCACTACTTACCAAGGGGCCAGGAGGGGGAGTCGGGGTGCCTGGGGGAGGCGGGTTGCACGCAAGGCATGCTGGGCCCCCCTCGGCTGGTGGGTGGGGGGAACAAAGCTGGCATCAAGGCCTCAGCTAAAATTAGCCGTTTCCCTGCGCGGGAACAAGCATGCCTGCCAGCCGCCCAGATCGCCGCTGCCTCAGCAGGCCATCTGTCGCCACGTTTTTGCTCAGTCCCCCAGGGTCCCCCAGCTCCAGCCACCCCCAGGGGCTAGAGGGACTCTGAGGCTGTTCCTGGCCAGGACTCTGTTCTCTGCTGCTGTCATGCTGTGTGACCTCAGGCAAGGTGGAGTCCCTCTCTGGACTCTTATACAAGAGGGCCCTGGACAATGACATCTTGGATCCCCCCCTTCTTCTAAGAATGAGTTGCTGATGCTGGCTGGGGAGCTAGGGTGTGGGCTGCCCCATCCCTCAGAGCTGGTCCTTTCTCTTGTCCGAAGTTTGAAGATGGGCCAAGTGAGGTTTAGGATAAAGGTCGGGGTATATGACAGACTCCTATCAGTTTCCTTGGTCTTCATTGGACAGTAGAGTGGCTCTGTATCCAATAACACCCCAGCATTTTCCACCTTACAGCCCCCACGTAACACACATTATGGAACTCTAAGCAGTCTTACAAAAACAGCTCTAGTGGGAAGCCAGGAGATGGAGGCTGAACTTGGCCAATAACTTTCTCTGTGGCTTGACCAGATCTCCTGCCCCTCTTTGTCTATTTCCCCCGCTTCAATAAGTTCCCATTTCTTGAGCACCTGCTCACTTCATGACACATTGTCTTGAGACTGAAATGATTGATCATCCCCACTTTATAGATGAGCAAACTGAGGTACAGAAAGGTGAGGAAGCAGTGGAGCCATGGGTGGATAGCTGTGTCCTCCCCATGCCCCTCCTCTACTTGCTGGTCTTCAGCCTCAGCTACTTTCAGACTGTGGCACTTCCCTGGCTGCTGCTCCAGGGTCACTCAGCTTGGCCTGGGAGGAGTTCAGACTTGAACCCAGGCCCCTTGGCTCCTGGCCTCCCTCCCTCTGGCCAGCAGGCTGGGCCTGTTCCCTGAGTGAGTCATGTCCCTGGACTTTGGCCTTCTTCTTGTCAGGCTCTGTGTTCTGAATTTGGAGATGGGAGGGGGCTTTGTAAGAAAGAGGGGCTTCCCTGGCAGCAGTGGGGGTCTAAAGCGATCTTCTTTCTCCCTCCTCAGTCCTGCACCCTGAGGCCATGGTGTCAGCAACCCATAACCTCTCTCCTCTCCACTGATCTCTAGTCTTGTAGAAATTATTCCTCAGGCCTCGGTGACCATTAAGTGCCCCTTCCTACATAACTAGATTCAGTTAGAACTGGGGTGAGGGTGGGAGCTTGGGGTGGTGGCATCTCCAGGTTGTCTGTGCCCAGGTGGCTGACTTCCCAGCACTCATCTTCCTCAGCACCAGGCCACTGGGTTATCCAGTGTGCCTTCCCTCCTGGTGTCCAGGGACCAAGGTCACACCCAGAGCCCTGTGTGCCTCCACCTCCTTCTGGGGCCAGTGGTGTTTGTCACTGGGGCAACATGCGGCTGTGCCTGGCTCTGGCAATGCTGGGGTGACATTCATGCCCTGTGAGCTGTGACGCCTCTGCAGGCAGAGGACAGCACCACCCAGGCTGGCAGTGATGGGGGAGGGGTGGGAGTGGGCCGTCACCTGTCCGAAGCAGTCAGTGGGTGACGTGTACCCATCCCAGTCTGGAGGGAGGATTCATGGGTAAAGTGCAAGGTTTTATCCCTGGCATATGCCATGGGGTAGGATTGGGGCATCTATATCTTCCTCACACCTGGAAGGTGAGGCTTGTGTCTGTGTGAGGTTGGGGGGAAGTTTCTCTAGCATTTTACATCCAATTAGTGGGTGTGGGAGTACCGGGTTGTGTGTTAGGTACACCGTTGTGAGGGTAACAGCCTGTGGTTCTCTCATTGTCTGGGGGTATCAAATGTGGCCATCTCATGCTTTGTGGGAGGTGACAGGTTAGGAGAACAGTCATTCATATGCCTGTCTCTCTGACTGTTGGGTATGTGTGAGATGTCACCATGTGCCCATCTCATGCTGTTGTGGGGAGTGACATGTGTGATTATCTCATGCTGTTGGGAGGTTGTCAGTAACTTGGGAGCTTGTCTGTCACCCTCTCACCCTAAAGAGACAACATGTTGCCTGGTGGTATGGAGCTGACAGTTGGCAGGGAGACCACAGGGCCCCAAAGGGCTAGCCAGCGGAAGCACTCGAGGCCTGAGCACCAGAACAGGTGTGGGTTGGGGGAGGTGTCTCATTCCCACGTGACCTACCTTCTGACCCAGGTGGCAACACTGGGAAATGCTCCCCCAGAGGAAGGACCCAGTGTGTTCAGTGTGCAGCAGGGCCTCTGGGACTGGGGCAGGTGCAGTGGAGAGGTGGGGTACCAGGCAGGGTTTGCAGGAGGGACTGTCCCCCTAAGCCTGGGGGACCCTATTCCTGCCTCTTCTGCCCCTGAAACTGTTAAACTAATTAAGGCTGTGGATCCGCAGGATTAATCGGGGCAGCTCAGCGCGGGCCAGGAGCTCAGGTAGTCGATTAGTGCGCCATGGAGGATATTGGATTTCTGAACCGCAAGTCAGCACTATTCGGGCCTGTTATCTCTCTGAGGCTCGAGGGTCAGGAGGCGGCGGCTCCGGGCGTGCTGGCCACCCCCGCCTGGCCAGCTCGGAGGTCCACTCCCCCTGCCCACACTGCCATCTCCGCCTGTCTGCCGGCATCCCTACCCACTACCCCCAACCCCCATGTCCTCCTGGCCCGGCTGCTGCCCACACGGCGTCCTCACCCAGCCCTTGTCCCTGGCTCATCCTGGCCCTGTGCATGGTCTCCCTCTGTCTCCCTCCATCACTCTCCGGTTTCCGTCTGTCAGGCTGGCCTCCCCAGAGCCGCCATCTCCTCTGGTTCTCTGTCTCTCAGCCCCACCTGGCCTGATGCACACCCTGCCTCACTAACCTGCTCTTCAGCCTCTGGCCAGCCTCTCCACCTCTGTCTTCTCCCCGTCACTGTCCCCCTCTCCCATCACCAGTCTCTGCCCGCTTTTGTTTTTGTATGTGTCTGTCTCTCACAGTTTCTGTTGCTGTCTGTCTCTCTCATGTCTCTGTCTCTCCCTCTGTGTGTCTCTGTATCTTTCTCATTCTTCCTTTCTGTGTTTTTCTCTCTCCCTCTGGCACTCAATCTCTCTCTCTCTCTCTCTCTTTCTCTCTCTCTCTCTTGTGTGGTCTCGGCTGGTGTCTGCAACCAGAACAAATCTCCCCCAGCCAACACCCCCTGAACAAGGAGGCCAGAGCAGCTAATGGGAAACATGTGATTCTGCCTTGTGCCTGGAGCACCAGGAAGGGAGCCTTCGTCCCAGCTCAGCCCCTGCTCCCCCTGCTCGCTTCATTCCCCCCCACCACACTGTGTCCCGTCCCCCCCCACCTCCCAGTGGCTCCCCCAGCCTGTGTGGGCACAGTTGCAAGTTATCCAGTCATTTACATTTCAGGGGTTTGTGGGGAGCTGTCGTATATCAGTTGGGGAGTATCAGGTTGTGGAGGGGCTGGGAGCAGCGTTGCTCCTTTGCTTCCCCCCAGCCCCCAGGGCCAGGCAGACCCCATGCAGACTCCCCCCCCAACCACCACCACCATATGTAGAAGAACAGGGCCAAGATGAGCTGAGCTGTGGGGGCCTGGATGGGGGGCAGCCAGTCCACCCCCCTCGGAGGGCTGTGGAGCCACCCGGGTTTCCATCCTTTCCGCCCTCCTGGGCCTCTGGGGAGCTGCAGAGGTTGGGGCTCCCTGAGGGCTTAGGAGCTGCTGGGCTGCATTTCTGTGCCCACCCAACCACGGGCAAAGGGGGGATGGATCAGAGGAGGGAGGCTCTGGCAGGTTGGAATTCTCCTTCTCTGCCTGTGGATAAATTGTCCCTAATCCAGGCTTGGGGAACTGTCTGGCTCCTACAGAGAGAGAGAGAGAGAGAGAGAGAGAGAGAGAGAGAGAAGGCAGGAGATAGGGAGGAGGGAAGCAGGCATACAACACAGTGACACAGACACACGCTGTCTCACAAAGGGCTCTCACATGCACGCACGCACACACACACTGACGAGTTACACAAAGGTACCACACAGACACTGAGGCACCCTTGGTCTGACAGGCACACTCTGGCACACAGACCCTCTCACACATGTTGTCACTGACACAGCTATACTAGCATACACTTACAATGACATGGTACCAACACACAGACATGTGTGGACATGCATGAGCACATACTGACCCACAGTGACTAGTCACATCAACACACCATGGCCTGAAAACCCAGGAAAAAGCAGAGGTAGGAGATAGGCAACACTGATCTGCAGTGACATCAGTGCCCAAAGTCACAGGCCTTGAGATTAGAGACATGCAGGGACAGCAGAGGATCAGCCGTACTCCTCTCCCCACCTCACCCCCCCCCCCCCACACACACACACACTTATTCAGAGAGCTCTGAGACAGGCAAAAGCCTGTTTGGCTCTTGACAGTAGGATGCAGAGAACCAGGCAGAGTGTGCAGAGAGGCACATTCATAGCCTGACCACAGCTGGGCACACCTTGTCACACATAGGCATGCATACTTGCACCTCTCTCCTCACAGGCGTGCAAACACAGGCTCAGTTGGGCATACACAAAGCTGAATAGACACAGATGTACACACCCACATGTATAACTGAAAACACTAAACCCACGTACACATCAGACACACACACCACATCTGAACAAACACACAATCCCATACATGTACACTGTCAAACATATAGATACCTGCATAGATACTGTATACAAAAATATACAGAGAAGTATACAGAAGGGTAAATAGACCCAGGAGTATCTACCCAGACAACTGAACACTCATAGATTTTCATTCATACAGGCAGGATCTCTAACACACATACAAATTCCCAGGCAACCAAAATTTGTAAGGAGTCTGTGAGACCTGGTTCTCAGAACCCCCTGGGCTCCAGTACAGACCTCAAAGAGGCAGACAAATGGGCAGGAAGCAGCAGGGTAGTGAGAAGGTCCATGGCTATTAAAGAAAGCTGGAGACATAATCAACTGACAGAAAAGGCTAAGTGCCAGCTGCATATACACCCCTCATGGAAATCTGAACACACCATCACTTTGAGCAGCAACTCACACTTGCATTATAAATGAACTCTTAGCATTTATAGTTTCTCCAGAGTGCTTCTCCCCATTCATAAGATCTCCCATTTTATAGATGAGAAAGCTAAGGGCCAGAGAGGTTAACTGACTCGCCCAAGATCACACAGTTAGTGAGGGTTGAGCCACGGGGCTATCTAACTTCTAAGGCCAGGTTCTTTCCACCATACTTTGTGTTCATGTTCATGCATATGTGTATCTACACATATACTGCTTCCCAATAGGAACCTGAGGTTTCAAGATTCCTAACTCCCCAGTGAAATGAGGTCTGAGCTGATTTAATTGTCTGCAAGAGTGAACCCCATCTAGGACAGTCTCTTGGCCCCTCTGTCTGGCATATCCTGTGTCCTTTCTTAGCCTGTGGTGCTGTTTGCTTCCACAGATGGGAGCTTGCCTGCCTATCTACCCATCGGCCTGGACCCCAGAGCCCACCCAGCTAAGTGCGTGCAGAGGGCCCCCAGTTCGGGGCAACTCTCAGGCTGCTACGGAGATCACCCTGGAATCACCGAAGACTGGCCTTTCCTGCTGAGCCGGGCCTGTCTGCACAGCCTGCTTAGGTAGGTAGGTAACCGTGTATGGGAAACCAGGTCTGTGCTTCGGCCAGCCCCAGGGCATGGGGATCAGAGGGACTTACTTCCCTGTCCTAGCAGGAATTTATTCCTCCCAGCTTGGCCGAAAAGAGGTCCTTGATAGAATCCAAATACAGTGGTGCCTCGTCTATCGCGGGGGTTAGGTTCCAGAACACCCCGCGATAGGCGAAAATCCGCGAAGTAGCGACCTTATATTTATTTTATTATTTATATATATTTTAAGGCTTTATAAACCCTCCCCACACTCTTATAAACCTTTCCCACACTGTTATTAACCTTTCCCTCACTCTTATAAACACTTCCTATGCTCTTAAACACTTTCTACACTCTTAAACCTATGTAATTTTAACAACATATAAAATTCTGTATGGGAATTCACCAATGAATACTAATATGTTTTAATTAATATTTTTTATATTGTTTTTCATTTTTTTAGGCTAGAAAATGCTCATTTTACTGCAGAAATACTCAAAATAATAAATATATATATAAATACCCATATACCACAAAATCTCGTGATATAGTGAAAAATCCGCAATACAAAATTAGATACAATTTTTTTTTAAGATTTTATTTATTGATTTTACAAAGGAGAGGGGCAGGGAATGAGAAGTAGTTGCTTCACTCTAGCTGTTCATTGGTTGCATGTTGTATATGCCTTGAGTGGGCAAGCCCAGGGTTTCGAACCAGCGACCACAGCATTCCAGGTTGGTGCTCTATCCACTGCATCACCACAGGTCAGGCAATATTATATACAATTTAAAAATCTGCAATATAGTGAGACCGCGAAAAGTGAACCGCGATATGGTGAGGGACAACTTATATTAACACAACTTACTCAAACTCACTACACGGAGCCCTGTTTTCTAGTCTGAGGACCCTTTCCTGCTCCTTGACCTGAGAGAAGTGGAAAGGGAGGCTTTGTGACAATGAGCAGAAGTCAGGGCAGACAGGAAACCAGAGTGCCTAATGTGTGCAGCTGACCTGCAGTACTGAAATCTGTGGAAGTGAGATTTGGGAGGCCAAGGTGAGGTACTGAGAGGACCTGAGTAGTTCAGGTATACTAGGCTGCCCAACCAGGATGAGGTGGGGGGGAGCAGGACCTGCAGCCCTTCTCCTGCCCCAAATTAGCCCACCTAGGCTCAAAAGCTACAAAGGCCAGGTGGGGCTGCCCTGCCCTGCAGAGGCAACTCCCTGAACTGACACATGAAGCCTCCAGGCTCTAGGAAGCTCCCTAGAGCCCAGCCTGCTTGGGGACCCCACCCAGCTTCCAAAAGAACATTCCTGGGGCCTGAGGTCTGGGGGTGGGACCTCCTGGGATTGTAAGGGTAGGGAGGTTCAGCTGTGGGAGGATGCAGGGCTGTGTGTACCCACTATAAAAGTATAAAGCGTCTTGTGTGCTTAACACACAGGCATATGTACAAGCAGACCTATGTAGGACTCTGTTCTTAGGTGTGCAGGGTTCTGAATGCAAAAGTTATTATATAAGTGGACTGAGCTGGGGATGTTTGAGGGTTGAGTATGTGGTACATTGGAGTGATGAGTGTGCAGGACTTGGTGTGTCCTAGGTGGGTGTGGTAATACTGGAGTGTTATGTGCGCCACACTGGATGGTGTATGTGTACAGGATGCTAAGTGTACACTGGAGAGGTGTGTAGACAAGAATCTGAACACATGAGGGTGATAGGTGGGTACCCTGGGATGATGTGGTGTGTATACATTGGAACCTCCCCGTGTGTCACTGGGAAACCGTGTGTTCAGGGTTCTGGCTGCATGCTGGGGGTGGTGTGTGCACATGGCACCATTTGTGCTTTGGAGGTGGGCTGGGCAAGCATTCAGCTGAGCTGGGCTCAGCAGTGCCCAGCTTTGTGGCCAAATCGCTGAAGTCACTTCCTTTCCAGCAGCAACTTTCCAGGAGGAGGAGTTCTTCAGACCTGGGCAGGGAGGGTGGGGGCGAACAAGGGGGCTCTCAGGGGAAGGAGGTGGGCGGGGGCGAGAGGCTGTAGGGAAGGCCTGATGGGGCTGGAGGAGGGGAGTCTTCTGGGAGACAGAGGGAAAGACAAGGACAGGAGTCTGGAAGGGCCAAGGGCAGGAGGGGATGGGGGCGGAGCAGGGCGGGAAGCACAGAGGGAAGCACAGTCCCTGGGTGACCTCGGAGGGAGGAAGGGAGGGCCGCCCGGCAGGGTGACCCTCGGGTTCAGCCAGAGCTGGCTGTGGTGCCTGCACACCTGGCACCCAGAGGCTGACAGGGGGCGGGATCTAGGGCAGACCTGCTTGCCAGGTGCCCCACTCCATGCAGGAAGGGGGTGGGCGAGGGCTGCACAAAGGAGCTCTGTGTGGCTGGGGGTAGGGTGGGTTGGGGTGTACCCGTGCTGGGGCTGGGACTGGGACTGCTGGCTCCAGGGGGCGGGGCGGGGCTTGCTCCCCTTGGGGGCATCAGTGGCTCTGAGGGGACACCTAGTGGCAAGGGAGGGTAGTGCATCAGAATGGCTGAGGTGGAAGGGTGGGTAAAAAAGCCGGCAGGGGGTAGATTAGAAGTCAAAAATTAAAACTGGTAATTACAGCTACAACAGTAGTTGGAGGAGGCTGCAAGGGAGGGGGCTGACTCTCTGGAGAGTGAAGAAGTTTGGTTTAGAGGAACCCAACAAACCTAAATTAAGACTCCCAGCTCTTCCATGTCATGGCTGTTGGCCCTTAAGGGCATTACTTAACCTCTCTGTGCCTCCATTTAAATGGCAAATAAGTGACAGCTACCAATATTTTTTTCATTATTATTTTTGTTATGATTTGAGCTGAAGTCAGGTTGGAAGATTTTTTAGATGTAATGGGGCTGGTGAGAGAAGGCTGATGAGGAGGAGGTTGAGAGGGGTGATGCTTAGTTCCAGAGGAGACAGATCTTGGGAGATGAAGGCCCCAAAGGGAGATGCCGGAGGTCTCCTAACAGCAGTAATGGCCCTTTTGATGCAGTATTTTCCATTTGAGAACATCCCTGGGCCTTCAGTCCAGGCTGGGAGGGAAATGGGGGGGGGGGGGGAGTGTGCAGGCTGGAGAGGGGGTCATGAGGCCGGAAGTGAGAGCTGGGCCTGGCAGTCTGGCTCCCCTGGGGAGGCTGTGAGGGGGGAGGGGGAGGCAGTCTGGGGAAGGGATGGGGTGGTCACAGCCGCAACAGCCAGGGAGGGTGGGGCTGGGGACTCAAGGATGTGGGCTGGCGCTTCCCGGCACTGTGCACAGCAGGTTGGGGCCCCCTCCTAGTCAGCTGGTGTCCCCATGGGCAGGCTCAGGCACACTGACCCAGAAGCAGACAGAAGGACAGAAGAACCCTTTTGACTTTGTTCACAGACATGGGATAGGTGGTGCCCTTGGGAGGAGTTCAAAAAAATGGCCACGTGGGTGTGGTGGGGAGAAGTGCCAGCTGCTTCCCTCAGATCCTAGAGGCTGCATGAGAGAGCAGTAGACAGAATCAGGAGGTCTGGCAGAAGGACATGCCCAAAGGTCTTCACGGGTGGGTGGAACCTGGAGAAGAGGATTTTCTTTCTGCAGAGATCACTGCCTCTGGCCCCAAGTGGGAGGTCTCCAGAGCAGGGAGGCTTGGTAAGCACCACCCTCGGTAAGGATGTGGCTTCTGGTAGGCATCTCTAGGAAGGCATCAGGAGCCATTGGTCAACATACTGTTGGAAATCAAAGGTGGAGATTTCAGAGTCTGAGCCCTTTTTCTCCTTTGTCAGGTGTTACCTCCAGGCCTTCCTGCAAGAGCAGTAGTGAGAGAACATAGTGAGCCTCGCCTGGGCGGGGCTAGGCGTGAGAGAGCAGAACCCTGAGTGATCCAGTAGGTGGGACAGTGATGAGGAACAACTAAGGCCTGGGACCTGCAGAGAGGGAAGGGGACAGTGGACAGAGGGATGTTCTGCCTGGATGAGCAACAGGAGGGCCTTCCCCATGCTTGGGCAAAGTCTCTTTCTTTCTTTGGATCTCAGTTTCCTCATCTGTATAGTGGGAGGGACATGAGATGGCGCTAGAACAGTGAGTGTACCCACTGGGGGACCTGATTAAAAATACAGATTCCCAGATGTCCCTTCAGATCTATGAGTCAGATTCCCCTGGACTAGGTCCTGAGCATCTGGAATGTTACACAGCTCCCCCAGGCCCAGGGTTTGGAAGCCAGTGAGTTAGATGATGTTAAGGTTCCTCCCAGCCTTAAATTAGACCACAGTTCTAGAAAGAGCACTTTCAGGAGTGGCTGAAGGAGCATTGCAGGGCTGGGGGTGGAAGGAGGTTTTGGACTTTGGGCAGAATTAGGAATCCTGCCACTTAGCAGCTATATGACTTAAGGCAAGTTACACAATCACTCTGAGCCTGTTTCCTCTGTAATGTGGGGATTGTAAACCATGACTCCTGGGTTGCGTGAGGATTCAGTGGGTCTTATGTGTGGAGGTGCTTTATAGATTGCAAATCAGTGTCCACCAAAGGGCAGTGGAAGAGTGCCATAATCCACACCCGTCCCCGAGTCAGCTCTGCAATCTTCCTGTGGGGTGATAGCATTGAGCAGTGTGGCAGCCAGTGAGAGTCTGTGTGTGTCTATTGGGGATGGACCCTGGGATATGGTCAGGGTCGAACACTAGGCAGCATCAGTGTCAGTCTTAACACCCTTATGGTGGTCAGGACCCGTTCAGCTCCTTGATCATCTCCGGCCCTGAGTCCCGGGCTCCCTTGAAAGTCGGACATGTCTGCCCGACCAGGCGGTGGTGCAGTGGATAGAGCAGGGGTCAGGAACCTACGGCTCACAAGCCAGATGTGGCTCTTTTGATGGCTGCATCTGGCTCGCAGACAAATCTTTAATAAAAAAAATAGTAACATAAAAATATAAAACATTCTCATGTATTACAATCCATTCATTTCCTACCACTCATGTTCATGGTTGCGGGTGGCTAGAGCCAATCACAGCTGTCCTCCGGGACAACACCAAATTTTTATTGAATAATGTGTAATGTACATGGGTCATTGTATGGCTCTCATGGAATTACATTTTAAAATATGTGGTCTTCATGGCTCTCTCAGCCAAAAAGGTTCCTGACCTCTGGGATAGAGCGTCGGACTGGGACATGGAGGGCCCAGGTTCGAGACCCCCGAGGTCGCCAGCTTGAGCGCAGGCTCATCTGGTTTGAGCAAAGCTCACCAGCTTGAGCCCAAGGTTGCTGACTTGAGCAAGGGGTCACTCGGTCTGCTGTAGTCCCCCGGTCAAGGCACATATGAGAAAGCAATCACTGAGAAACTAAGGTGCTGCAACAAAGAATTGATGCTTCTCATCTCTCTCCCTTCCAGTCTGTCTGTTCCTCTCTCTCTCTCTCTCAAAAAAAAAAAAAAAAGTCGGACATGCCTGGTTCTAAATCCCAGCTCTGCCCAGACCAGCTCAGGGAATCAGTTGGTAAATATTTATGTCGCATCCATAGCCCAGGCCCTGGGGTCGAGATACAGCAGTAAACAAGACAGAAACAGTCCCTGCCCCTGAAGAGCCCACACTCCAGGGGGACACACTGTGAACAGCCAGTTGTGCAAGTAATTGATTGCAGTCATGATAAATACTGTGAAGAGGAAATAAAGAGGGCTCTGAGAGTATGTGTCAGGGGCCAGATCAAGGCAGAGGTGGGATAGAGTGGGGAGGTGGTCAGAGAGGGCCTTTCTGATAAAAGTTGAAGAGAGGTCAGCAAATGTTCCTTTTCCACATTCCTGTCTTCTCCCTCCCTCTGTCTCCTTCTTGAATCACAAGTCTGGAGAAGAAAGAGAGAGCCCCATGGGAAAAAGCAGGGCTGAGAGCTCTATGTGCTTCATTCATTTATTCATTCAATAGTTTTTGAAGCACACTTGTGGGCCACATGCTGATCAGGGTATTGGTAAATACACAGAAGTGAACAGGACAGAAATCCTTGCCCTCGTGGTACTTAAAATCTTCCAGTGGATGGTTTCCTCATCTGTGAAAATGGGGATGATCATCATATCGATCTGACGTTTGCAGGGAGTTAGATGAGATAATCCATATAAACACTGCTGAGGCCAGTGTTGGGCAACAGAGAAAGAGTCCCCAAAGAACTTCTGTTGTTGTTGACTCCCTGGTATGATTGCTAAACCTCTGACCTCAGACATTTCTCTACTTTTTCTTTACAGCTTTTATCCCAGTAATAACTAAGTCATATTGATTATCTAATGTTTGTCTACCCAGTCCTTGTGCAAAGCAGGCACTCCATAAATAGTATGAATGATGTTACTTCATCTCTGAGCCTCCATTTCTTCATCTACAAAATGGGGTTATTAATAGCCCCTACCTCGCAGGATTGGTATGAAGAATTAGATGAAATGATGCCTGGACAGCTTCCAGCCCAGTGCCTGGCGCGCAGTAGGTGCTCACTAAACCTGAGCTGCGATGGTCCTTTCCAGGCGCTGTCCACACCCCGAGGCCTGGGCTCAGGCCGAAGTTGTTCCACAGCACCCCCAGCTGACAGCCAGCAACTGGCAGAGCCCCCAGGCACGGGGGCCCTCTCTCTCCCAGGTCAGCCGGGTGTGTGCACTGGAGGGAACATCGAGGGAGCTGCGGGTGGGACCAGTGGGCAGGTGGGCAGTGATTGGGCTGTAGCCACCAGACCACTCAGGTCTCCTGTTGCTTGTCTTATTGTCCACAGAGATCTCCAGTGTGACAGCCCAGGCGGCAGAGCCGAGGGTGAGTGGCTGGGGTTCCCTGGGAACCCTGGGGATGGGGCAAGAAGGAGAGAGGCCTTGCCCTTCATAGGAATTCCTGGCCATCTCCTTAAGTGTGATGGAGTGGTTGTCCTGCCCTGCTGATTTCTTCCCTCTCAGAGCCTGCTCCCCTTGAGCACATAGCCAGGGTCTGGAAGGGGGTGAGCTGTCAGCGGAATTGGGGCTTGTGAGGGGTTCATGATGCATGTGGTTGTTCAGGAAAAGCTGGGGGTCAACAAGTAAATTGGACTTGGAGAAGGGACTTAAAGAGAGGGGTGCAGGGGCTTATTAAAGATATGGGAAACTGATGAGGACTTGCATATTCAGTGAGAGACCTCCTGCCTGTCCTACCCGGTAGGTCCTGGTCCCGGCTTCTCGCATCCTCATGTCAGCCCTGGCCCCGCCCGGTGGCCCTAGGAGGACAAGGTCAGGATGCGTGTGAAGCCCCAGGGCCTGGTGGTGACTTCCAGTGCCGTGTGCAGCTCTCCTGACTACCTCCGGGAGCCCAAGTACTACCCCAGCGGCCCCCCTACCCCCCGGCCCTTGCTTCCCACTCGGCCCCCTGCCAGCCCACCTGACAAGGCCTTCTCCCATACCTTCTCCGAGAACCCACGCCCACCCCCACGCCGGGACCCCAGCACCCGGCGCCCGCCAGTCCTTGCCAAGGGGCACAGCCCGCTGCCCCCTCGGGCAGCCCGTCCAGTCTCACAAACCCACTCCCCCATACCTGCCGAAGACAGCAGCAGCTCCCAACATCGCTGGGACAACGGGCGGGTGAACCTGCGTCCAGTGGTGCAACTGATTGACATCATGAAGGACCTGACTCGGCTCTCCCAGGACCTGCAGCACAGTGGCGTGCACCTGGACTGCGGTGGGCTCCGGCTCAGCCGCCCGCCTGCCCCGCCCCCTGGTGACCTTCAGTACAGCTTCTTTTCCTCCCCCAGTCTGGCCAACAGTATCCGAAGCCCTGAGGAGCGGGCCACCCCCCACTCCAAGTCTGAGCGGCCCAGCCACCCCCTCTACGAGCCTGAGCCTGAGCCTAGGGACAGTCCTCAGCCCAGCCAAGGCCATAGTCCTGGAGCCACGGCCGCAGCCACTGGTCTGCCCCCAGAGCCTGAGCCAGAAGGCCCTGATTACTCAGAACTCGCTGATGCTGACATCCTAAGTGAGCTAGCCTCCCTTACTTGCCCCGATGCCCAGCTGCTGGAGGCCCAGGCCCTTGAGCCTCCATCGCCTGAGCCAGAGCCTCAGCTCCTGGATCCCCAGCCCCGCTTCCTGGACCCACAGGCACTAGAGCCACTTGGGGAAGCTTTGGAGCTACCACCGCTGCAACCTCTTGCTGATCCTCTAGGGTTGCCAAACCTGGCTCTCCAGGCCCTGGACACCCTGCCCGACTCCCTGGAGTCACAGTTGCTTGACCCTCAGGGACTTGACCCCCTGCCCAAGTTGCTTGATGTCCCCGGCCGTCGTCTGGAGCCCCAGCAGCCCCTAGGGCCCTGCCAACTGGCTGAGCCCTTGCGCCTAGACTTGTGCTCACCTCATGGCCCCCCTGGGCCTGAGGGTCTCCCCAAGTACGCCTTACGGCGTACTGATAGGCCAAAGATTCTGTGTCGCCGGCGGAAAGCCGGTCGGGGGCGCAAGGCAGACGCCGGACCAGAGGGCCGCCTGCTGCCCCTGCCTATGCCCACAGGACTGGCAGCCGCCCTGGCTGAGCCTCCACCCCCGCCGCCTCCCCCACCTCCTGCCCTGCCAGGCCCAGGCCCAGTCCCAGTCCCGGTCCCGGTCCCAGAGCTGGAGCCGGAATCTTCCCAGACCCCAGTGCTTCTTAACCGCAAAAGCAAGTGCCGGGGCGTGCGGCGCATGGTGGTGAAGATGGCCAAAATCCCTGTATCACTGGGACGGCGGAACAAGACCACATACAAGGTGTCGTCCTTGAGCAGCAGCCTGAGCGTGGAGGGCAAGGAGCTGGGCCTGCGTGTGTCAGCAGAGCCCACCCCACTGCTGAAGATGAAGAACAATGGACGGAACGTGGTGGTGGTCTTCCCACCCGGCGAGATGCCTATTATTCTTAAACGTAAGCGGGGCCGCCCTCCTAAGAACCTACTGTTGGGTCCTGGCAAGCCCAAGGAGCCAGCCGTGGTGGCAGCCGAGGCAGCCACTGTAGCAGCAGCCACCATGGCCATGCCGGAGGTGAAGAAACGGCGGCGGCGGAAGCAGAAGCTGGCATCTCCCCAGCCGTCCTACGCAGCAGACGCCAATGACAGCAAGGCCGAGTACTCAGATGTCCTCGCCAAGCTGGCCTTCCTGAACCGCCAGAGCCAGTGTGCCGGGCGCTGCTCACCACCCCGCTGCTGGACACCTAGTGAGCCTGAGTCCGTGCATCAGGCTCCCGACACCCAGAGTATCTCCCACTTCCTGCATCGTGTGCAGGGCTTCCGGCGGCGTGGTGGCAAAGCAGGCGGGTTTGGGGGCCGGGGTGGGGGCCATGCGGCCAAGGCAGCCCGGTGCTCCTTCAGTGACTTCTTTGAGGGCATCGGCAAGAAAAAGAAGGTGGTGGCAGTGGCAGCTTCGGGAGTGGGGGGCCCCGGCCTCACTGACTTGGGGCATCCCCGCAAACGGGGCCGGGGTGAGGTGGATGCCGTGACTGGGAAGCCCAAGCGCAAGAGGCGGTCCCGGAAGAATGGGACTCTGTTCCCAGAGCAGGTGCCCAGTGGCCCGGGCTTTGGGGAGGCAGGCGCTGAGTGGGCCGGGGACAAGGGTGGTGGCTGGGCCCCTCACCATGGGCACCCAGGTGGGCAGGCTGGCCGAAACTGTGGTTTCCAGGGGGCTGAGGCCCGGGCTTTTGCCTCTGCTGGGCTAGAGAGTGGGGCTTCAGGTCGTGGCAGCTACTATAGCACGGGCACACCTGCGGGCCAGGCCGAGCTCAGCCAGGAGCGCCAAAACCTCTTCACTGGCTATTTTCGTTCCCTGCTCGATTCGGATGACTCCTCCGACCTCTTGGACTTTGCCCTCTCAGCCTCACGTCCCGAGTCCCGGAAGGCATCGGGTACCTACACAGGGCCCCCCACCAGTGCGCTGCCTGCCCAGCGGGGCCTGTCCACCTTTCCCAGCCGGGGAGCCAAGGCCAGCCCCGTGGCAGTGGGCAGCAGTGGGGCTGGGGCGGACCCCCCTTTCCAGCCTGTTCTGTCCGCTCGCCAGACCTTCCCGCCGGGACGGGCAGGGAGCTATGGGATAACCCCAGCCACTTCAGACTGCCGGGCAGCTGAGACCTTTCCTAAGTTGGCTCCCCTATCTTCAGCGGTAGCCCGTTCGCCTACCACCCACCCACCCACCAACACTTACACCCCCCAGTATGGTGGCTATGGGGCTGGACAGAGTGTATTCGCCCCAGCAAAGCCCTTCACAGGCCAGGACTGTGCTAATAGCAAGGACTGTAGCTTTGCCTATGGCAGTGGCAGCAGCCTGCCTGCCTCACCCAGCAGCGCCCACAGTGCTGGCTATGCCCCACCGCCTACCGGTGGCCCCTGCCTGCCACCAAGTAAGGCCTCCTTCTTCAATGGCTCTGAGGGGGCTGCCTTCTCTGGTTCAGCCCCCACACCCCTGCGCTGTGACAGCCGGGCCAGCACCGTCTCGCCTGGTGGCTACATGGTACCCAAGGGCACCACAGCCTCTGCCACCTCCGCTGCCTCTGCTGCCTCCTCCTCTTCCTCCTCCTTCCAGCCCTCACCTGAAAACTGTCGGCAGTTTGTGGGGGCTTCTCAGTGGCCTTTCCGGCAGGGCTATGGAGGCCTGGACTGGGCCTCAGAGGCCTTCAGTCAGCTCTACAATCCTGGTTTCGACTGCCATGTCAGCGAGCCCAACGTAATCCTGGACATCTCCAACTACACGCCGCAGAAGGTGAAGCAGCAGACGGCTGTGTCCGAGACCTTCTCCGAGTCGTCCTCTGACAGCACCCAGTTCAATCAGCCAGTCGGTGGTGGCTTCAGGCGTGCCAACAGTGAGGCCTCGAGCAGTGAGGGCCAGTCGAGCCTGTCCAGCCTGGAGAAACTCATGATGGACTGGAACGAGGCATCATCTGCCCCTGGCTACAACTGGAACCAGAGCGTCCTCTTCCAGAGCAGCTCCAAGCCAGGCCGTGGACGGCGGAAGAAAGTCGACCTGTTCGAGGCCTCACATCTGGGCTTCCCATCTGCCTCAGCCACTGCCTCTGGCTACCCATCCAAACGGAACACAGGGCCCCGGCAGCCACGGGGTGGACGGGGCGGCGGGGCCTGCTCCGCAAAGAAGGAGCGGGGCGGTACAGCAGCCAAAGCCAAGTTTATCCCCAAGCCACAACCAGTGAACCCGCTGTTCCAGGACAGCCCAGACCTCGGCCTGGACTACTACAGTGGGGACAGCAGCATGTCACCGCTGCCCTCACAGTCGAGGGCCTTTGGCGTGGGTGAGAGAGACCCCTGTGACTTCATGGGACCTTACTCCATGAACCCATCCACGCCATCTGATGGCACCTTCGGCCAAGGCTTTCACTGCGACTCACCCAGCCTGGGTGCCCCCGAATTGGATGGCAAGCATTTCCCACCACTGGCCCACCCACCCACAGTGTTTGATGCTGGCCTGCAGAAGGCATACTCACCCACCTGCTCACCCACACTGGGCTTCAAAGAAGAGCTGCGGCCACCACCCACAAAACTGGCTGCCTGTGAACCCCTCAAGCATGGACTCCAGGGGGCCAGCCTGGGCCATGCAGCTGCAGCCCAGGCCCACCTGAGTTGTCGAGACCTGCCACTGGGCCAGCCCCACTATGACTCCCCCAGCTGCAAGGGCACAGCATATTGGTACCCACCAGGCTCAGCAGCACGCAGCCCACCCTATGAAGGCAAGGTGGGTACAGGGCTGCTAGCTGACTTCCTGGGCAGGACGGAGGCCGCGTGCCTCAGTGCCCCACACCTGGCTAGCCCACCAGCCACGCCCAAGGCCGACAAGGAGCCACTGGAGATGGGCCGGCCACCTGGCCCACCCCGTGGCCCTGCTGCAGCTGCTGCTGGCTATGGCTGCCCACTCCTTAGTGACTTGACCCTGTCCCCTGTGCCGAGGGACTCACTGCTGCCTCTGCAGGATACTGCCTACAGGTATCCAGGCTTTATGCCACAGGCACATCCTGGCCTAGGTGGGGGCCCCAAGAGCGGCTTTCTGGGGCCCATGGCGGAGCCTCACCCTGAGGACACATTCACCGTCACCTCCCTGTAGTGCCAACTGAAGTGCCGACTGGACCTCGAGGTTTTGTTCCTGGGTGAGTCTGGAGTGTGGGTACAGTGGGAAGAGGCCTGGGGGGGGGGGGAGTCGGGGAGGGATGAGAACATTGGAGTTAGAGCCTGGCCAAGGGGAAGAGTTATAGTGATAAGCAGGAAGGATTTAAGGACAATACTGGGGACCTGAAAAAAGGAGTTGGGATTCAGGAAGAAGTCCAGGATAAGATGTTGGGGACAGTTTTATGGAGATGGGTTGCTTGGGTGGGGAACCCAGCATGGGGCTTGGATGTTATTGAAATGGCTGGAGAACCGTAGACTGGACGGTCTCATCTAGTTTGGTTCATCAAGCATTTATCTCTCATTTATGCTAGGTCCTTGACAGGCACCACCTGAGTCCCAGGAAACAGTCCCACTTGACCTTGTATAAGGGATGGCGTTCAAATTGCTCTGTGAAGGGTGAAGCAGGTTGCGTAATTATCGGTGGGGACCCATTCAGGGTACCAACCCTGACGGACTCCTCCATTTCCTTGTAAGCTTCCCTTAGTCCAAGATGCAAAGTGGCAAGGGCCAGACTAAAGGTGTGGCCAGTATGTCCAGTCATATACTCTGCAAGGACTTGACAAAATGGCCCAGCGTATCCTTTCCTGGTTGCCACAGTAACCCCAAAGGCTGTTTTTCAATATTTTTGGCCCGAGGGAGGTTGAGTGTGGTCAGGCATGTGGGGTAGGAACCCAGAAGTGAAGGGGAGCTGGGAACCCTGCTGCGCCCCTGTCAGGGTCTACCCCCAGGTGGGATGTTTCCAGCTAGAAAAAGCCAGTCCCTTTCCTGAATCCAGATGCTGTTCTAAAGGTTCAGATAAATACTGTTAGGTACTTAGATGTTTTTATCAGGCACTGTGACCTCAGTAATTAAGAGTCACCGTTTTTTTAATATTCTCAAGACTTTGTGTTTTAGAAAAGGAAAAATAAAAGAGGAAAAATGCCCCACAAGTGGTAAAAGGGGAGGAGGTTGGAGAAATCATTTACTTGGTGAACAACCTGCTCCGGAAATAAAGACACAACAGGCCCAGCAGAGCCCGCTTTTGAACAACAGGCCTGTTCCAGAACTGGTTCAGATGCAGCGGGTATTGTTGGAGTGCCCGGGGAGCCTGTTTGAGCCCCTCGCCCTTCACCTCTGCTGCTGCTGCTGTAGCAGCCTCCTGGGAGTGTCTCTTCCTGGAGACGGACTAGCAGGGCTCCTGGAAAGCCCCATCCCTGATCTGAGGAAGCCATTCAAGGCCAGGGTGACCCAGGGTCCTGAAGTCGTGTCAGTGGAAACTTATTACCCCTCTCTGCTTGACCACAGCTCCCTTGGTGCCTGAAGGTGGCGAAGGGCGGCAGGTGGGAGGCAAGAGGTCTAGAGAAGGCCCATTCCCCAGTGGATCATCAGCTTGCTGTATGCTCTTGACCAGGCTTTTATCCTCCCTTCCCCCACTCTGGCCTCTGTTTCCCCATCTGTTCAAGGAAATTGACTTTGTTAATCTCCTGAGCTCTCACAACTCTGCATGGCAGAGAGTGAACCAAATTCTTTTTTGGGGAGGGCAGCATATTTTTCCTCCTAATGAAGCCTGGCCGCGATTAAAATGGCCTTCCATTCATTCCCCACACGTCTCACTGCAAGCAGTAGAGCCGCAGATCTGAAGCAGGCCAGGGTGACGCTGCTTAGGGCTTAAAATGTCAGACTCCTAGTCCTTCTCACTGGAAGGGAGATGTCTCGTGGATAATCAGAAATGTGAAATAATCCAAAAATCATTCCTCCCATGCTCTGGGTGGGAAAATAAACAGGTGTGGGGGCTGGGTGTTTGGGCAGGTCACAGCTCAGTGAGATACATAATGGAACCACCAGTGAGGCCTGAACACAGGAGGAACTGGGACACCATCCAGCCCCACATTCTGGCCCTGCTCCCTGCTCTGAGCTGGGAGTTGACAGCACTGTCCTCAAACCAATGCATTCAGTTATTCCAGAGACATCTGCCCAGCACCTACTACGTGCCAGGCATGGGGGGCACCACAGTGAATACCACAAATGAGGTCGCGGTCCTCGGGGACCTTCCAGCTTAGAGGGAAAGAGAGTAAACAGAATGACACAAGGCATTTGGCAAATATCACTGTAAGAAGGACTGCAAAGAGAAGAAAAGCTAGGAGGCCATGAGACTGCAGCAGGCTGACCAGATCCTGAAGCTGATGCTCCCAGGATGAGGGAGTGAGAAGAACATTCTGGGCAGAGGGAACAGCAGTGGGTAAAGCCCTGAAGCAGGAAGGAGGTCAGCTTTGAAGACAGTAACACTGGGTAAGGGGGCGAGGCAGGCAGGTTCCGAATCATGCAGGGTGTTTGGAAGGAGTTTGAACTTGATTCCAAGACAAATAGGGAACCAGTGAAGTGAACCCTCGGCTTGGACATGCCAAGAGTCACTGTGGAGCAGGGCAAGTGGTAAAGGAGGGAGACCAGCTGCAGTAGTCCAGGCAGGCGCTGATGGTGGCTGGGACCACGACAGTGGTAAGGCTGTCTCCCTAAGGTAACACACCAACCAGTTCCCCATCTAAGGCAGTGCTCCAGGGCCGGGCACTGATTAAAATCGTGGTGGGAATGAGGAAGACTTGGTGATACAAGGAAGTAGAATGTCAAGGAAGAAGAGTTAGCAGAAGGAGTGTCACTGTCAACAGAGGGCTTAAGCAGAGAGGACAGTGACATGTTCACCCACCAATAGACTGTGAGCACTTAATGCCGGCACTGGAGAGGAGTCCTAAAGCTCAGCCTCACAGCTTGGGCCCCTCCACGCCTGTGCCAGTGCCAGGCACGGGGAGACAAAGCAGCCATGGCCCCTGTTCTCAGCTCAGCATCCACCCCAGGAAGCTAACACAAGTACACAAAGAACCTGAAAACACCTGGTGGAAAGTGGCAGGTGCCCAGAGGCAAGGAGAAACAAAGCTTGTGCACCGGGAAGGTGGGTGTTGAGGTCAGACGTCATCTCTGTCCCTTTGGTGAGAAAAGGGACACATTTTGTGCCCAGTGGTGAGTCCCCTCCCCCAGTCAGAGAGCTGAGGAAACAGGTGCAGCTATGAACCTTGCCCAGGGGATCCACAGTCACTAAGTAGTAGAGTCAGTATTTGAACCCAGTACTGTTGTCACACACACAGATCCCTCCATGTCCCCTGCCACAATGCTCCCTTTCTACCTTACACCCCTGATTTCTCACCTGCAAGGACAGATTGGTTGGATGTTCCCCCACTTTTTCAGGGCCTGACATTTTAAATGGATTTTGAGGTTCTGTGAAAGAAGCTGCATTGGAGCTCAACCTTGAAAAACAGGCTAAAATTTGGAGATGGGAGAATGGGGGAAGGCCATTCCAGGCAGAGGGAACTGTGGGCAAGGGCAAGTCACATCTCACTGGGAATTAGAAGAGGAAAGCTCAGAGGAGCCAGGGTCGGGAGTGTGGGACCGGACTGGTCTGGGAGCTGAGCTAATGGGATAGGGAAGGAAGGGGAGGGGGTGGGGAGGGCACCTGGACCCAGACAGACATCTTTAGACCCTTAGATGGAAAGCAGAGCCAGACAGACTGGCTCCACCTTGGGCCCTCATGACTGAGGATCAGCCCTACCAGACCCTGGGAAGGGGCAGGAGGGTAGGAAGGGCCCTCCAAGGTGTTCAGGAATCTCGAGTCCCACTCTCCTCCCTATTCTCTCTCAGGCCTGGACTGGAGGCCAACAGAAATGTCACAGGTCCTCCAAGGTTACACCAGCTGGGGCCTGACCAGAGCAGGAAGCAGTTTCCAAGGCCACCATCCAGCCAGGGTCAGCAGGCATGCCCAGACCTGGGCCAGGCCCCGGCTGCTCTGGGCTTTGTCTCTTCGTGTCTTGAAACCTCAAGAGGTCACTTGATCTTGCCTCTGGCTCTGAGCAAGAGGCCTTCACGTCAGGGGTCAGCCATTCCTGCCCTGCCTCCTCTGGGCTCCTCTTCTCACTCTCTGAGGCTGTCCTCCCTGTAGTCCTATCTCCTGCCTCTCCCACAGCCATTTTCAGGCAGGCCTTCTGGTTCTGAGCCCTCATTTCCTGGAAATCTAATCTCTCCACGAACATGCCCTCTCACGCTCCTTCCCTCCCACATCCCTATGGCCCTGGAAGAACCCAAGGGAGCAAAGCCCTGAAACTGGGGGATGGGGCGTGGGGACTAAAAGCATGCCTGTGTGCACAGACAGGCCTCCGTGCCGTCTGATTCCACCTCATACCAGCTATGTGACCTGGTGAGTCACGTCACCTTGCTGCATCTCTTCAGAGAATTAAATGGGATTACTCGTGAAGCACTTAGTCCAGTCACTGGCACATAGCAAGCACGTAATCAGCAGCTGGAAAATGGGGGGATAAAATCCTGCCCGCAGACTGAATTCTGGAGCCTCTGACCCAATCTGTGTGAGTCACACACCCGTTGACCCTCTCTGCTTGCTCAGAACTCTAGCCAGACCTCCTTCACCTGCTCAACCTGCTTCTCTCCTAGGAAGGATCTTGCATCTAGTGTGGACTTGGGGCTTTGGGTGGGAAATGAAACACTACCTAAGTCTTTGCCTTAGCAACTAAGGTTGAGTCGTCCCTGGGGGGGGGGGGGGGGTCAGAGACAAGGTAAGTCATAGACTTTCACCCCAAGGGATCTGAAGCCTAACGTACATCACAAACCAGGTCAGCTAGAAACCCTGTCCACACACTTATCCACACCAGTCCTCTCTTTTGGTGCAGATAATCTGAAAAAGATTTTCTATGACTTTGTAATAGGTCACGATCCCCCCCCCCCCCCGACAGATTTGCCACCTTTGTCACCCTTTTTTTTTTTTTTAATTTTTTTAATTTTATTTATTCATTTTAGAGAGGAGAGAGAAAGAGAGAGAGAGAGGGAGAGAGAGAGAAGAGAGAGACAGAGAGAGAAGGTGGGGAGGAGCTGGAAGCATCAACTCCCGTATGTGCCTTGAACAGGCAAGCCCAGGGTTTCGAACCGGCAACCTCAGCATTTCCAGGTTGACGCTTTATCCACTGCACCACCACAGGTCAGGCTGTCACCCTAACTTTTGCTGCCATAGTGCGCTCTGTTTGTGCTGGATGGCAAGAGGCATTAGTTGGTTCTGCGTTCAGTGAACGTGCACCGGCCACCTTTCTGGGTATTGCACCTAGTGCTGGGTACGACTGAACAAGATACGCTATGTCCTGCCCTCCTGGAGTCTTCACCCTATAAATAGGTGTTTATTCAAAGTGTCCATGTGGGCATCATTCTCCAGGGAAGGGACTGAAACACTCCCACCAGAAATACCAAGGGCCACCCTCTTGAACTATGAGTAGGGGAGGTAGCAAGGGCTTTCTGGAGGCAGAAAATGGGTCTTGGACAAATTTAAGGCTTCAGAAGCTGTAACACCATCTCAGCCACGTGAGTCAGAGCACCTAGCACCTTCCAGATTTCTGCCCCAACACCCACCCCCACCCCACCCCCGCCTAAGTCCATTCCCCTCCACTGTGGCCACCAAAAGTGCTTGTTTTTTTCAGTGCATGGTATCTGGAGCCCCCAAAATATTTACTGGATGAATTGATTAAAGCACATTTGTTCCTGTGACTTCAGTGCTTAACACCTTTTGATGGCATCCTCCCCTCTCCAGCCTCCTTCCCTACAAAATAAAGCCCAGCTTCCCAGCCTGGTATTCCAGGTATTCAAGGCTTCTTTTCCGGCTCTGATCTCCGTCTCACACACCCTCTCTTTCCAGCTCTGGCCTGGAATCAGGAGTGGGGGTGGTGCAGGGCGCTTTCCCCAGCGTGCCCTGTGCCTTTGCTCTAGCTGTTCTCTGGCCTGGGCTGCCCTTTCCTACTCCCTATCCATTTCCCACCTGTCAGTTTCTATCTTTCACTCACACATCACCTCCTCCAAGAAGCATTCCAGGATCCTTCCCAGACCCAGTTAATCTCCAAACCTTTATGCATCCATGACAGCCCTTCCTGGGAATGTCCTCCCCACGCCATCAGCTCCTTTAGGCTGGTTACTCATCTCTGTGCACTGTCCCCATCTCCTCCCCAGTGTCTCATCATGCCTGGGACATTTCAGGGTCAGGGCTTCCCCCCCCCCCCCCCCTTGAGTCAAAGAACAGCATGTAGACTAGGGAGAATTGTGAGAGGGAAGGGTAAGTGTTCAGGAATGGGTAGAAGATGATTTCTCTCATCCCCACTGTCATCAGATACGCTCCTGAAAGTGGGGCAGGACTAACTGGGCTTTTGGAGATCCCCACATACAACCCTCCCAGTTTACAGAGAGGGAGAGGGATTCTCACACAAAGACACACAGCCACCAGGCAGGGAAGCAGGGCCTGGTAGAGTCAGGAAGGGCCCTTGGAGGTCACCCAGTTCCATTGTTCCTGCCCTTTCCTCAGCCTCCATTTCAGCTGCATCTGAACACATACCCCTCACTTACACTGTTCTTTGCACAGGTATCTGTCCTGAGGCTGGAGGGGTGGGGGTCTGCCTTCCCCCAGGACAGGTAAGAAGTGTGGGGCTCCAGGAGGTAGGATTTAGATACAAGGTCACACAGCTTGGTGAGCGATCATAGACATGAACCCTGTCTGGCCCCATAGCACCCCTGAATGCCCAGCAGTAGAGGAGGTGGGAAGCCCTTAAGGAGGGAGTGAATAGGAAAGCTAGAGTTTAAGAATCAGCTATCTTTTGGACACAGATTTTGAAAAACCTTCCTGACGGGCAAGGGGAACCACACTTCAGAGTCCGCCGGTTTTCAATTGGAAGCCTCACCCCTCAGCATACCTTTGCCACAGGTGTGCTCCGGGCCCCGGGAGGGCCCAATGTACTCTCCACATTTGAGGGACTCGCTGTCTGGACTTTGCCTGAGAACTTCGAAGGGAGTGGATTAGCCCTTGGGCAGCTGCAGTTTGCCTCTGACCACTTGTCTTTGGGGCACTCTCTTAGTGCCCAAAGATGTCTCCCATTACCTGTTCAACCCCCTTATTTTACATAGAAACTGAAGGCCAGAGAGGGAAAGGACTTATCCTAGGTCACACAGCAGATCAGTTTCAGTTCCCCTGTACTCTTGGCCTAATGCTCCACTGCTTTGTTTGCTGTTCAGGCCCCTTCTGGAGGGCAATGACTAGACTAGACAGTGGGTATTGGACCTTAGTGTGGGGCCTGCAGTTAATGGGTGTGGGTATGTCTGCTCGTCACTTAAGTGAATGAGGAACGTGTGTACTCCTTTTGTGGGAAGAGCAGCTCTCTCCTCCAGACAACCTGATTTGTGCACAGTCTGCAGCACTTTGAGTCCCTGCTCAGCTATCCTCGGTGCCGCCCAGTGCCAGCCTCCACTGACAGGCAGAGATCATTTAATGCCCTGGCACCTCAGACAGGGAAACTGCTGCAGCGCAAGGACACAGTGGCATGTGACTACAGTCATTCGTTATAGAGGCACTAAAAGGTTAAGTCTCATGAACAATGGCTGGTGTCCTAGGGCGCTGGGTGCATGCTGGTGTTGGGGATACAGAGGTACCACACACAGGTCTCTGCCCTGGAGGAGCAGGGAAGGGAAGGACAAGTGCTCTGGTAGCTATGGTAACAGGGTGGTCTAAGGAGGCATCCAGGAGGTGTGCACGACCTGAGCTAGACCTTGGCATGCTGATCGGACTTAGACCGGTCTTTGCTGTCATTCAGTCAGCACACATGTCTGACCCCAGCATGTGCGGGGCACTGTGCTCAGCAGTGAGTAGAAGAGCCCCAGCTCCTCCTGCCAAGGCTGGGCTAGGCGCCTCTCTGCTCCCTGAGCCCGCCCCCCCCCCCCCGGGGCTTCCCTGGGTACAGTCCTCACCTCCCTGCATTGTCATTTCCTGGTCTGTGGTCTGCTTTGCTTCCTTCTCTGCTCCGTGAACCCCTCGAGCGCAAGGACTAGCAGTCTTGGTCTCTGCTTTGTCTCCAGTGCTCAGCCCTGGGCCACCTGGCATGTCAGCCTGAGTTCCATTTTGTGGAGAATTGAACCTGGTGAGGTCAGTGTTCTACATAGCCACAGCATTCTCCACTCTCCCCTTCTCAGGAACCTCTGGACTTGATTCTCTCCCCATTCCCCACAATCCCCCAGATTCTGGCCAAGTCATGAAAGCTGGGGAGGGGGCAGTAGGGGGTGGAAGGTGAGACAGCATGGCTTAGCAGAGGGTGAGAAATTGAGAAAACCTCCCTGCTGCTGGCCACCGGCACCATGGGAATGGTTCTGGCAGGAGCTGCCTGCTGGGCTGAGATCACCATGGAGACCCGGCTTGGAGAGGGTCACTGGCAGTGGCTAATGACTGGAGGGGGTGGGGGTGACAGGGATTTGTGAGGAGGCTCCCAGCCTGCCCTGGGGCCCTTAGGGGAGCAGGACAGGCTGGGGTTTGGTAGAATTCACTTGCTAAGTGATTTGGAACAGCCCATTCTATGTCTTCCCCTCACTTGTCTCCCCAATGCATTATACTTGTCACCCCAACAGGAAGGAGGTTCCTTAGCTCAGCAGCTGTTCTTAAACTGTAATAAAACTGTCCTACAGATAGGTGCCTCCAGCCCTCCAGCTGAACCTGTCCCCACACATCCAACAGTCCTGCCCCTAATGGCTACCCTGCTTACCTCTACAGCTATTCCTGTTCTTCACCCTACCTGTGGAGAACTGACATCCATCCTGACTGCACCCCCTAGCCCAAGAGTTGCTTTTCTACCAATCACCACAGTTGTAATTCAGCTGCAACTCTAAAGGGCACACCTCCTACCCCTAGGCGAATGTTCCTCCTCCCCCACCTGCAGACCTCCAGCTTAACAATGATGCAGCTCCTGCCCTCCCCCTCACACCTCTGCTTGCCACCTGGGCTGAGACACCTGGGTCCCCTGGCTGTGGAGGAGTACTGGCAAGTCTAGCCTCAGGACAAAAGTCTTCCCGGGGGCTGACTGCCCAGCAGACAGCAGCCTAGGCTGAGCAGAATTTAAATGTGGCCCTGTTGGAAAGGGAAGCCAGGAACAAGGACAAGGGAGGAAAGGCTTTCTGTGGCTGCCGGTTCCTGCAGGGGTGGGGGATGGTGGGTTGGCTTGCTGAGGAGTCTTAGAAGGTGATTTTAGCACCCCCCCCCACCTCTAAATTCTGATGGGATAGTCACTCATCAAGTGTGGGAGACATGAATTTCAGGGCTCTGCAAGAAGGACAACTCTGAAAGGGCCAGGGCAGGCTAATGATGGAGGTCTTGACAATGACCGAGCCATCCCGCCCTCTGGGTACCTTCCTGCTCATCCCAGCAAAGATGGGGTCTGGATAGGGCAGCCAGGTCCCCAGGGGCCTGCAAACAATTCTGCCTTCCAGGGAAAGGGGGTCCATTAGACCTCCAATGCCTAGTGATTGTAGGGACTTGGGAGTTCCTGAGCTTCAGGAAGGCAGGGGGCGCAGCCAAACACAGATAGCATTATGTTGGGCGATTTCTTTATTCCTTTATTGAGACAGACTTCCTCCTCGCCTCACCTCTCTAAGGAACAGAATGGCATTGGTGGAGGCTGGGGAGAGGGTTGGATTTAGAAGAAATTAAAGCTGCAGTTTTCACCTGCGCTGTGTTTAGGTCCGATCCTCTCCATCTTGTCATTCCTCAGAACAACCTAGGCTGGAGGAATTGCTAAACTCATTGTTACATGAGGAAACCCAGTCTTGGAGAGCCTAGCTTGCCCAGGCCCCAGGAAAATAATGACGACTAGTAATTAGTGTCACTTATTATGCATTTATGTATCAGGCTTAATCTGCCTTAAACCACTGAATCCTCCCAACAAACCTATGGGATAGTTCTGTTATCTCCTTTTTACAGATGAGTAAACTAAGGTTCACAGAGATTCACCGACTTGCCCAAGGTCATAGAGCTATTTATTCCATGGTGATGTTAGGCACGTCAAAAGAATAAAACAAAACAAACAAAAAAAGAACAACAGGCCCTGGCCGGTTGGCTCAGCGGTAGAGCATCGGCCTGGTGTGCGGGGGACCCAGGTTCGATTCCCGGCCAGGGCACATAGGAGAAGCGCCCATCTGCTTCTCCACCCCCCCCCCCTCCTTCCTCACTGTCTCTCTCTTCCCCTCCCTCAGCCAAGGCTCCATTGGAGCAAAGATGGCCCGGGCGCTGGGGATGGCTCCTTGGCCTCTGCTCCAGGCACTAGAGTGGCTCTGGTCGCGGCAGAGCGACGCCCCGGAGGGGCAGAGCATCGCCCCCTGGTGGGCAGAGCGTCGCCCCTGGTGGGCGTGCCGGGTGGATCCCGGTCGGGCGCATGCAGTAGTCTGTCTGTCTCTCCCTGTTTCCAGCTTCAGAAAAATACAACAACAACAACAAAAAAAAAAGAACAACAAAAATGGTTGTGCTTACTTTTGAACTTAGCTGTGTCTGGCTCTAGAGTTTGAGTTCTTTTGGGGGGGGTATTATTATTATTATTTTTTGTATTTTTCTGAAGTTGGAAACGGGGAGGCAGTCAGACAGACTCCCACATGTGCCTGACCGGGATCCACCTGGCACGCCCACCAGGGGGCGATGCTCTGCCCATCTGGGGCATTGCTCTG
Organism: Saccopteryx leptura; assembly: GCF_036850995.1. Lineage (NCBI taxonomy): Eukaryota > Metazoa > Chordata > Mammalia > Chiroptera > Emballonuridae > Saccopteryx > Saccopteryx leptura. Next base: position 103,657,769 of record NC_089505.1, on the reverse strand, counting down.
TTGCAACCAGAGCCATTCTAGCGCCTGAGGCAGAAGCCACAGAGCCATCCTCAGCACCTGGGCCAACTTTGCTCCAATGGAGCCTTGGCTGTGGGAGGGGAAGAGAGAGACAGAGAGGAAGGAGAGGGGGAGGGGTGGAGAAGCAGATGGGCGCTTCTCCTGTGTGCCCTGGCCGGGAATCGAACCCGGGACTCCTGCATGCCAGGCCGATGCTCTACCACTGAGCCAACCGGCCAGGGCCAAGTTTGAGTTCTTAACAAGTTGCACTTCCTGGATCCCCAACTCCTTGCCCATCACATCATTTACCTCTAATGGGGTGAGTTTTGGACCATACACCAATTTTACAGATGGGGAAGCTGAGCTCAGAGAAAGCCATAAGCAGTCCACAGTCTCATGGAGGACCGTAAGTTTTGTGGGAGAAGGAACAACAGAGTTAGCTTTTCCCAGAATCCTAGTAGGAACTGGATAGGGTCCTTCTCTTAGTCTCCCTGTTTTCAGAGCTCAGTGTCTGCCTGCCACTGACTTCTGCCTTTTCTCTTGTGTTTCTTTGCAGCTTTCAGAAAACCAACGCCAAGACCCCTCCCAGCGTCCCTCGTCTCTGGCAGGAGCGCCTGCCCCTCTGCCTCCCGCCCCACCCCTCCTGCACCCCTTGCAGCCCCACCTCCCCCCCAGCCCCTCCCTGCCCATCTCCTCCACGCAAAAGCCCAAGGTGAGCCCTTTCTGCACAAAACCAGCAATTGTAAATACTTTTTAAAAATGTACAAAACTTAAAAACAAAACACAGTTTTAGAAAAAGACAAAAAAAAAAAGAGAGAGAGAGAGAGAGAGAGCGTGTGCAAGAGGTTGCGAGCGGGGTCTCGAGGTGTCCAGAGCCCCTGCAAGTATGCACTGAGAAATTTATCTACAGGTCGTTTGACAAAAATGAACAATATCCTATTTATTGTATATACTGTTTTATTATAAATTGTGGATTGTATATTGCATTCTGTAAACCTGCTGTGGTCCCGTGGTGTGCAAATTCGCATGGTGGGGGGGAGGGAAAAGAACCTCTGGCGGGAGCTTTTTTTTTTTTTCCCCCTTATTTTTCACTCTTGGGTTTTCTCTTCTGTTGTTGCTGTTGTTTTCTGTTGGCAGGACACACCCAAAGATCCAAGTTTGTATTAAAAAGAAATGATAAAAAGCAAAAAAAAAAAACAAAAAAAAAACAAACCCGTGTCTTGTGAAAGGGGGTGAGTGAGGGTGGATGAAATGAAAGGGGCTCGCCTGGGTTTTGTCGCCAGCCACTGGGTCCCCAGAGGTTGAAATATTGCCCTGTCTTCGTTTCCCTCTTAGTTTTCCCTTTTCCCTGAGATCTAAGTCACCTTCACAGCTGGGCCTCCTATCCCAATTCCTTTCCAAGCCCTGGATCTCCCTCCCTATGGCTACCCAGCCTGCCCCCTAGGGCTTCCTGGCCCCTGGTCTGTTTATTCTGTCCCAGGTGCAGGGATTCTGCCTCTGAGCTCCTCATTTGGCCCTAGGTCCTGAGTTTCCTCTCACTCTGAGACCCCTTTTCTAGTCCAAGTCCCAGAGCAAGGCCTCAGGTCAGCCCCTGCCCCTGGACCACCATTCTTTTCAAAGTGCACAGATGGATGCCTGTCTTCTCCCTGAGGAACCCCCACGATGGGTCAAGTCTCTGGTCTCCCCTACTTTTAGATTACCTCATTTCACTCCTGGCCCCAGGTCTCTTCATTTGTACTGTGTCTCCCCAGCCTCCAGGCCCCACAGTTCTATTCCAGTTCAGAGACACCTGTCTGAGACACTCATTCCATCCAAAGCCCAAGCACCCTTGTGGGACATCTCCATCTTCAACAAGGACTGGAGCACCCCCTGTGTGTGTCTCTCGTCTGCCCCAGGGCCTGTGTGGTCTCTGTCTCCAGGCCCCTATTTTGCCCTAATACACCTCCCTCTGCTCCTGCGAACTGCAGAGTGTGACTAGGCCAATAACCCCGACATTTCTCAGCTTTCCCCTTTCCATCCTGAGTCCCAAATGCTGGGTCTGGGTTTCCTCCCAGCTTTTGTAAACTTTGGAAATCCAAAGATAACTCTTGATCCTGTGCCTATTTCTGGTGGACCTGGAAGGGCTGAGCTGTTTCCTACTCCCTGACAGTGGCTGCCTGACCAAATAATGCCCACCTTTAAGCAAGTCTTTAAGCAAGCAGCTTTTCCTAAAGATCATTGTAAGTTAAAGCTCTGCCCAATGTGGCTTCTCTGTGGCCCTCCCAGACCTAACCAGCAAGGTCCAGGCTTTAGGAGAGTCAAAGGAACCCTCCCTCTGAGAGGGAGAGAGACCCCCCACCTTTTGAGCACCCCTGTCTGAAAGAGGAGGCCAGAGGATTCAGATAGGGGCAGGTAACAAAACTGCAGCCTCTATGCTGGATGTGAAGGCACATCCACCCACCAAGGCGCCTCCGTGAATCCCAAGAGTCAAATGAAGACACAGTCCTCCCTCTCCTGCATGGTGAGGACAAAGGCATCAACACTCTGCTCCAGCTGACAATTCAGTATGGTGCTGGAGGTGGGGGCAGGGAGCAGTAAGACCCCCATGAGGGTCAAGGAGAGGGGCTTTGTTCCTGGAGGAGAAAAGAGCATGCACAAAGACCTGGAGGTGTGAGAGGGTGGCAGGGGCTGGAAGCCATGTAGTTAGTTCTGTTTGGGGAGGAGAAAGAGCTTTGGTAAGACCACTCTGTGGCAGGGTGGAGGCTGGTTGGAGTGGGTGGATGGCATTGCAGGAACCAGTGGAGGAGGCCAGAGAAGCTTGTTTTTCAGCCCCAAGAATCTCCTGCAGGGAGAAAATGTTCAGCGGCTGCTGAGGAAACAGAAGAGACTCGGGAAGCCGTGCAGGTGGGGCCAATTGGGCAGAGTGGGGGCCGATGAGGGTGGGGCGATTGGTCTTGAGATGGAGAAGAAGGGCAGTGAAGGGAACGCTATGGAATCGGAGTGGGGGTGGGAAGGGGAGACCCATGAAGGAAATGAGAGTTTAAGGAGGTGATTATGGCCCAGCGGGGGGGGGGGGGGGCTCATTAACTTGAGGACTTCCGTAAGAGGAATGGGGTATCCCTATAAAGAGGGGGCACAGGGAGAGGGATGGGAACCTAGAGTAGGGCTTATGGCTTCCTGGGTGGGAGGCAGGCTTGGTGAGAAGCAGGGGGGAAGGAAGGTTCAGCGGGAAAATGGCAGCTCAGGGAGGATAAGGCGCTATGGCTTAAGCAGTAAGAGGTCATGAGGACCAAGATGTATGTTGGAGCAAAAATACTCTGAGAGATCTATCAGGTCCAAGGGCCCAGCCTTTGGAATTTAAGGTTCTCTATGCCCTTGGGCTCTGGGGTCTGGCGGGGGGGGGGGGGGGGGGCAAGGGCAGCCGAGACCCTGCCCAGGTGAGCGGGAAAGGGATGGGTGGCACCCAATTTGATCTGTTCTTACCACAGCTGCCACACTTCCACACCTGATCCCAGAATGCACCAAAGCAGTGTGTCTCCTAGATACTTGGATTTTGCCACCATTTATTAAATATTTCCTGGAGGTATTTATTCCTCAAAACAGTCGTTGAGGTAGAGAAAGATAATTCACCTCATTTGCAATGAAAAGACAGCTTCAGAGACTTGTAGTAAGTGACTTGTCCAAGATTACATGAGAAGTGGCAGAAGTAGATTGGCCCAGTACCTGACTTTGAGCCCTTGCTTTTCCATAACAATTTAAAGAGGGGGAATCCTGCTCATAAATTTTATCCAAAAATTGATTCATTCTATAATAAAATGTTTAAATTATAGAAATAAAAATAGATAAAATTATATAATTATACCACTATATTCCAGATACTCTTCTAAAAACACTTCATTCTGTCTCCACAACAATCCTATGATGCTTTATTGTGACAATGATTTATCCCCATTTTACAAATAGAAAATTTAGTAATCAGAGAGGTAATTTACAAAGACAGCTCAGTAAATAGTGACACCAGGGTTCAATCAAACCCTTGTGATCTGGTTCTGGAGTCAGTGCTTCACTGCACTGCTAAAAATGAAAACCCACTCCACCGCCATCCGTGTCCACATTCTCAGTTCATTCATCTCAATCGGTGTTTCCCAGACTAGAGATTCTGATTTTTTTTTTTTTTCTGAAGCTGGAAACAGGGAGAGACAGACAGACTCCCGCATGCGCCCGACCGGGATCCACCCGGCACGCCCACCAGGGGCGGTGCTCTGCCCCCCAGGGGGCCGATGCTCTGCCCATCCTGGGCGTCGCCATATTGCGACCAGAGCCACTCTAGCGCCTGAGGCAGAGGCCACAGAGCCATCCCCAGCGCCCGGGCCATCTTTGCTCCAATGGAGCCTTGGCTGCGGGAGGGGAAGAGAGAGACAGAGAGGAAAGCGCGGCGGAGGGGTGGAGAAGCAAATGGGCGCTTCTCCTATGTGCCCTGGCCTGGAATCGAACCCGGGTCCTCCGCACGCTAGGCCGACGCTCTACCGCTGGAGATTCTGATTTTATTAAGCTGGATGGGACCTGGGCATCTGAATATTTTTTCTTTTCCTTTTTTTAAAAAAATTTTAATTAGCATCCGAATTTTTAAAAGCTCTCCAGGTGGTTCTGTGCTGCCAAAGTTGAGAACCTCAAATCTAGCTATTGTGCTAAGTGCACACAAGCAGACACCTGTTTGCAAACACCTATGTTTAAGGTGTCCTAGGTATGTATCTGATGCCTTCTTTTTTTTTTTAATTTATTTTATTTATTCATTTTTAGAGAGGAGAGAGAGAGGGAGAGAGACAGAGAGAGAGGAGAGAGAGACAGAGAGAGAGAAGGGGGGAGGAGCTAGAAGCATCAACTCCCATATGTGCCTTGACCAGGCAAGCCCAGGGTTTCGAACCGGCAACCTCAGCATTTCCAGGTCAACGCTTTATCCACTGCACCACCACAGGTCAGGCTGATGCCTTCTTGTGTGTACACTATGCATTTGTGTTTTTCTCTCATTGAGCAGCTGTAAATTACTGTGGATTCTCTGAGTGACGGTTAGACACCGTGTGAAGACATTCATTTAACAAATATTTCTTAAGCATTTATAAGATTCAAGGTCCTGTCCCAAACACTTGGGGATACAACAGTGAACAAAAGAGATCGGGTTCTTCCCTTTGAGTATATAGTCTGATGGAATTGACTGATTGGGTCCTCTGTCTTTCTCTGTGGGTGGCAGAGGTTTGGATTCTTGGAGATTGCTGAGGGGTGAATGGCTGGCCAGGAGAGCTTAAAAAGGTGGGACTTGCTGGTGTGGCTGTGTGCTTGGTGCATCTTTTGGCCCTTTGTGCAGATGTGTCTGTGACAGGGAGACTCGGCATGGTTTCTGGGCTTGAATGAGTATGGCTAACTGGGTAGCATGTGTGCATGATCTGGGCCTGAGAAAATATGGGCAACTGTGGTGGGGGCGGGGAAGGGAGGGCTGTGTGCAAGGTAGTCACCAGCCCAGAACAGTACACAGATGGTGGCAAATGCATGCATACACACACACCCAGCTGCTGCAAGGAGGAGGCTCGGTTCCAGTCTGAAGGCACAGACACCCCGGGTCAGAACTCTGCTCTGGGTATGTGGAGGAGGAGGCATTGCTAGGGCTGGACACTCTAGAGTGGGAGGAAGTGAGGAAAAGAGTCACAGAGGAGGCCAGGGACCCACATCTTGATCTCTAGTCTGTTTCAGCAGTTCTGGAGTTGGTGCTCTGGGTCTCTGTGTCACTCCGGGTATCCCTCTCTCTAACGTCCTGATCTTGGCATCTCTGTTTCTCTCTTCTGAGTCTTTTGACTATAAGGCTTATCACATGACTCTGGGTCACCACCTCTCCAGCCTACTTAGCTCTCTGTATCGCCCTGCAAGTCTCTCAGTCTCTGCCTCCATGTCTGCCTCTGTCTCCGTGTCCTTCCTTGTCCTTGCCAGGTGGGGGGAGGGGGCCTAGTGCTCAGGGAGCAGGTGTCGGCTTGCTCAGGCAGCAGGGAGTGAAGCTAAGGAGGGCACAGAGCCAGCAGCCCCTGGACACACAGCCACACTCTAGGACACACACTCAGGGCACTCACAGGAACGCATAATGACATGGAGAGTTGGGTTCTCGGGGATTCACAGGGACATACACACAGATACACAATGCAACATACAGCTGTGCCCAGAAACACAAAAATGCCAGACACAGAGGGTCACATGCAGATACCAAGTAGTCTCACACACACACACTGATAAATACTCATCCAAGTACTGGCACACCTGGGGCATTCATCCAGAGAAAAACCATTACCATGGGCATGCAAACGAGACACACACACCTTTATCAAGGCACAAAGATAGCAAACACAATTGCACTCTCAGTCACACCATGGCAGTCACACTCAGAAACCACATGCATTCAGGAATGAGGTGGGAAAAATATGAGCAGGGACAGGCAGATACCCTCAAGGACACCAGAGAAGGCACAATAGGCAAGCACACTGAGCAACACAACGAGGCATGAGCCAGCTGAACGCCCTCAGGTACACCCCGCCCCTAGAGGCTCACTCTGGAGCACTTGGGGACACGCCCATAGGCCGCAGAGGCGGGGCGGGGTGGCCCCAGCGCACCTGGCGCCCCCAGCTCGCCCGCGGGCGCCCCGAGTGTGCGTGCCCGTGCGTGCGTGTCTGCCGGTGCGTGTCGCCACCTGTGGGAGGAAAGGTGCGCACTGCGCCGGGGGCGGCCCGGATGCGAGGCGCGGGGGAGCGGTTGCCATGGCGCATGAAGCGCGGCCGCATACTAATGGGGCGGCCAGGGGCGCTGCCCTCCTGCCGCCTGCCTGCCTCCCACTGCTTCCTCCAGCTCCTCCGAAGTCACCACGACCTGCTGCTCATCCCGCGCATCCCACTCAGAGGGCCTGAGGCCTGGGGGCGGCCGGGCGGGACCGAGGGCCTGGGGCTCTGCGGGGCTGCCCAGCCTGGACATGGGCATCGAGTGGGCACAGCAGCTAGGGGCACAGTGCTGCCTTGGAAATGGGGTGGAAATAGGGGTGGCTGTCCTGGGAGGGGGGAAATAAAGGGGAAACAACCCTTTTGTTTACAGCGGGTCCCCCCCAGTGTCTTCCCTGGGCTAGGCTGGGGAGAGGCAGGGGACTTGACCAATCGCTAATACAACCCACACCCTTTCTCCAGCTGCTTTCAACATCTCTCCAGTTTTGACTTGACCTACGGGGTATGGGGGGCATCAGCTACCATCACTTCAGCTCTGCTCTAGTCTGATGGGTGGATGGCGGTGAGAAAAGCACTAAGGACTGAGGAGAGGGGGGCAGTAGCACTGGAAGGGTTAACCCCTCTCCATACCTTGATTCCAGTCTCAGAGCCCCACTTTCACCTCAGCCTTGACACCCCCTTACCCACTCAGCTCCACTGTTTTAACTGCCATGGAGGGGCGTGGTGGTACCCTGGGGTGGAGGGAGCCTGCAGAGGGTTTGCAGGTAGAGGCAGTGGGAGGGGGACCTAAAGGTGGGGGGAGCCAGGCTGTTGCTTAGCAACCCCACAGCTGTCTGTTGACCTAGAAGAAGCTGCGCTGTCTTGACACAGCTGGTGTTTACATGTAACTGAGGCTATGGCTTAGCGCTTGCTTGGAGGAAAGCTGAGGCAGGGCCCTGGTGGCAGCCTGGCCCCGGCTCCGGCTGTGGTCGGCTCCGTGCCTGCCTGCCCTCTAGCTCCCACCTCAAGTCCAACGGGAGAGAGTGGGAGGGCAGATCTCAGAGCTGGAGGCTTTGGTGCTGGGGAAAGTTGATACACACACACACAGGGACACAACCTGAGGCCTCCAACACAGATATGGCAGGAGACTAAGCAGGGGCTGGGGAGGGGGAGGGGGATGCCCAGCTTGTGCACAGATTTCAATCCCCACAGAGAAAACCAACATTCACAGGGATAAATGGACATTCAAGACCCACAAAAATCAAACTGACTTAGGCACACATGCACAGGCACAGAGATGCCCATTGACATAATGATATTCAGGCAGGCAGACATACAAACAGTAATCAAGTGATTGAAACAACACAAACATACCCACAAACCTCCTGATACAGAGAACAAACAAGCACTGACCATCTAATACAGGCACACATTCAAACATACTGACAGACAGAAACACCCACATGTTAACAACAGCAACTCTCAGATGAACACAGTTCATTCCAGCTAGAGTTTGCAGGTCTGCATTATGAAAGGGAGAAACCCAGACTCACACATAGAGTCACCCACATGCACACAGACAAACAGAACGCCCCGAACTTTTTATTGATTGCCCATAATGCTCAGAGAGTCACTGACACCACTGACATAGGCAGAGACACACCCAGGAGCCCAACATGTGAAGAGGTCCCTGAAAGACCACGGGCCCTGACATGTCCCACCGCACCCACATACATACTCCTAACAAACACATGCCGGCCTAGGGTGTGGGCAGAGCTGAGACTCCTCCCTGCCCACAAACTCTGAGCAGCAGCAGATGTGCCTTGGGGTCAGAGAGCTCTAGTTGGCCCTAGGACCAAAGCCAGATTAGCCCAGACAGCCTGGGCTGCACCCCTGACCCTCAGCTCTAGGGGAGGACATAGTACCAACTCTTTCCCAGGGAGTCCCCAGACTGAGGGGAAAGATAAGCCCATCTCCAGGAGCCCCCCATCTGAAACTGTGTCCTCCAGAGTCCCTGGACTGACAGAAGAGGCACTGCCAGATGAGCCCCAGTCTGATGGAGGCCATATCTCCCTCTGGACACTACAGACAGACACAGGTATGCACACGCTAGCATATGGCAGCTCCTGAGGGGTTCTTGAGGGCTTCCTGACAGAGGTGAGCCTGGGGCCTGGCTTTGGCACCCAAGAGGAAAGGGGGAAGGGAGTGTGCTGAGGAAGGCCTCCTGTTTACCCCATACCCTGCCCCTCATCCAGCAGTTCCTCCTCCCCCTAGGGCCCAAGGGGCCTGCTGGGGCCCACAGCCCCATCAGCCCAGGCAGTGAGCAGGAGGAGGAGAGGGGATATTTTTAGCTTCTCTGCCACTGACATTTCGCAGCAGGCGACCTGGGGTGAAGCTGAGTGAGTGCTGAAGGCTGGGAGAAGCCGACAGCGCCTTCCCGCCCCCATGCACAGTGCTCATGCACACACAACTTTGCACGCACACAGCCACGTCCCCCAACATCCTCAATGCTCACATTGAGCTTCACAGAGCTTCAGGTACAGAGACAAACACCTCAACACCACATATACATCTGGTTACATTTGGTAACCATCATGCACACATTTGGTTCTCTTGCCACTTATGCCTAAAACCTCGTATACCTGGACATACAAAATGTATTCATTTACATACTCGGATAACAACACACAATCCACACACATATATATACAACACATTTCCCACACATAGCCAGGCACAGACACATTCATCATTCATTCAAAAAATGTGATTCAGTGCCTACTGTGTGTTGGCACTATTCTAAACACTAAGGAAACTGTAAGCAAAATATACAAAATTTCCACCCCTTACAGAGTTTACAAATCTGGTGGAGGAAGTTAGACAGCAAACAAAAAATAAATAAAACAAAGAACTACACATAGAAGCCAATCCCCCCAAATACACAACCATATGTTTAAACAGCTCCCTAACATTCACTGCCCCACAAATACACATAACTGCACATATAACCAATAGTCAAGACTCATCTATATGAGGTACAATTTTACTATGTACCTTAGAACAATCACAGATGTGTGTGTACAGCAGCATATATATGCAACTGCATCCTGCAATTGAAACACATGATACACACATAAATCCAGCCACACACATACATTATACATAACTATACAATTTACCTACCTACATACACAGAATACAGCCTCCAGGTTCGTGCACTACACACACACACACACACACACACACACACACAACCATTCCCTCAGGGTAAAATTTCTCTCTCTGCTTATCGCAGACATACACATTCCTGCAATTCTCCCCTTCACCCAGTGAAGTCCAAGCCTATTTGTCACACATTCACCAGTGTACAAACAGAATTCTACACACTCACAACTTCACATACACACTCAACTCCCATGCTCCAAAGAAGCCACACACCTAAGTCAAGTATACCCAGTTTCACACCCACCCTCTGACGAACAGCCCCCTCCCTCCCTTCTCATTAGGTAAATGTGGCTACTGCACACCACACAAGCACACAGAATGCTGTCCCCAAGGTTCCAACCCTGCTGCCCGCAGGGTTTGGGGGTTGAGTCAAGGCCACTGAGAAACCCTAGGATCCTTATCCCACCCCCAAGGGGCAGGACTCCCTCTGAGCTCACACTTTGCCCCTCGTTCCCAGGCTGGAGATGGAGGCAAAGGAGAGTCTATGCTTCCCAGATCTGCCCCCGATGCCCTCCCTTCACTCTCCTCCCTCCCTCTCTCTTTCCTTGAGTTCCTTTCCTTGTATTTCTCCATCTTCCCATCCCATTCCCACCTCCCCAGTAGCCTTTGGCCCAGAACCAAACTCTCCTCTTCCAGGTTCTGCTGCCCTAGAGGATATTGAAGCCCTTGTGACAAACAGATGGACTAACAAGCAAACAGACAGGTCACTTGGGACAAAAAAAAAAAGAGCAAGAGGTTATTGTCCTATTCTGAAGACCTGGGGAGAAGGAGCTATAAGAGTGAAGTGAAGAATAGGACTGACTGGCCCATGAAGCATGCACAGCAGACACAACTGGGAAAAGAAACCCTGGGTTCCAGTCCTGCCTCTGCTGTGCTACCACTGATCAGTTGCTGCCCTTCTCTGGGTCTCTCTTCTGCTTCTGTACAAAGAGGGAGTTGCAATCAGTGATTTCTGAGACACTGAGATTCTCAAAGATACTGCAGCAGTTATATAATCAGAGAGAGGGCCTGGGAGCCTCGGGAGTCTGATTAGAGCAATAAGAGCCCCCTCCCCAGAGGCTCTCTCCTCTCCCCCACACTCTTCCGGAAGCTTCAACCTCCTTCTAGGCCTCTCCTTCTAGGGCTTTAGTCTGAGTTGATGCACCCGAGACAAGTAGCACCCCCTGCCCCCCAGCACATAAAAACATGTGCCCCCCGCAAGCCTTAGCCAGGTCCTTTGCCCTCTCTGGACCTTTAGAATGCAGGATTGTGTATTTAGGGGCTCACATTTGGGCTCTGGGCCGATGAGCCAGTCTATGTGTGCACTGTCTCTCTGTCTGTCCAGCTGCCAGCAGCTTTCAGGCGCCAGGAGGGGAGGCAGCAGTCAGGAGGTGGGGGCAGGGAAGGAGGTAGCGTTGACAAGTTCCAATGTCTGGCTTTCCCTCCTGGAAACCCCAAGCTGGGGCTGCCCCCCCTTCCCTTCCTGTCTCTCTCGTTCAAGCACGTCCCTTCTAAGAGCCCCTCTCTGCAGACACCCCCAGTGGAACCAAGCCCAGATTTGCTGCCAAGAAGGCCGACATTTCTTAGACTTGCCACGTTAAAGGTGCCTGCACAGGCACGCACTCAAATCCTCCCTCCATGTCCTCCTCCTGTGCACATTCAAACGACCTGAAACACACAAAGACACGGTTGGACACAGCGGCCACCTGTGCACACAGGAGGTAGCACATGGAGCGCATCTGACCCCAGCTCACTGACAAGTACAAACACAGTCTGTATCCCCCCTTCTTACCCTCAGCTTACCACAGACTCAGAAGCACGCACAGTTTCCAGCACGCGGTGCTCACACACGCACACAGTCACACACAGGCCGTGCCATGCAGAGAAACAAGTGCAAACCCATAACATATTGTCTCCTTGCACAGCACAACTACCACCATCACCGCCACCACAGCCACCGCCCTGTGCAGATGCAACACAGGGACACAACGCCCATGCCGCCTCTTCTCTTGTGCACACAGCCAAGCATATACAGACACACATGGTGATGCCCTACATCGCCACAGATAACTACACTACAAGGTCTGCTGGGTATGGAGACACCACATGCCTATGCCCTGGACATCTGCACTAGCCAGGCGGTTCCACAGTGTTTCTCAGGCACAGGGACATGCATAAATTCACAGCTGCATGCAGCATTTTCCTGTGCACACACAATCACTGTCCCTTGGACACACACAGATGAGCCCAAACTCACAGTTATGTCCTTATCCTCTTGTACACAGTAACAAATTCACAGGGGCCCCGAACATACTCAGACATGAGCTGAGTACACACACTCAAAACACAGGAGCTGACCCTTTTGTGCACACATGGATTGAATTCCTTGTCACTAACAGTTGTCTTTCACGTGCACACAGGCATGTGCTCAAACTTAGGACACACACAGCTTTCCCTTGGGCTTATACAAACACACAGCCGCCCCCTGTGTATTGCACAAACCAACACAACCTCACACACACAGCATCACCTGTGAACATGGAGGCAAACAGAGGCTCACAAATTGCCCATCATGCTCCTCTCTGCACAATTAAGTGTGCTTGCTCATAAAAACAGACCCATATATCTGAACCTCACTCACAGACACTCGAGGCCCCAGGCCCCTAACCTCAACCTTCTGCTTCCCTCAGTCCCATAGCTGTTGACTGGGGAAGGACTGGGAAGGTGGGGGGCTGGCTCAGCCCTTGTTCCCTCCCTCTGCCCGCTGGCTCGCTCCTGCTCTCTCCCATCTGGCAGAGTCAGCCAACCCAGCCCCTGCTCCAGCAACCCTGGCTTTTCTGGGCAAACTCTCCACGGGTTGGTCTCGGCTGATGCCGCAGCAGCAGCAGCAGCAGCAGCAGCAGGGGCGAGAAGGCTGCGGGCGGCTGCCAACGTGGCAGACGGCGGGCAGGGTGGCAGGAAGGAAGCTGGGCCCATTCAGCGCCCACTCACTGGGGGAGACAAAACCAAGGGGGCTGGATGAGCAAGCAAGGCAGCTGGGCAGGGGTACCTTGTGCCCAGGCTGGGCTCTGGGCCCACATTGGCCCCAGACTCCCTGCATGACCTTGGGCCATTTGCTTCTACTCTCTGGTCCTATTTCCTCCTGCAAGTGAACAGTCTGGACTGGACACTTCTCCTAGCTCCAAAAGCTTATATCAATTCAGTGCAGATAACTCATAGGAGACGTGGATTCACTCTGTGGCCTCGGGCTAGTCCCTTCCCCTCTCAGAGACAGCCTTTCTGTCCAACAGTAAAAATTCCTCACCTCTGTACAGCTATCACTGGTGACAAAATGTTTTCATTCTACAAAGCTAGCACCATTTTACAGATAAGAAAACTAAGGTTTAGAAAGGCCAGTGATGTACCCAACATTGCCCAGCAAGTGAGTGGCAGAGCTGGGACAGGAAATCAGGGCTTCTAATTTAGTCTCTAAAATCAGTTCTGTCTCCCTCATCTTCCAGTCATCCCACGCCCCCCATTGCCCCTCTGAGACCCCCTAACCCCCAGCCCTGGGCCCCACCAGAGCCACCTGGTTCTGCCCTGGGGAGTCAGGGTGCAAAGGCCAGACAGGCCTCCCACCAGCATTCCAGCTGCCTCTGGGAACACAGCTGTCAGCAGGGCCAAGAGAGCCAAAAGCCGCCTCCCAAGCAGACCCACATAATTGGTACATTGTCAACTCAAAACAGAGCTGCTGTGGGATCTTGGGCAAGCCACAGTCCTTTCTGAGCCTTGGTTTCTTCATCTGGCTGCAGTGGATTGGACTAAACTATCTGCACAGGCCCTTTCAGCTTGGACAGTTACCTAGCAAGTGACCAAGGAGAAGCACACTGGGGAGACCGTTGTATCAAGGTCCCCGACTGGCCCCAGCCGGCAATCGGTGTGTCTCAGTGTCTCAGGTGTTTAGAACAGGGGAATCTGGCCCCTGACTCACCCATAGGCTGGGGTTCATCTGGGTGCTCTCTAAGCTCCCACTCTGGGGTAGTTTGCAGGATGGATGGATGAACAGACAGATAGACAAACGATATTTACCTGGCATGGGAGATACCATGATCACAGATAGACAAACGAAAGTATGAAGGAGAGAAGGGAAGAGAAGCCCTCAACCTGTGCTCTAGGGGCTCATCACCCCCTAGGGAAGAAGGAGGACAGAAGGCAGAGGGAGGCTCTCCCCCAAACCTCCTCCTTTGTTTGTTCCGTAAACCTCCACCTCTCTCGACATTCACTCTGCCCTGTCCTACAGGGCAGTCAGTGGAGAGGACAAATGGAGGACAGACAGATTCAGCAGGGCGGTGAATGCTGTGGGGTCAGTCCTGGAAACAATGGACGAGGCACCCAGCTCACCTGCAGGAGTGAAGAAAGGCCTCTCTGAGTGTTGAATTCAGGCTTCTAAGATAAGTCAGAGTAAGCCTGCAGTATGCATGCTTGAATGCGTGTCTGTGCAGGTACAATTACTGTCCCATTCTACAGAAATCAGTGCTCAGAGGTAGAGAGCCAGAGCCAGGCCTTACACCCAGGCCTGCCTGACTGCAACGCCAGTGTTTTTTGTGCTATGTCACAATGCCTCCCAAAGGAGTGACTTGCTAATGGTGGCATTTCGGATTTTAGATGTAGTGACAGCAAACTAAGGAAGAGGTTCTGAACAGATGGTTCCCAATCAGGTCCCTGCCTTGGGCAAGCAGAGCAGAGGGTTGTCAGGGCGGGCTAAGTGCCCTCCCCTCCATTCCCCTTGTGTGTGGGACACAGGCAAGTCCCCCACACACTCTCTTCACCACCCCCCTCCATCCCTTTGGCCCTGCCTGGGTGACCTGCATGAGCTCAGCTTCCCAGCAGCCCTGCGGAGGAGTCAGCCAGGGCAGAGGCTGTCTCTGCCCTCTCACTGCTTGGCAGTGCCACGGGAGGCGGGGCTGCAGAGGGGTTGGGGGAGCCTCCCAGCCACCAGGTCTCCAGTCCTGTCCCCCAACTCAGGCGCCCCCTGGGGTTTGCTGCAAAAGCTGAGGCTGGGACAGGCGGTGCAGGGCTGGGGCACTCTGGTCAGGCCGTCCCTGTTGCTGCAGCCTTGTTGAGCTGCCATTAACAAGTGGCCGGAGGTTGCCGTGTCTCCATGGAGACCAGACAGTCAGTGCGGCTCCGGGGTGAGGGCCGTGATTAGTGAGTGTCAGCTTCACCAGCCCTGCTCTTCCCACCACCCGCCGCTGGGCTTAGAGACAACAGGCTTGAAAGGGGGTGGGGAAGAACAGGGAGGGGGTTCCAGGCTCCCACAGGCAGGGGGGCTCCCAAGTCCAGCCCCAGGTGCTATGTCTTTGTCTCCCCCTGTGGCTCCTCAATTCTCCCTGCCTTCCCTCCTAATCCATCTTCCACACAGCCCCCAGGGTGAGCTTTCTAAAACACAAGCTGAATACTGACACTGCCTTCCTTGAGAACTTTCCATGACTCCCCACTCCCTTAGGGCTAAGAGTCAAATTCCTTATCATGTCATTCAAATCCTTCATTCATTCATTCACTCATTCATACAACAGGTATACAAGGTCAATAAAACAAGTGAGATTCCTGCCTTGGAGGAAATTCCTATCTAGTGAGGAGGACACACTATAATTAAAATACAAATCAACAGATACATGATTACAAACATGAGGAGGATTGGGAAGGAAATGGAGACTGTGTTGGTGAAGAATAATTTGCAGGGTGCCAGCCCACTGAAGGTGGTCAGCATGGCTTCTTGAAGGACGCCATGTTTTGACAGGGTCACAGACATTGATGGGGACCCACTACGGGAACAAGGAGAAAGAGCCTTCCAGGGACCAGCCTGTGCCAGGGCCCCAGTCTCCAGCGCCAGCCTGATCCTCTGCTCCACCTCCACCCCAACCCATGTTTCCTATCTTGGTTAAAGGTATCAGGGCTTATCCAAGGGAAAAACCTCTTGAGTTACTGCCAACTCTTTCTTTTCCTGCTGTGCTCACCTCTCATCAATCGTGTGTCCTGTCAGTTCCCTCACCGTCTTCTCCCTCCTCATTGCCCAGACAGACCCCACCATTTTCACTCCCGCTATCACACCTGCCCCCTAATGGTTTCTCCATTTACTCACGACTTCATTTACTCATCTGATCATGGATTGAGCGCCCCCTATGTGCTGGGCACTCTGCCGGGACCTGTGTGGACGCAGCAGTGAATAGAACCACACAGTCCCTGCACTGGCCAGAGTCCAGTCCGGGAGACGGGCAAGTCCACAAGTATCGAGGAGAAGGAGGAGGGGGACCTAATCTCTAGACACCCCTAACCTGGGGTGCCCAGAGGAACTTCCAGGAGAAAGAGCAGTGAACTGAGACCTGAAGGAGGACAGGGAAGTGGCTGGACAAAGAGAAAGGGAAGATAGCCAATGCAGAGGAAAGAGCCTGTGGGTGGGCGGGACATAGGAGAGGTCAGTGCCTGAACCGCAGGCTGGTGGGGAGCCACTGAGGGACCTGAAGCCGCGGGAAGCATGCGCAGATCTGCTCCTGGCCATCCAGTCTCTCCCTTTCCGGTTCACTCTCCACACTACAGTTAGAATCATCTTTCTAAAATAGGCACAATGATGTCCCTGCCCAGCTCTTAAAGTCCTCCTCTGTCCCCACTCCTTTAGAATCTAAACTGGGCAGCCAGGCACTTGAGGCCCTTGAAACCGCCTTTCCAGGCTCATTTCCTATCACTCCGCCCAGCTGACTCTGCTCAGCCACACCCGGACAGGTCACATCCTTCCACACCTCTGGGGCTTAGTCCATGTAGTACGTTCCTCCTGGAATGCCCTCCTCCACTTCTCGGCGAATTCTTTATCCTTCAGGACCCAACATAGATGTCCCCTTCTCCAAGAAGGACCTGACTCCTGTTACCCAACAAGAATCAGGGTTTTTTTTGCCCTGACCAGATAGCTCTGTTGGTGACAGCATCGTCTCGACAGGCAAAGGTTGTCCCTTCTCTCCCCGGTCAGGGCACATACAGGAACAGATCTCTCTCTCTCTCTCCCCCTTTCTTCTCTCTCTAAAATTAGTAAATGAATTAAAATATATATATTGGCCCTGGCCAGTTGGCTCAGTGCATAGAGTGTTGCCCCAGCGTGCGAACATCCAGGGTTCGATCCCCGTTCAGGGCACACACGAGAAGTGACCGTCTACTTCTCTCTCCCCTCCCTCTCCCCCTTCTCTCCCTCTTCTCCTCTCGCAGCCAGTGGCTTGATTGGTTTGAACACTGGCCCCAGGCACTGAGGGTACCTCAGTTGGTCAAAGCATCAGTCCCAGACAGGGGTTGCTGAGTGGATCCCGGTTGGGGAGTCTGTCTCTCTATTTCCCTTTCTCTCACTTATAAAATGAGAGAGAGAAAAAAAAATATTTTTTAAAAATATTCTTTAAAAAAATCCACTTTTTCTTTATACCCTCATTATACTTGATTACAGATAGCTAATACTCATTGAATGTTTCTTCCTATGTGCTAGACTTTACAGAAGAATTTTATGTTCATGATATTATTTAATTCTCGTGCCTATCTTGTAAGAAAGCATCTTATTATCATCCTTATTTTACACATGTGAAATTGAGGCTCAGAAAGGTTAAGTGACTGGCCCAGTTTCCAAAGGTAGTAGGTCTGATTCATCCAGGATCCCCAGAGCCCATCATATAGTTCTGCACACTGGAGGAGTGTGCAAATGTGTGTAAGATGAATAAACAACTTTAACTAGAATGTTACTAGAGGATTGCGGGATTGGCTTACAGACAGGTTTCTAAAGGTAAATTAAATCCTCTATTTTGAGTGGACCTTGCCATCATTCTAGGATAGACACCATGCCTAGTGCAGCACCTGGTTCCTAGTTCAGCCTTAACAAAGATCTGCTGGTGACCTTGGGATTTCTATCCCTTAGCTAGCAGCCCCTTCAGAATCAGACTCGGCTTCAAATTTCACCTGTGCCCTTAGATATAGCTGTGTGACCCCAATCAAGTGACTTGACTTCGCTGAGTCTCAGTTTCTTCATCTTCTAAATGAGTTCAATAGTGCTTGCTTTTCAGGGCTGTTGTAAAGGTAATGGATGGCTGCCATTCTTACTCTCTCCCAAGTATCTACTATGTTCTGTGCTGGGCTTTGTCATTTATCCTTTTTTTTTTTTTTTAGATTTTTATTTATTTATTTTAGAGAAGAGGAGACAGAGAGAGAAAAGGGGGCAGGAAGCATCAACTTCCACATGTGCCTTGACCAGGGAAGCCCAGGGTTTCGAACCAGTAACCTCAGTGTTCCAGGTTGACACTTTATCTACTGTGCTACCACAGGTCAGGCTCACTTATTCTTTTTTTTTTTTCCGAGACAGAGAGAGTCAGAGAGAGGGACAGATAGGGAGAGAGATGAGAAACATCAACTCTTTGTTGTGGCTCCTTAGTTGTTCATTGATTGATTTCTCACATGTGCCTTGGCCAGGGGGCTACAGCAGACTGAGTGACCCCTTGCTTGAGCCAGTGACCTTGGGCCCAAGCTGGTGAGCCTTGCTCAAACCAGATGAGCCTGCACTCAAGCTGGCGACCTCGGGGTCTCAAACCTGGGTCCTCCACATTCCAATCTGGCGCTCTATCCACTGTGCCACTGCCTGGTCAGGCCAGGCTCATTTCATTTATTATTTTTTTTTTTTTTGTATTTTTCTGAAGCTGGAAACGGGGATAGACAGTCAGACAGACTCCCGCATGCGCCCGACCGGGATCCACCCAGCACGCCCACCAGGGGGCGACGCTCTGCCCACCAGGGGGCGATGCTCTGCCCCTTCGGGGCATCGCTCTGTCGTGACCAGAGCCACTCTAGCGCCTGGGGCAGAGGCCAAGGAGCCATCCCCAGCGCCCGGGCCATCTTTGCTCCAATGGAGCCTCGCTGTGGGAGGGGAAGAGAGAAACAGAGAGGAAGGAGAGGGGGAGGGGTGGAGAAGCAGATGGGCGCTTCTCCTGTGTGCCCTGGCCGGGAATCGAACCCGGGACTTCTGCACGCCAGGCCGACGCTCTACCACTGAGCCAACAGGCCAGGGCTCATTTATTCTTAATTAGTTTGGCCCTTAGGCCCAGGCCATCAAGGAGGCAGGAACCCCAGCATTTCAAAGGGCCCACTCTAGCCCAACAACTGTATTGGGCCTTCTTCATGAAGTGAGGAGTTAGAGAAGCCAAGAGGCCATGACCACCTAGAACCCACCTCCACCACCTTCTAGACCACCTCTGGGTATCTAGATTTTTGAGGCCCTTAAGCTAGCTTCCAGGGCTCGAATGGGCCATTACTTAGTCCAGATCCCATGACCAAGGTAGATTCCTAGGCCTGAGAGCTGGCCAAGGGGCAGCTTTTTTCTGGGGATGGGTGAATAGAGCTTGAACATGGAGATAGTGTGGCAGGGAGGGGATAGGAGAGATAGAGAGAAAGGAGAGGGGGAAGGGTGGAGAAGCAGATAGGCACTTCTCCTGTGTGCCCTGGCTGGGAATTGAACCTGGGACTTCCACATACCGGGCTGACGCTCTACCATTGAGACAACCCCAGCCAAGGCCTATTAACAGTATTTTAGAGATAAAGAAACTGAGGCTCAGCCTTGTGGGGTAACTGAACTTGTTCATTTTACTGCCTCTGAAGTGGCAGTATTTGTTTTTATTGATTTTAGAGAGAAAGGAAGAAGAAAAAAGAAAGCATCTATTTGTTGTTCCACTTATCCATGCATTCATTGATTGATTCATTTATTATTATTATTATTATTGTTATTATTTATTTATTTATTTTGGTGGCAGAGAGAGTCAGAGAGAGGGACAGATAGGGACAGACAGACAGGAAGGGAGAGAGATGAGAAACATTAATTCTTCGTTGCAGTTCCTTAGTTTTTCATTGATTGATTTCTCATATGCACCTTGACCGGGGGGCTACAGCGGACCGTGTGACCCCTTGCTCAAGCCAGCAACCTTGGGCTCAAGCTGGTGAGCCTCGCTCAAACTCAATGAGCCCGTGCTCAAGCTGACAACCTCGGGGTCTCGAACCTGGGTCCTCCGCGTCCCAGTCCTACATTCTATCCACTGTGCCACCGCCTGGTCAGGCATATTACTATTATTTTTAAATTGCTTTTAGAGAGGTAGAGAGAAGAAGGGAGAGAGAGAGGGAAGCATTCATTTATTGTTCCACTTAGTTGTTCGTTCATTAGTCACTTGCTGCTTTTCTTATGTGCCCTGACCGGGGATTGAACCTGTAGCATTGGTGTCTTGGGAAGATGCTCTAACTAACTAAGCTGAACAGCCAGGGCTCATTGATGGATTCTTGTATGTGCCCTACTCAAAGATCAAACCCTCAACCTTGGCACATTAGGACAATGCTTCAACCAACTGAGCTACCTGGCCAGGGCAGTGGCAGTGCTTTATAGCCATATACTTTACATCTATTATCTCATTTAATTATCACAACAACTCCACAATATTAGTAATATTATCATCATACTTTACAGATGAGGAAACTGAGGCACAGAAGGGTAAAAGGACTTGCATAAGCTCACACAGCTCATAAGTGGCAGATCTGGAAGTTGAACCTTATCAGTCCAGCTCTTAACTATAGGACATGCTGTGTGTCTCCATTATCACAGTTATAACTCTGCTCCTTCATTTGGCTAGCAACCACTCTGCCTCAGCCTAAGGAACAGGATAAAGTAAAGGGGCTCTGAGTGCCCCCTGGTTGTAAAGCCAGGAAGAGGCAGAAATGTGATCCAAGTTGAAGGGAGGGCCTTATGAAAGGAGCTGGGGGACTAGAACTTGACTCTGCTCCTCGCCCTCTACAGCCTCGGGACAGCCACGCAAGGCCCTGGGGGCTGCTCAGACAGAGGCCCCTCTGGCCTGAGCTCACGACTATGCCTTCTTTCCCAGCCCGTGGCCTGAGAAGATGGCGCTTTCCCAGGGCCAAAGCAGAGGCAGCAGCCCCCCTTAAAGGCCCAGCTGTGGGGCGGCTGCCCAAGCTCTTGCCAGCCCCGCCTCTCCTACTCCCTGGCCAAGTTGCTGCTCTGTGGTCACCTGGACCCAATTTCCTCCTTCCTGCCTCCTCCCATCTCTGGGAAGCGCCCCTAGGCTGCCCTGCCAATTTCCAAAGGCTTCTCCCCCAGGAAGCCATTTCTGCCTTCCCCCCACCCCAACCCCAGGTCTCCTACCCCTACTTGGAACACTCAAGCTCTTCTCCCTTCAACCCCACACACACAGAGAATCACTTGGACCATCAGCCCATTTTCCATTTGGTTCCTGGCTGAACATTGGGTCCCCCTGGCCAGACTTCGAGTTCCCTTCCCCAGGGTGGTTATCACATCGTGTGCTTCCCTCTCCCCCAACAGTGCCTGGCAGGGAGGAGCCCAGAGCCAGAGTTGCCCATGCTCCAGGAAGTGAGCTTTGGTGCTTAGAGTCCCAGAGCTAGCATTACTGTTCTTCAAGTGTTTGAGGTCAACCTATTCCTCATTTTAAGTGACGAGACCCAGGGAGCCCAGGGAAGCGAAGAGATTTGTCCAAGGTCATCCAGAGGTTAGGCCAAGACTCAAACCCAGGTCTTCTGAGTCTAAGGCCCAGGCTTCTGACGCACTATGTGGATCAAGTTTCTAATCTTCCCAGGTCCTCATTTTCAGGCAAGAGACCAAAAGAGTTCCTGACAATGTACTGTCAGAACCAAGAAGCCCCAAATGCCATATCTGGAAAAGCTCCAAAGAGGTTATTAGTGCAACCTGCTTTCTCCCACCCCCATTTCATAAATAAGCAAACTGAGCCCAGAAAGCAAGAGGGACCTCTTCAAGATCACACTGAGCTGGAGCTAGAACAGAGATATTAGATTCCGTGTTGAGTTCTTTGAAAAAGAATTAAGACTCACCAACTAATTCATTCATTCAACAAAGATTTCTTTTTTGAGGGCCTAATAATGCCTGTGTTGGATGCTAAAAATATAAAGGTTAAAAAAAAAGATAGTTATAACTGGCAGGGACAATAGGGGGCTTCTGGAAATGTTCAACATCAAAATGTTCTATGTCTTTTTTTTTTTTTTTTCATTTTTCCGAAGCTGGGAGGCAGTCAGACAGACTCCCGCATGCACCCGACCGGGATCCACCCAGCATGCCCACCAGGGGGCGATGTTCTGCCCATCTGGGGCGTCGCGCTGTTGCATCCAGAGCCATTCTAGTGCCTGAGGCAGAGGCCACAGAGCCATCCCCAGCGCCCGGGCCATCTTTGCTCCAATGGAGCCTCGGCTGCGGGAGGGGAAGAGAGAGACAGAGAGGAAGGAGAGGGGGAGGGGTGGGGAAGCAGATGGGCGCTTCTCCTGTGTGCCCTGGCCGGGAATCGAACCCGGGACTATTGCACGCCAGGCCGACGCTCTACCGCTGAGCCAACCGGCCAGGGCCCAAAATGTTCTATGTCTTAATCTGGGTGTCAGTACATAGTGTGTGCTGTTTGTGAAAATCTACCAAGCTGTATATTTTGATATATACACTTTCCTGATTATATATTTCAGTAAGAAGTTTTTTTTAAGGCAGTCATATCTATTGAGCTCAGAGAGCTACAGTATACTCGAGGTGATGAGATGCTAATTGCACAAATAATTATTTAATTACAAGTGTAACAAATGCTACAATAAATAGAGGGTGCTAAGGGCTGTGGAGTAGGAGTACCTGATCTATTGCAGCAGTAGTCAAGGAAGGCTTCTCAAAGGAGGTGAGGTATAAACTGAACTGTAAACAATGAGTAGAAATTGCCTGACCAGGGGGTGACGCAGTGGATAGAGCATCGGACTGGGACCTGGAAGACCCAGGTTAGAGACCCTGAGGCCGCCAGCTTGAGCCCAAGGTCGCTGGCTTGAGCAAGGGGTCAATCTGTCTGCTGTAATGCCCCCCCCCATCAAGGCACATATGAGAAAGCAATCAATGAACAACTAAGGTGCCGCAACAAAGAATTGATGCTTCTTGTCTCTCTCCCTTTCTGTCTGTCTCTCCCTATCTGTCTCTCTCTCTCTGACTCTCTCTGTCTCTGTCACACACAAAAAAGAATGAGTAGAAATTAACAGAGTAGGACTGATTCTCAATCCCTACCTCACACCACACAAAAATTCAAGATGAATCATGGGACTAAATGTGAAAGCTAACATTATAAAGTCTCTGAAAGAAAATATATGAAAATATTTCTATGACCTTGGGATAAGGAAAAGGTTTCTCAGTCATCAAAAGCACTAAACATAAAACAAATTACCAGGAGGATGGTGAAAAGCATTCAAGGCAGAGAAAAGAGCATGTGTGAAGGCCCACAGGAAAGAAGGGGCAAGGTGTGTTGCAAGAACTGAGAAAAAGCCAGGATAAGTGAAGTGAAGGCAGGGGGAGAGTGAAGTAGGAGAAAGTCCAAGAAGTATACAGGGGCCAGACCACCCAGGGCTTCATGAGTTAGGTTAGAAGTTAGGGCTTTATCCTGAGGGTACTAGGCAGCCAGAGAAGGGTTTTCAGCTGGGGGAGTGGCAGGAACAGCAACTGAAGCAACCATTGGAGATAATGTGACTTTAACCTGGGTTTGCAAAATTGAATATTGCCTTCTTTGATGTACACCAGGATTGCAAGGTGTTGCCTACACAGAAATGAGAATAAAAGAAAACACTCCCTTTTCTCTCTGCTCAGCAAATGGACAAGGCCAGGCCTGGAGTCTGCTTCCTTGCAAATCAAGCTGTAGTTTCACAATTTAAAAAGTCACTTAATCCAGGTGCTGGGATGAGGCGGGGCATTGCAGGTGGGGACTTGGGCTGTGAGGCTCTGTCCTGCCAGGCCCAACCCTGGTCTTATAGGAGCTGGAGTCTGCCAGCTCCCACCCATGCCCCCAGCTCCTGCTATTGCCCTACCTCACCCCAGTTTAGCACCTGGACCTCCTCACCTTCTCTCTTCTATCTCTTCTTTCCTCTATTTCTCTCCCTTAGAGGACAGAAGAATTCCCACCAGAAAGAAAAAGCCAGAGGTCAGGAGTTTCCTCCATCCATTCCCACTTTCACACATACCAATACACCCTGAACTGGAGCTGGAGTGGGACTTGAGCAACCAGGTCTCAGCGAAGTCCCACTATCTCATCACTCAAGTCTCCTCCCTGCAAGGTACTCAAGAAAAGCACTGAAAGTGGTGGCTCTATTCAATTCAACCAACATTTATTGAGTACCTGCTGCATGCCAGACTTTGTGCTAGAGTCAAGAAGGGCATTATGCCTGACCAGGCAGTGGCGCAGTGGATAGAGCATTGGACTGGGATGCAGAGGACCCAGGTTTGAGATCCCGAGGTCGCCAGCTTGAGCGTGGGTTCATCTGGTTTGAGCAAAAAAAAAAGCCCACCAGCTTGAACCTAAGGTCACTGGCTCTAGCAAGGGGTTACTCGGTCTGCTGAAGGCCCACGGTCAAGGCACATATGAGAAAGCAATCAATGAACAACTAAGGTGTTGCAACGCGCAATGAAAAATTAATGATCGATGCTTCTCATCTCTCCCTGTTCTTGTCTGTCCATGTCTATCCCTCTCTCTGACTCTCTCTCTGTCTCTGTAAAAAATAAACAAACAAACAAACAAACAAACAAATAAATAAATAAAAATAAAAATAAAAAAAGAAGGGCGTTATTACACCAGCTTGATGGCTCGGTTGGTTAGAGCATCATCCTTAAGTGCAGATGTTGCCAGTTCAATCCTGAGTCAGGGCACATATAGGAACATATCAATGTTCCTGTTTCTCTCTCTCCTTTCTTCTCTCTAAAATAAAAAAATTAAAAAAAAATTTTTTACGTATTATTGTTCCTGCTGTCAGAGTACTCTTGGGGTAGTGGGGGAGAAAGAGTGCAACATTACAAGGGCTTTATAGAGGTGCAAAGTGCAAGTGAGTATAGAAAGTGAGGCTGATTTCACTTGGGGAACAGAGTGTGAATATCAAGAAAATTTCTTCCAAGAAGTGACATTTGAGCTGGGTCATAAAGAATAAGACTGACAGCAAGAAGTGCTCTTTGTAGCAGAGGGAAGTATAAGAAATATAGTGACTATTGAGAGTCTCAGGTACTGTGCTCAGCACCTTATGTATTCATTTTGTCCCTACAATAACTCTAGGAAGTAGGTATTATAATTATGCCCATTTTCCAGATGTGGTAACTGAAGCTTAAAGACGAGAATTGATTTGTAAGTGGTGGAACCAAGACTTGAACCTATGTCTGTCTGATTCTATGTTTTTAACTTCTACTACATATAGTGGCCTGGGCAAAGGACATATAGAGAAGAGGGGCAGGAGGTGAGGCTGGAAGGCTGGAGGTAGGGGTTGAGTGGTGGAAACCTTGGTGAGGAGTGCAAATTTTATCCAGAGAACAATGGGGAGCCATGGAAGGTTCATTAGTGAGGGAAGGGGTAAAGAGTGATGGCACCCACAATCAGCTTTCTGTTTTTAGAGGCCCACTTTGAAGGAGGAGACATTAGAGATAGAGAAGTCTGTGTAGCGGTTGCTGCAAAAATGCAAGTAAAAGAGAGCGTTTGAGAGATGAAGAAGAGGGGATGCACTGGGGAGAAACCAAGTAGAACCTGGGACTGACTGGCTCTGGCAGATGAAGTAAGAGTCAAAGATGATGTCCCAGATTGTTGGCCTATGCGCTCCCAAAGGAAGTCCAATAATTGATCTTTAACAATAGAGTAGTTCCGCCTAATCTACGGGGGATATGGTCCAAGCCCTCAGTGGATGTCTGAAACCACAGATTAGTACCGAACCCTGTATACACTATGTTTTGTTTTTTTTTTAATTATTTTTATTTATTTGTTTATTTTAGAGGAGTGAGAGAGAGAGAGAGAGAGAGAGAGAGAGAGAGAGAGAGAAGGGAGGAGCAGGAAGCTTCAACTCCCGTATGTGCCTTGACCAGGCAATCCCAGGGTTTTGAACTGGCAACCTCAGAATTCCAGGTCGATGCTTTATCCACTGCACCACCACAGGTCAGGCTATGTTTTTTTCCTGTACATACATACCTATACAGTAATAAAGTTTAATTTATAAATTAGGCACAGTAAGATGCTAACAACAATAATAAAATAGAACAATTATATCCATGTGCTGTAATAAAAGTTATATGAATATGGTCTCTTTCTCCCTCAAAACATCTTAACTGTACTATACTCACCTTTTTATTTAAAGGAAGCACTTTACAGCTTCTCTTTGGTATGCCCAAATTGCCAGCTTCACTACTCTTCGGCTTTGGACCATTACTACGTAAAATGCAGGTTTTCTGAATGTAAGCACTGTGCTACCATGACAGTTGATCTGATTAATAACTGAGGTGGCTACTGACTAATGAGGAGTGTCTACAGTGTGGATACGTGTACCAGGAGGGACAGAGCAGGATAGTGAGAGATTTCATCACGCTACTCGGAATGGCATGTGATTGAAAACTTATGAATTGTTTATTTCTGGAATTTTTTATTTGATATTTTTAGACCTCAGTTGACCACAAATAACTGACACCGCAGAAAGAGAAAAGGCAGATAAGGGGGGAACTAGAATATATGGGCAACCTCTCCCCTCGCCACGGCTCAGCTCCATATATGGCACCTATAAAACTCACTCCTGGGAGGTGCTTTATTCTTCTCCATCTCCTCATGTGATTCATCACCTGTTTGAGTATTCATTCATCCAGGATAAGTGGAGCATTTACTCTATACCAGAAGTTCTGAGAGCTTGGCATAAGCAGGGAGCAAGTTTACCTGACTTATTAGTGGGGTAACGGTTATAGCTTGGGGTCTGAATTTGAATCCTGCTCCTGCAACTTCTTTGTACTAAGTCCTGGCTCAGCCTCCAACCTGCTGTGACCTCAGGTAAGTTACTGGACCTCTCACTGTCTCAGTTTCTTCATCTGGAAGATGGGGAAACTAACAGTACCTGCCAAAGAGATTAAGCAGGTTAGTTAATACATGTGAAGTCTCTGGCACTGGGGAAGCATTCAAGGAGTGTCAGCCATTAATATTATAGGGTTCACATTTTAGTGGGGAGACAGAACCAATTACACAATTAATTAATTAATTAATTAATTAATTAATTACAACAGTGATAAATACCCTGAAGGAGCAGCTCAGTCTGGAGGTTAGGGAAGGCTCCCTAGAGCCAGGGATGGGCCCATTGAGCTGAGCTGAGTGAGTAGGGGCGGGCCAGGCAAGGCAGGAGGTAGGGAAGGGCATTTGAGGCAGAGGGGTCTCTGAGTAGTCAGACCTCCAGGCTGAAGGAGGTACTGAGAAGTCTGTACTTCCCTCAGTTTACCCCTTGGAAAAACAAAGCTAAGAAGCAAGTCAGGCAAACACTCTGTCCCCATTTTCCAGGAAGGACACTGAGATCCAGAGGGGAACGGTTAAGTTGTTAGCTAGTCAGTGACCAAGCCTTTTGGTGGATTCTCTGCCCCCACTAGCCCAGGGGGCTGGAGAGGACAGGCCTGAGAAGAGGCCTTTGTCCCTTTGCCTGCTGGGGTGGGAGCAGCAGGAGCGAAGCCGCAGCTGGCCACCAGCAGCTGTGGCGGCCAGAGCTGCATTCCTTCCCCTGCCAGCAGAGCAAGTCCAGGCTCATGGCAGGGGCCAGGAATGGTTCTTTTTGTCTTTAAAAAAAAAAAAAAGAAAGAAAGAAAGAAAAAAAAAAAGCACTCTGGTCAACGTTAAGCTTTCAAACAGACAGGGCTCCCAACTGTCCTCCCTAAGTCTGGGTCTCTCCAACTCCCCAGGGTAAGCCCCAGGCAGCCCCGTTTCTGTGAAAGAGAATGAGACGCAGAGACTTTGTGATGAGTCCTGGCTCAGCTTCCAATTTGCTGTGTGACCTCGGGCAGGTCACCAGCCTCTCTGCGCCCGAGTGTCCTCTGCAAAACAGGGAAGGGAGGGTTGGATGACATCAGGTGGGGTGGGGAGCCCAACAACCAGGCTCCAGCCAGCTGCAGCAGCTTTACTGCCCTTCAAGTTTGAGGCATTGGGGCCTCAGGGGTCCGGAAACTGGGGACAGGCAGCCTTTCATCTCTGCTGGCCCAGGGTCGCTGCAGGTTGGCAGGCCCCACATCCCGAGATCGCGTTTCAGGCTTGAAGGGGCCTTCCTGTGACCTCAGCTGGCCAGCCCTGCCCCTGCCCCCCTCCTCCCCATTCTCACCAGAGGGAAGCAGGCAGCATCCCGCCCAAGGTCACCCGCCAGCAAGTGGCTGTCCTTTGGCCTGCTCTTCCCTCCCACCCAAGGCAGCCCCCACCGGACTCCCACTGCAAAGCCTCAGGTCTCCCGGGCCATTAGGGATCCGCCAGGCGAGGCGTGGTCTTTTTCCTCTCTCTTGTTTCTTGGCTTGTTTTCCCGGTTCTCCAAGAGCCGCCTCCTGCAAAAGCCTCTGGGTGCGTGTACAGGAACATTTTTCTTTAAAAAGAAAAAAAAAAAGAGAGAGAGAGAGAGTAAGAAAGAAACAAAGAGAAATACAGCCATAGTTTGGGTAAAAAGCAACCAACTCCTTAATCCTTCCCTGTAACCTCTGGTTCCTCACTCAGCTGGGTTGGCTCCAGCTGCTGGGAAGGAAAGCCCTGCTGGGCTGAGAGGTCTGGGCTTGTCTCCTGGTCCACTCCCTCCTCACCCGCTTCTGTTCTCCTTCAGGGTTTGGTCTGATTTCTGGAGCCAGAGGGCAAGCTGCAGGACTCAGCAGAGCTGAGGAAATAGAGCGGGGCGGAGGGGGTGGGGGGGGAGGCTGAAGAGGTTGGCTGGGGCCTCTGCCCCTCTGCCCCTCTGCCCACTTGGCAACCTTCTAAGGAGGTTACAAGATCATGATTTTTCACCCCTAACCGATTGCTTCTAGTCCTGCTTTCATTCCTTTATTCGCCTGTCTTATGAGTCATTGGTCTCTCCACTGCAAGTTCCCTGAGAGCCATCTCCCATTTCATTGCTTCATTGTCCGGCACAGGGCTTAGCTTTCTCTCTGTGAAAGTCATACATTTTCACACGCCAAACCTTTATCCATTCAGACACCTCCGTAGGGGTGGCACTCAATGGCCCTCTTCCGTCTTCCTCTGTCTGCAGAAATCTTAATTACCTGTTGCAGCCTGAGTGCCTGGGTCAGTGCTTGAAACACAGTATGTCTCTTGAATGAATGAATTGAAACCATAGTCTCTAGAAATATTTAGTGATTTCACAAAAAGGACATTTGATTATGGTGAATCCTGGTTAAAACCCTCCTGTGCTACCTGACCTGCGGTGGCACAGTGGGTAAAGCGTCGACCTGGAATGCTGAGGTTGCCGGTTCTAAACCCCGGGCTTCCCGGGTCAAGGCACATATAGGAGTTGATGCTTTCTGCTCCTCCCCTTCTTCTCTCTTGCTGTCTTTTTCTCTCTCTCTCTGTCCTCTCTCTCTAAAATGAATAAATAAAATCTAAAAAAAAAAAAGAAAAAAAGAAAAGAGAATATTCTGTTAAAACCCTCCTGTGCTTACACAGTACCCTGAGACTTTAGTCCAATTCTCCACCCCCACCACTTTCCACTCACCAGCTCTCATCAAAGGATTTCCTCCCCTCCCCACCATGTTTTCTCTTGCCTCTGGGCCTTTGCATGTGAAATTCCCCCATGCCTGCCACACCCTTCTCCACCTCTCACCTGGTTGACTGCCCCTGACCAGTCACCCTTTTAGATTACCCAATGTGCAGAGCAAGCATGTGTGTAGGCACCAGCAAAGCAGGGCAATAAAAACATTATTTCTTTTTATTCTTTTTTTTTTCCAATTTAATTCAGAGAGAGGAAGGGGGAAAGAGGAGACAGAAACACCAATCTGTTTCTGTATGTGCCCGACCAAATATTGAACCATCCCCACCTCTGAATTTCAGAACGATGCTCCAATCAACAGAGCCATCTAGCTAGGGCTAAAAACTAAAATCATTATTATTATTTTTAAAGATTACTATTATTATTAATGAGAAAGAGAGAGGGACAGAGGGACAGACAGAAAGGGAGAGAGATGAGAAGCATTAACTTGTTGTGGTACCTTAGTTGTTTATTGATTACTTTCTCATATGTGCCTTGATGTGGGTAGGGGAGGCTCCAGCCAAGCCAGTGACCCCTTGATCAAGTCAGTGACCTTGGGCTCAAGCCAGCAATCACGAAGTCATGTCTATCATCCCACACTCAAGCTGGAGACCCCGTGCTCAAGCCAGTGACCTCAGGGTTTCGAGCATCCCAGGCCAATACTCTATCCACTGCGCCACCGCCTGGTCAGGCTTTCTTTCTTTTTTCTTTTTTTTTTTTTTTACAGAGACAGAGAGAGTCAGAGAGAGGGATAGATAGGGACAGACAGGAGACAGGAAAGGAGAGAGATGAGAAGCAATGATTCTTCGTTGCGGATCCTTAGTTGTTCATTGAATGCTTTTTCATATGTGCCTTGACTGGGGGATGGGCGGGGGCTCCAGCAGAGTGAGTGAACCCTTGCTCAAGCCAGCGACCTTGGGCTTCAAGCCAGTGACTTTTGGGCTCAAGCTAGTGACCGTGGGGTCATGTCTATGATCCCACACTCAAGCCAGTGACTGCACGCTCAAGCTGGATGAGCCAATGCTCAAGCCAGCAACCTCAGGGTTTTTTTTTTGTTTTTTGTTTTTTTTTTGTAGTTTTCTGAAGCTGGAAACGGGGAGAGACAGTCAGACAGACTCCCGCATGCGCACGACCGGGATCCACCCGGCACGCCCACCAGGGGGCGACGCTCTGCCCACCAGGGGGCGATGCTCTGCCCCTCTGGGGCGTCGCTCTGCCATGACCAGAGCCACTCTAGCGCCTGGGGCAGAGGCCAAGAAGCCATCCCCAGCGCCCGGGCCATCTTTGCTCCAATGGAGCCTTGGCTGCAGGAGGGGAAGAGAGAGACAGAGAGGAAGGAGGGGGTGGGGGTAGAGAAGCAAATGGGCGCTTCTCCTGTGTGCCCTGGCCGGGAATCGAACCCCGGGTCCCCCACACGCCAGGCTGACGCTCTACTGCTGAGCCAACCGGCCAGGGCCTAACCTCAGGGTTTTGAACATGGGTCCTCTGCGTCCCAATCCAATGCTCCATCCATTGTGCCACCCCCTGGTCAGGCTGGTCAGGCTTTTTTAAAGATTTTATTTTGTCTGACCTGTGGTGGCGCAGTAGATAAAGCAAAACATTAACCTGGAATGCTGAGGTTGCTGGTTGGAGACCCTAGGCTTGCCTGATCAAGGCACATGCGAGAAGCAACTATGAGTTGCTTCCTGCTCCTCTCCCCCTGCCTTTTTCTCTCTCTCTCTCTAAAATGAAATAAAATAAAATCTTTTTTCTTCTTTTTAAAGATTTTATTTTATTGATTTTTAGAGAGAGAGACAGAGAAAGAGAGAGAAAGGGTAGGAGCAGGAAGCATAACTCTTAGTTGCTTTGTAGTTCCTTCTCATTAGTGTCTTGACTGGGCAAGCCCAGGGTTTAAAACTGGTGACCTCAGCATTCCAGGTCAACGTTTTATCCACTGCACCACTATGGGTCAGGCTAAAAACACTTTTTTTTTTTACTTCTCTGAAGTGAGAAGCGGGGAGGCAGGAAGTCAGACTCCCACATGCGCCCGATCAGGATCCACCTGGCAAGCCCACTAGGGGGCAATGCTCTGCCCACCTTGGGTGTTGCTCTGCTGCAACTGGAGCCATTCTAGTGCCTGAGGCAGAGGCCACAGAGCCATCCTCAGCGCCCGGGGCCATCTTTGTTCCAGTGGAGCCTCAGCTGCGGGAGGGGAAGAGAGAGACAGAGAGGAAGGCGAGGGGGAGGGGTGGAGAAGCAGATGGGCGCTTCTGTGTGCCCTGGCAGGGAATCGAACCCGGGACTCCTGCATGCCAGGCCGACGCTCTACCACTGAGCCAATCGGCCAGGGCCTAAATAATTTTTAAAAAAACATTGATGCCCTGGTTGGATTGCTTGTTGGTTAGAGCACTGTCCTGGTACACAAAGGTTGCTGGTTCAGTCCTACATCAGGGCACATACAAAAATGAATTGATGGCCTGACCTGTGGTGGCGCAGTGGATAAAGCGTCGACCTGGAAATGCTGAGGTCGCCGGTTCGAAACACTGGGCTTGCCTGGTCAAGGCACATATGGGAGTTGATGCTTCCAGCTCCTCCCCCCTTCTCTCTCTCTGTCTCTCTCTCCTCTCTCTCCCTCTCTGTCTCTCTCTCTTCTCTAAAAATGAATAAATAAAATTTTTAAAAAATGAATAAATTTAAAAAAAAGAAATGAATTGATGTTTCTGTCTCTCTTTCCTCCTACCTCTCTCTTTAAAATCAATCATTTTAAAAACATAAGTAAAATAAGAACCATTGAAGTAGTGTTCATGGGAAAAATCAGAACTTTATGGAATTTCCTATTCTTTTTTTTTTTTTTTTTTTTTTTACAGGGACAGAGAGAGGGATAGATAGGGACAGACAGACAGGAATAGAGAGAGATGAGAAGCATCAATCATCAGTTTTTCATTGTGACACCTTAGTTGTTCATTGATTGCTTTCTCACATGTGCCTTGACCGCGGGCCTTCAGCAGACTGAGTAACCCCTTGCTCAAGCCAGTGACCTTGGGTCCAAGCTGGTGAGCTTTGCTCAAACCAGATGAGCCCACGCTCAAGCTGGCGACCTCGGGGTCTCGAACGTGGGTCTTTCCGCATCCCAGTCCGACGCTCTATCCACTGCGCCATCGCCTGGTCAGGCCCTATTCTTATTTTATAGTTAGTATTGTTTTGGGTTGTTTTTTTTTTGTATTTTTCTGAAGTTGGAAACGGGGAGGCAGTCAGACAGACTCCCACATGCGCCTGACCGGGATCCACCCGGCATGTCCACCAGGGGGCGATGCTCTGCCCATCTGGGGCATTGTTCTGTTGCAACTAGAGCCATTCTAGAGCCTGAGGCAAAGGCCACGGAGCCATCCTCAGTACCGGGCCAACCTTGCCCCAATGGAGCCTTGGCTGCAGAAGGGGAAGAGAGAGACAGAGAGGAAGGAGAGGGGAAAGGGTGGAGAAGCAGATGGGCACTTCTCCTGTGTGCCCTGGCCAGGAATCGAACCCGGGACTCCTGCACGCCAGGCCGATGCTCTACCACTGAGCCAATCGGCCAGGGCCTATAGTTAGTATTGTTTTTATGTTGAATTTATATATGGGCTGGGCTGACAGTAGGTGAAATAATCTGGCTCTGATCTTTAAATCTCAAATACTCTAGGCCTGACCAGGTGGTGGCGCAGTGGATAGAGCGTCGGACTGGGATGCAGAAGCACCCAGGTTCGAGACCCCGAGGTCGCCAGCTTCAGTGCGGGCTCATCTGGCTTGAGCAAAGAGCTCACAGGCTTAGACCCAAGGTCGCTGGCTCCAGCAGGGGGTTACTCGGTCTGCTGAAGGCCCGTGGTCAAGGTACATGTGAGAAAGCAATTAATGAACAACTAAGAAGTCGCAACGCACAACGAGAAACTGATGATTGATGCTTCTCATCTCTCTCCGTTCCTGTCTGTCCCTGTCTATCTCTGCCTCTGTAAAAAAAAAAAAGAAGCCAAAAAAAAAATCTCAAATACTCTAAGCATCAAATACTTTAAGCATCAAATACTCCTCGAGGGGGCCCTGGCCGGTTGGCTCAGTGGTAGAGCATCGGCCTGGCGTGCAGGAGTCCCGGGTTCGATTCCCGGCCAGGGCACACAGGAGAAGTGCCCATCTGCTTCTCCACCCCTCCCCCTCTCCTTCCTCTCTGTCTCTCTCTTCCCCTCCCGCAGCCAAGACTCCATTGGAGCAAAGTTTGCCCGGGCGCTGACGATGGCTCTGTGGCCTCTGCCTCAGGCGCTAGAATGGCTCTAATTGTGGCAGAACAACGCCCCAGATGGGCGGAGTATCGTCCCCTGGTGGGCATGCCGGGTGGATCCCAGTCGGGCGCATGCGGGAGTCTGTCTGACTGCCTTCCCGTTTCCAGCTTCAGGAAAAAAAAAAAAACTCCTCCAGGAAGTCTTCACTGAACCCCGAACAGGTTTAGGTCCCTTTTTTGTGGTCCCAAAGCTCCTCTGGATTTTTCTTTAATATCAATTTTTTTTTTGTATTTTTCTGAAGCTGGAAACAGGGAGGCAGTCAGACAGACTCCTGCATGCGCCCGACTGGGATCCACCTGGCATGCCCACCAGGGGGCGATGCTTTGCCCATCTGGGGCGTTGCTCAGCCGCAACCAGAGCCATTCTATCAACTGAGGCAAAGCCATCCTCAGCGCCCGGGCCAACTTTGCTCCAATGGAGCCTTGGCTGTGGGAGGGGAAGAGAGAGACAAAGAGGAAGGAGAAGGGGAGGGGTGGAGAAGTAGATGGGCACTTCTCCTGTGTGCCCTGGCCGGGAATAGAACCCGGGACTCCTGCACGCCAGGCCGACGCTCTACCACTATGCCAACCAGCCAGGGCCTAATATCAATATTTTTACTTTACTTGTTGCTTTCCATTCCCCCTTCCCAACCCTCATACCAAATCTGTACATTCCCTGAGGGCCCAGTTTATATATTTCCACATCTATACCTACAATACCAAGTACAGGACCTGGCATAGAGCTAACATCAGACACTTTATTCTCTAGTCTTAATTTATTCAGTCCTTTTTGCAGGGTCTGCATTACACATCGTATTCTATATTGCTACTTCATAACTCTGTATGAAGAACTTCTACTCATTTTTCAAGACCCCACTCAAATGACCCCCTCCTCTGTCAGCCTGCCCCAATGCCCTAGTTAAATTCATAGCTCCTGGCCTGACCTGTGGTGGTGCAGTGGATAAAGCATCAACCTGGAATGCTGAGCTCGCCAATTTGAAACCCTGGGCTTGCCCGGTCAAGGCATATATGGGAGTTGATGCTTCCTGCTCCTCCTCTCCCTTCTCTCTCTCCCTCTCTCTCTCTCTCTCTCTCTCTCCTCTCTAAAATGAATAAACAAAAACAAATGTTAAAAAAAATTCAGGGCCCTGGCTGGTTGGCTCAGTGGTAGAGCGTCAGCCTGGCGTGCAGGAGTCCCGGGTTTGATTCCCAGCCAGGGCACACAGGAGAAGTGCCCATCTGCTTCTCCACCCCTCCCCCTCTCCTTCCTCTCTATCTCTCTTTTCCCCTCCCGCAGTCAAGGCTCCACTGGAGCAAAATTGCCTGGACGCTGATGATGGCTCCATGGCCTCTGCCTCAGGTGCTAGAATGGCTCTGGTCGCAACAGAGTAATGCCCCAAATGGGCAGAGCATCGCCCCCTGGTGGGCATGCCGGGTGGATCCCGGTCGGCCGCATGTGGGAGTCTGTCTGACTGCCCCCCTGTTTCCAACTTCAGAAAAATACAAAAAAAAAAATTCATAGCTTTTGCTGCATTTGGTGTTTCCTTCTTATATTGCAATTATTATTATTTTTATTTATTTATTAATTTTAGAGAGGAGAAGGAGAGACAGAGGGAGAGAGAGAGAGGAGAGACAGAGAGAGAGAAGGGGGGAGGAGCTGGAAGCATCAACTCCCATATGTGTCTTGACCAGGCAAGCCCAGGGTTTCGAACCAGCAACCTCAGCATTTCCAGGTCGACGCTTTATCCACTGCGCCACCACAGGTCAGGCCTATTGCAATTATTTTTGAGAGAGAGAGAGAGAGGGAGGGAGGTAAGGAAAGACAGACAGAAAGGGAGAGAGAATTGCGGCACTTCAGATGGTCATCGATTGCTTTCTTATGAGTGCCTTGATGGGGGGGAGGGGCTCCAGCTGAGCCAGTGACACTGGGTTCAAGCCAGCGACCTTGGACTTCAAGCCAGTGACCTTTGGGCTTAAGCCAGCAACCAAGGGGTCATGTCTATGACCCCATGCTCAAGCTGGTGATCCCACACTCAAGCTGGATAAGCCCACACTCAAGCTGGCGACCTCAGGGTTTCGAAGCTGGGTCCTCAGTGTCCCAGGTTGACACTATGCACTGTGCCACCACCTGATCAGGCTCTTTAATTGTAATTTCTATGTATGTGTCTTCTCCCTTACCAGATTGGGAGCTTCTGGAGGGCAGAGACTGGGTGGACTGATCCCTGGGTCCTCAGTGCCCTGCATAGGCATGGAGAGAGCAGATGGCAATACATGCTCATTAAATAAATAGACTAAAAGTTGTCATAAAGGAGGGAAAATTCAGGCAGGATTTAGAAGGTAGGAGGAAAGAGAAAAATATGTGCTTACTGAGGGCAGTCAGTATAGATAGAAACAAATAATATTAACAATAATCATGACCAAATATCACTGAGCACACTATAGTGTGGTGGGTGATAACAGAGATTATGCTTTGCCTCTTACTGGCTGTGTGACCTTGGGCAAGTTATATAATCTCTCTATGCCTCAGTTTCCTCATCTGTAAAGTGGGGATAGTAATGATATCTACCTTATCAGGAATTAAATAGGTTACTATATGCAAGGTGCTGAGAGCTGTACCAGACACACCTGGGTATGGCAAGTCCTTGCTCTCATTGTTATTATCTCCATTGCTGAGCGCTTTGGTTGTGCCAGGCACTTTCATCTGGCATCTCAGTCCTCACAGCAGCCTGAAAGGCAGAGAGTGTTGTGTCCTTTCACAAAGGAATGTGCTGTAAGCAAGCCACTCTCTGGGTAAGTGGCAGGAATGGGATTTGAACCCTGGTCTTGCTAGCCTGCCGCCCACCAATGTTTCTTGACTGTGGCACCTGCCTACCGGAGGAGGTGGAGGAAGAGAAGATGGCACAGTGGGAAGGCAGGAGGCTTCACCAAGCTGGGGCCTCGGGAGCAGAGCAGCAGGCGTTTTTCTAGACGAGCTTTCATTTCTGTCTGCCTCTTCTGAGCAGGTGAAAAACCCCACAGAGGGCCCTTCACTGAGGCCTCCCCCTCCCAGTGCTGCCTGGTCCCCAAGCTGTGAGCGGGGAGGTCAGGCATGCAGCGTAGGGGAAGCAAGGGAGGGGAGTGAGAAGGTGGGGGAGCATCATTCCAGGTCCTTTCCCTCCAGTACCCCCCCTCATCCCCATCAAAGGCGCTACGGGAGGAGAGAGCATTCCAGGTGGAAGGAATGGCAAATGCAAAGGCTGTGGATTAAGGATGTGGAGGCGGGGAAAGCCTTCGAGCTTGGCTGGAACCGAGGTTTGGGGCCCCCTGGGATTGCTCAGTGGAGAAGAACTTGTTTGACGAGAGAAAGAAGGGGGTAGGGAGAGAGAGGGAGAGGGAAAGAACAAACCCAGCAAGAGCTGAGAATACTGCTGCCAGAGGTAGGGTAGCGGCTAGAGAACATTTGAGACTCTGCGCACAGAGCTCTCTATGCTCTTCCCCTCAGACAGGGATGGCATGGAGGAGTCAGGGTGATTCTTCTGGGTCTCTCCCCCTAGAATCCCTTATCAGGCTTCGCTCTGTACCAGCCATTGGCTCATGGCTTTTTATGCATTCTTGTGTTTTTTTTTCCAGCTCTACAAGATCAGTATTATTCATTCGTTCTTGTTAATTTTTTTTTTTTGTATTTTTTTTTCCGAAGCCAGAAACGGGGAGGCAGTCAGACAGATTCCTGCATGCGCCCGACCTAGGGATCCACCCGGCACACCCACCAGGGGTGACGCTCTGCCCATCTTGAGGCATTGCTCTGCCGCAATCAGAGCCATTCTAGTGCCTGAGGCAGAGGCCACAGAGCCATCCTCAGCACCCGGGCAAACTTTGCTCCAATGGAGCCTTGGCTGCGGGAGGGGAAGAGAGAGACAGAGAGGAAGGAGAGGGGGAGGAGTGGAGAAGCAGATGGGCGCCTCTCCTATGTGCCCTGGCCAGGAATCAAACCCGGGACTCCTGCACGCCAGTCCGACGCTCTACCACTGAGCCAACCGGCCAGGGCCAAATTTTTTTTTTTTTAATTTGAAAGAGAAAGGGAGGGGAAAAAACAGGAAAGGGAGAGAAACAGGAACATAGATCTCTTCCTGTATGTGCCTGTATGAGCCCTAACTGGGGGAACTGGCAACCTCTGAGCTTTGAAGCTCTAACCAAGCTAGCTGTCTGGCCAGCGCTGTTCATTCCATTTCATAGATGAGAAAACTGAGGCTGCTTAGCCAGGTTATATAACTTGCCCAAAGTAACACATGGTGTAAAAGGCAGACCTTGGACTCAAACCTAGGACTGTATTTCAGAGATGGCTATTTTGCCTGTTATACTGGTTTGGGCTGCTTTCCCAGAGTGCTTGCCATCCCCATAGCAACAAGGAGAGGCACTCTTGTGCTGACATTTTATAGTTTATGCAGGTCTTATTTTTTCTGCTCCTTACAACAGCCCCATAGGCAGGGCTGTAATCATCCCTATTTCATAAATGAGGAAACTGAGGCGCAGAGAGTGGGTATAACTTGGTCAAGATTACAGAGACATTAAAGGGCATAGTTGGGATGCAAACCCAGTTCTAGTGACTCTAAATATCTTTTATACCACCTAACCGCTGGTGGCTCAGTAGTTAGAGTGTCAACCTGGAACGCTGGTCCCAGGTTTGAAATCCTGAGGTTGCCAGCTTGAGCACGGGCTCATCCGGCTTGAGAGGAGGCTCACCAGCTTGAGCATGAATTTGCCGGCTTGAGCATGAGATCATCAACATGATCCCATGGTCGCTGGCTTGAAACCCAAGGTTGCTGGCTTGAGCCCAAAGTCTCTGACTTGAGCAAGGGTCACTGGCTTGGCTGGAGCACCTCCACCCCTTAAGGCACGTATGAGAAGCAATCAATGAACAACTAAAGTGCTGCAAATACTAGTTGATTTTTCTCACATCTCTCTCTTCCTCTCTTTCTCTCTCTCTCTCTCACTAAACATACACACACATACACACAGATACATATATATCTTTTATACCCCTGGAAGAGAGTCTGTTTCCTGTTCTTATCAGCCTCAGGGGACAGGAAATAGACAAGAGTTACCCTTTAGAATTCATGGGAAAGGAATGGGGTTTGGCCTTCAGAACCTGGGGACTCGCTATAAGCAGTAAATAATTTTATCCCTCCAGGTGATAACTATAACTCCTTGAACAGAAGAGGGAGGTCTTGCCCTCAAGAGCAGCAAACTCCCACCTGACCAGGTGGTGGCGCAGTGGATAGAGCGTCGGACTGGGATGCCGAGGGCTCCGGTTCTAGACCCCGAGGTTGCCAGCTTGAGCGCGAGCTCATCTGGTTTGAGCAAAGCTCACCAGCTTGGACCCAAGGTCGCTGGCTCGAGCAAGGGGTTACTCGGTCTGCTGAAGGCCCGCGGTCAAGGCACATTGAGAAGGCAATCAATGAACAACTAAAGTGCCACAACGAAAAACTGATGATTGATGCTTCTCATTTCTCTCCATTTCTGTCTGTCTATCCCTATCTATCCCTCTCTCTGTCTCTGTAAAAAAAAGAGGAAAACAAAACAAAAGCAGCAAACACCTCAAGTTCAAGGTTTGGTTTAATTTCCAGCTGTGCTGCTTCCAGGATGGGGGGTAGCTTTGGGCACTCATTCTCTCTGTTTCCTTTATCTCATTTGTAAAATGATGATAACAGGACTTAACTTGTAGGGCTGGCTATGTGGATTTATGTGTTAATGCATATACAGCACGTAGCACATGGCTGGCACATAGTAAATAGTTAATGTTAGTGCTTATTAATACTACTATTAAAGTTCACAGCACACCCCCTCTGAAAGCAATCTGTCTTTCTCTATTGTCTAAAAGGCAAAACTAAGGCTCCTACTGACAGACAACCTTCAGGCAAAGACCCAGAATCTTATCTAGTACAGCTTGTAACTGCTAATATCATAATGATGATGATTATTAAAATTAACATTGAAGTTCTGGCCAGATAGCTCAGTTGGTTAGAGCATTGTCCCAAAGCACAAAGATTGCCAGTCAATCCCTGGTCAGGGCACATACAGGAACAAATCAGTGTTCCTAACTTTCTCTCACTCCCTTCCTCTCTCGTTAAAATCAATAAATTAAAAAAAAAAATTTTAAGTCTAATTTTTTTGGCCCTGGGCAGTTAGTTCAGTGGTAGAATGTCAGCCTGGCATGTGGATGTCCTGGGTTCAATTCCCGGTCAGGGCACACAGGAAAAGCCACCATCTGCTTCTCCACCCTTCCCCCTCTTGCTTCTCTCTCTTTCTCTCTCTCTCTCTTTTCCCTTCCTGCAGCCATGGCTCAATTGGAGCAAGTTAACTCCGGGTGCTGAGGATGGCTTCATGGCCTCCCCCTCTGGTGCTAAGAATAGCTTGGTTGGTGAGCGATGAGGCAATGGCCCTAAATGGGCAGAGCATCGCCCTGTAGGGGGCTTGCCGGGTGAGACCTGGTTGGGGTGCTAGAAGGAGTCTGTCTTTGCCTCCCCTCCTCTCACTCAACAAAATAAACAAACAAATAAATAAATAAACAAACAAACAAATAAAAGGTCTAATTTAATTTTAAAAAGCTAAACTAACATTCAACAATTGTTTACTATATGCCAATCACTGTGCTAAGTGCTTATGTTTATTATCTCATTTAATCTTCACAGCTTTGGGAAATAGAAACAATTATGATCTCTATTTTATAAATTAGGAAACTGAGGCTCAGATAGGTGAAGTCACTTGCCCAAGGTCATATGCTAGGAAGTGGTATAATTATGATTTAACCCCGGCTTGCCTGGCTTCAAAGTCTTCTGTGACAATTAAGGTCAGATGACAGCTTGCCCACTGTATAGACTATGGCATCAGTTCTCTTCCAAATGCATGTATCTGCTGAATCTGTTGCCTCAGTCTCATGTTGGAACGACCAAGCACCATTTTATGGAGTGCCCTCTATGTGCCAGAATGCCTTATATACATTTCCACATTGAATCCTCGCTCCCACCCTATATGACCCCCTATTTTTTTATTTTATTTTTTTATTTATTCATTTTAGAGAGGAGAGGG
Organism: Saccopteryx leptura; assembly: GCF_036850995.1. Taxonomy (NCBI): domain Eukaryota; kingdom Metazoa; phylum Chordata; class Mammalia; order Chiroptera; family Emballonuridae; genus Saccopteryx; species Saccopteryx leptura. The sequence goes on along the minus strand of NC_089505.1, from coordinate 103,616,966 downwards.
AGAGAGAGAGAGAGAGAGAGAGAGAGAGAGAGAGAAAGAGGAAAGACAGAGAGAGAGAAGGGGGGAGAAGCTGGAAGCATGAACTCCCATATGTGCCTTGACCAGGCAAGCCCAGGGTTTCGAGCCGGCGACCTCAGCATTTCCAGGTCGACGCTTTATCAGACCCCCTATTTTTTTTTTTTTTTTTTTTTTTCTTTTTCATTTTTCTGAAGCTGGAAACAGGGAGAGACAGTCAGACAGACTCCCGCATGCGCCCGACCGGGATCCACCCGGCACGCCCACCATGAGGCGATGCTCTGCCCACCAGGGGGCGATGCTCTGCCCATCCTGGGCGTCGCCATGTTGCGACCAGAGCCACTCTAGCGCCTGAGGCAGAGGCCACAGAGCCATCCCCAGCACCCGGGCCATCTTTGCTCCAATGGAGCCTTGGCTGCGGGAGGGGAAGAGAGAGACAGAGAGGAAAGCGCGGCGGAGGGGTGGAGAAGCAAATGGGCGCTTCTCCTGTGTGCCCTGGCCAGGAATCGAACCCGGGTCCTCCGCACGCTAGGCCGACGCTCTACCGCTGAGCCAACCGGCCAGGGCACAGACCCCCTATTTTTAAAAAAAGATTTTATTTACTCATTTTAGAGAGAGGAAAGAGAGAGAAAAATGTAGGGAAAAGTGTGGGAAGCATCAACTCATAGTTGTTTCCATTTCCTGTATGTACCTAGACCAGACCAGACCAGACAAGCCCAGAGTTTCGAACTGGCGACCTCAGCATTCCAGGTCGATGCTTTCTTTATCCACTGCACCACCACAGGTCAGGCATGACCTCCTATCTTTATCCCCATTTTTCAGAAGCGTAGCTGAGGTACAGAGAGTTGTGGTGACTGCTCAAGGTTACATAGTTCAAGATAAGATGGCAGAGCCAAGATTTAAATCCAGATGGGTTGGCTTCAGAGCTCACATTCTTTCAGGCACTATCAGAAGTACAGAGACCCTTGGAGAATAGCCCCACTTTCAAAGCCAGCTTCCCTCTCTGTAACACCTAATTTATTTAGGCCCCAGTGAGCTTTGCCTTCCCTCCCCACTGCCACTATTTCTATTGGCCTAGAAGCCTTCCACACCCTTGCCCTTGGCCTGGAACGCTTCTCTCAACTACCTACTGCCTAGTTAACCTCCACTCATCAACTCACCAGAGATATCACCTCATCAGGAAGCTTCCTCTGACTCCACCCCATCCCCTGACATTCACTCTCATAAACACATTGTACTTTGCCTTCTTGTTTCTTATCACAGTTTCTAACTGTATTTTGATTCATCTGATCATTTGTTTAACAACTTACTTCCTCACCAAACTCTAAGCTCCATGAGGGTCTGAGTCTGTTTTGCTCACCATTATAGCTGCGTTCCTGGCAGGCTGCCTTACACATGGTCTGTGCTTAATAATTTATTTTTTATTTTTATTTTTTTCTGAAGTTGGAAACGGGGAGGCAGTCAGATAAACTCCTGCATGCGCCCGACTGGGATCCACCCAGCATGCCCACCAGGGGGCGATGCTCTGCCCATCTGGGGCATCGCTCTGTTGCAACCAGAGCCATTCTAGTGCCTGACGCAGAGGCCATGGAGCCATCCTCAGCGCCCGGGCCATCTTTGCTCCAATGGAGCCTTGGCTGCGGGAGGGCAAGAGAGAGGCAGAGAGGAAGGAGAGGGGGAGGGGTGGAGAAGCAGATGGGCGCTTCTCCTGTGTGCCCTGGCCAGGAATTGAACCCGGGACTCCTGCACACCAGGCCAACGCTCTACCACTGAGCCAACCAGCCAGGGCTGTGCTTAATAATTTTTTATTGAATAATTGAATTCATGAATGAATAGTTACTAGTCACTTTACACACGACTCATTAATTCCACTTCCACAATAAACTCAATAAATCCTCACAACTGCCCTGTTGTATCCATTTTATTTATTTTTACTTATTTATTTTTGTCCCTATTTTAGAGAAGACTTAGATGAGACTCAGAGAGCTAGAAAGTGGTGGAGCTTGGATTCAATCTCAGGTCAGTTTAACCCCAAAGCCACTGACCTCTGCATAGCACCCGCTGCCTCCCAGCACCCAATGGCCACAGACAGGATTTAAATAGTAATTGGTTGTCAGACCATATGTCCCAGTTTGAGCTGGGAGGTCATGACCCAGCCAGCACTGGGGCCATGGACACTACCTACTTGGTGTTTCCACCCTTATAAAATCTTAGGCTGGCTCTAGCCAAATAACTTGGTTCCTTAGAGCATCATCCTGAAGCGCAGGGGTTGCCAGTACGATTCCTGGTCAGGGCACATACCGGAACAGCTCAATGTTTCTCTCTCTCTCTCTCTCCTTTCTCTTTCTGAAATCCATAAATAAAAAATAAAATAGCCTGACCAGGCAGTGGCGCAGTGGATAGAGTGTCGGACTGGGATGCAGAGGACCCAGGTTCAAGACCCCGAGGTCACCAGCTTGAGCGTGGGTTCTCATCTGTTTTTTTTTTAAAGCTTAGTTTTTTTTTGTTGTTGTTGTTTTTTGTTTTTTTATTTATTTATTTATTCATTTTTTAGAGAGGAGAGGGAGAGACAGAGAGAGAGAGAGAGAGAGAGGAGAGACAGAGAGAGAGAAGGGGGGAGGAGCTGGAAGCATCAACTCCCATATGTGCCTTGACCAGGCAAGCCCAGGGTTTCGAACCGGCTACCTCAGCATTTCCAGGTTGACGCTTTATCCACTGCGCCACCACAGATCAGGCCTGGGCTCATCTGGTTTGAGCAAAGCTCACCAGCTTGGACCCAAGGTCACTGGCTCAAGCAAGGGGTTACTCGGTCTGCTGAAGGCCCATGGTCAAGGCACATATGAGAGAGCAATCAATGAGCAACTAAGGTGTTGCAACGCGCAACAAAAAACTAATGATTGATGCTTCTCATCTCTCCGTTCCTGTCTCTCTGTCCCTATCTATCCCTCTCTGACTCTCTGTGTCTGTAAAAAAAAAAAAAAAGCTTTAGGCTATTTCCCCTCCCGTTCCCTCTTGACTTCCTTTTTATTCAGAGAAGGAAAACGACCGGAAATTACAGCCAAGGCAGCCCTTCTGGGAATAATCCTTCAGTGAAAAGAGCCCTGTTCTAAGCTCAGAGAGACCTGGATTTAAGTCCTGACATGGAAGTTGCCTTGCTGAGGGCCCACAATGGCGTTATTGCCCTTTTTGAAGCTTCTGTGTCCTCCTTTGGGATTCTGTCTGGTTGCTGACCCACCTGTCATCCCTTACTCACTTCCTGATTCTTAGGATACCAGAAACAGCTCAGGCATACACCCAGAGAGTAACTTTTCCCCTGAAACCTTAATGATTACAATAGCTGGAGGGTGGCCAGAGAGATGGGACCTGGCACCCTCAAGACCCTTCCTGGACTGCTAAGGGGTTTGGGGAGGGAAGTCTTTCTCAGGGGACACCAGGCCTGGAGGGGAGACATATAGGAATTGCAAGCCAAAAGATACAGGTTTGAGTCCCAGGGTTGTTTTAAATTCCCTGGGTGACCTAGGGTTAGTCATGAGGTTTTCAGTTTTCTCTTCCATAAAACAAGAACAGTATTTGCCTTGAACAGTATCTGACTCACACAGTTGCTCTAGAGCAGTGGTCCCCAACCTTTATTGGGCCACGGATCGGTTTAGTGTCAGAAAATATTTTCACTGACCGGCCTTTAGGGTGGGACAGATAAATGTATCACGTGACTGAGACAAGCGTCAAGAGTGAGTCTTAGATGGATGTAACAGAGGGAATCTGGTCATTTTTTAAAAATAAAACATCGTTCAGCCTGACCAGGTGGTGGCGCAGTGGATAGAGTGTCGGACTGGGATGCGTTAGATCTAGGTTCGAGACCTTGAGGTCGCCAGCTTGAGCATGAGCTCATCTGGTTTGAGCAAAAGCTCGCCGGCTTGGACCCAAGGCTGCTGGCTCCAGCAAGGGGTTACTAGGTCTGCTGAAGGCCCGCGGTTAAGGCACATTGAGAAAGCAATCAATGAACAACTAAGGTGTCGCAACGAAAAACTGATGATTGATGCTTCTCATCTCTCTCCGTTCCTGTCTGTCTGTCCCTGTCTATCCCTCTCTCTGACTCTCTCTCTCTGTCCCTGTAAAAAAAATAATAAAAAAATAAATAAAAAACTGTAAAAAAAATAAAATAAAAAACCGTTCAGACTTAAATATAAAAAAACGAAAATAATGTAAGTTATTTATTCTTCCTCTGCGGACCAGTACCAAATGGCCCACGGACCGGTACTGGTCCACGACCCGGGGGTTGGGGACCACTGCTCTAGAGAACTAAATGAGGTATCTTTGCTAACTTGTGAATATCACATTGATAACCAGCTACATCCTTTTATAATCAACAAGACGCACATATACCCATTCATTCATGAATCTTCATCAAACACGCCAAGACTTGAGGAAGACAGGACTACTCCTATTTAAGAAGTACAAACTGAGATCCAGATAAATCCAGGGAGTAGTCTTCAGTTGCACAATGAGGTGGGGCTGAACCAGGGTCCAGATCACCTGACCCTGGCCTTTCAGAACCACCTCCCATTCCCAGGACCCCAGGCCTCGCTGCATATTGGATACTTTAGCAGCGGGTTCGAGCCCGTGACTCACTTTCTCCACCCTTTCGGCGGGGCGGAGACCCGGAGGGAAGGGACAAAAAAACTATTCGCAACTTTAGGGGTGCCCACGGAAAAGTTCATGAGTCTGGTCCTTCTCCTCCATCAAAAAAACTGGTTCTTTTAACTCTGAGAAAAAGAATTCGCTTTTCAATACACTTTGTATGAGTTTTTATACTTTTTTAGGTGAACTTTCCTACTTCTAATTTAGGAATTGATTTAGTTTAATTTCTACCCCTACTTCACTTGGTTTGACCCCTCGCTGTTTACTCCGATTGCGGAAGTAGCTCGGGTGGAGCTCCGGGGACAGTACCCTTGAGTACGTTTTTTGCGTAGCTATTTAACTGGCATTCCACTCAGGCCAATGAAATGCCCGAAATCCAGAGGCGGGTGGAGCAGAGAACCAATCAGGACCACTGGCGGGGTGTGGCTGCGTCCCAGGGCGGGGAATCGCGTAATGGCGGACACGGGCCGGGTGAGCGCGGCTGGGGGCGTAGCGCACTGAGTGGGGTCCGGCAGTGTGGCAGCCTGCGAGGTGGCACGCGTGGCCAGACTCCGGGCGGAGAAGGGCGGCCAAAGGGCCGGTCTGTCGCTGACGGCGATTGCGCGAGACCAGGTGAGCAACAAGTCCCCGCGGGCGGGCCCCGCGGTCAGGCGCTGGGCCGGGCCGGGTCGGGCCGCCCCTCCCGAGCCGTGCAGGGTCCTGCGGGAGTGTGGGCCTCGCCTTCTCCCACGTACTGGCAGCAGCCTGGTGATCGGTCTGCTCGGGTTGGCGTCTTATTCTTCATTCCCTTGCTCAGGGAGTAGATGTCCTGGAGACCCCCTCGGAGACTGGGGGGCGGGGGGCACGAGTCTGTGAGGTTTCGAAAGTGCCCTAACTTGACCTAGCTGTGCCACCAGCTCGCTGTTTGACCTTGAGCAAATCTCTTCCCTCTCTGGGCCTCACTTTCATCATTTGTAAAGCGGAGGCTTTGCAGGCAGTTAGATATATACAGGAGTTGTATCCCAGATGTTGTCTGAAGTCTTGGGCAAGTTTTCCCGCAGGCGGAGCCTCAGTTTCCATCTCTGGTCCATGAAGGAATTGATTTGTTCTTTGAGACCCCTGGTCTGCTAAGTGCCAAGTGGAGGTTGGGACTGTGTATATGCGTGTGTACCTCCATGTGCATACCTATGTGTACAAGACACTACTGCAGTAAGGAGGAGGTATATCTATGTGTTCACGATGGTACTGCAGAATAAGGAAAGTTGGCTAAAGGGCTCTTCCACGAAGGCTTTGGATGAACCCCAGACTAGGATGGAGTGATGTCTTGGACCTCCAGAATCCTAGAGCCTCTGACATGGGAAAGTTTTATATAGTTCTCTGTAAAATCAGAAGAGGAAGGAGTCTTTGGAATCTCTTGGGGCTATGATTGAAATTGAGGCCCAAAAGAATTCAGGAGAATTAGGAGGAGAAAGGAGAACATTTTTGGCACGCCTACTATGCACCAGACCTCGTTTAGGCATATGTTATTTAATTTTTACAGCTATCCTTGAGAATTTGCACACAAAGAAACTAAGTTAAGGAGTTAGGTAATTTGCTCAAGGTCACCCAATAAGGTGCAGGTGCAGAGCTTACCAAGGGTAAGGTGTTTTCCTTTGATACTCACTGGGCAAGGGGGAAGTCTCTGTCCACTTAAAAGAACTTTGCTTTGTTACAAATCGGGGGAGAGGTCCGGTCCCAGACGCTTTTGGTAAGGTAGGGTGGGTCTAGATCTCCCCAATGGTCAGTCTGTGAGTTGGAAAGGACTATTTCTAAGTTGTAAAAGTCACTTTCAAGTGTGTTAGAACTTGAGAGCTCGGTTTAAATCCTGACTGGTTGGTCTGTAGAAGAAAGTTCACCAACTATTGGTGCATAGACTTGACACTTGGTTCAGAGTGCTGCTAGCCCAGTAATTTTTTCTGCTTCCTATGAAGGCCAAGTTTTCTTGGGATGGAAGAAATTTCTCATTTGTTAGTTCAAATTTCTTTGGATTCCAAGAGTAAAAAGTTCAATAGCCTGCCTTTGATTAAGCATCTTTCTTTCTTTGTGCTCCCTGTTACCTAACATCTAGCTGAGTCAAAATTGTGGACCTGAATTGGTAGGTAGTTGGGTAATTATAAATTGCAGCCCTTAATTTTTCCAAACCTCAGAGCTTTTGGTTAATCAAAGTGGTAGGACTGTCTGTGTGTTTTCATATGTCAATGGTAGGGAAGAAAATTAGAAGAGGAAGTTGCTGAGAAAGAGGGCGTTTCTTAGCAGTGGAGCCAATATATATTTCTTTGTTTGAAATTCTAAAACCAGAAAGCAGCAACTGAAGGAGGAAGGAAGGAAAGAACTGTGAAACTCTTCTTCCCGTTCAGATATATTTAAGAGCTGTCCCTGTTGCTGTTCCTGTCCTAGGCTCTGCTTTCACAGAAAAAGTCAGTTGTAATTTGTTCAATGTTCAGAAATTATAATCTGGAATAAAATAAAATAATTTTAAGTCTTAAACTGTCTGAGATAAAGCTTTAAGGAAATTAGGACATTTTATTGGGTGTGTTACTAATTAGTGGATGATTCTTTTTTTCAACATAATTAATTGCAGTCTTTGAGTCTGTTTTATTTTTTTTTCTGTTTTATTTTTTAAGTTTATTTATTTAAGAGAGAGAGAGAAAGAGAAGAGAAAGAAACATTGATTTGTTGTTCCACTTATTTATGCATGCATTGGTTGATTTTTATATGTGCCCTGACCAGGGATCAAACCTGCAACCAGGCCCTGGCCGGTTAGCTCAGTGGTAGAGCATCAGCCTGGTGTGCAGGAGTCCCAGGTTCGATTCCTGGCCAGGGCACACAGGAGAAGCACCCATCTGCTTCTCCTCCCCTCCCCCTCTCCTTCCTCTCTGTCTCTCTCTTCCCCTCCTGCAGCCAAGGCTCCATTGGAGCAAAGTTGGTCCGGGTGCTGAGGATGGCTCCATGGACTCTGCCTCAGGCACTAGAATGGCTCTGGTTGCAACAGAGCGATGCCCCAGATGGGCAGAGCATCGCCCCCTGGTGGGCGTGCTGGGTGGATCCTGGTCGGGCGCATGCAGGAGTCTGTCTGACTGCCTCTCCATTTCCAACTTCAGAAAAAAAAAACACGAAACCCCTGCAACCTTGGCATATGGAAATAGTGATCTAATCAACTGAGCTCCTGGTTGGGGCTTAAATTAGCACATTTTAACCTAAGAGGAATTGATCTAGGTATTGGATGATGCAAATGTCACCATCACTTGAAAAACAAGTGTTATGTTTTTGACATTTGTTGTCTTTTTAATACCTTATTTTATAGGATTGTGTATTGTGAATAGTTGTTAAGACATTGATTTATTGCATGTGAAGATCTACTTTTATTCTCAGTATTGGTTATATTTTTCTGTATGAGATTTATGGTAGTTTTAAGTAGTATACCAGTTTACAGTACTTTGTGGCCAGAAAAAAAGTTGTTCTTGGAGCTTCAGGTGTTTCTGAATTTTGAATTTTTTGGATTTTAGATACAGAATATGGTACATGTACTCTGGTTATGTAACATTCCAGAGAGGTCTGGGGCAGTACCTTGTAATCAAACACATTACTGTAGTAAAATGTCAAAATATTCATACCAACTGGGATAAATAAATACTATAAATAGCCTTGTATCATTTCATGTTGGATTTTGCTACCAAATGAATAATGAAAAACTTGTTTATTGCAGCCTTTTGGATTTTGGAGTTGAAGTTAAGGGATTGTGGACCTCTGTGGATAAAACTTATATGATGACAAGAACAGTTACAAGGAAAAATTTTGTAAACCAAGCCAATTTTAAAAGTCATGCATCATAAAAACACTATTACATAGAAGTTATTTATTTTGTTGTTTCTTTCAGATAATCATCTTACTCTAATTAATATGTGCCAGTTTGCATTTTACCTTAAGTACCAAATTTACTTTTTAATGTCCTCATTGGTCCCTGTTTTATTTTTTATTTATTTTAATTTTTATTTATTGAGTTAGAGAGATGAAAACAGGAGAGAAACATCAATTTGTTCTATATGTATACATTGGATGATTGTTTTTGTTTTATTTTATTTTTTACTTTTCCGTTGATTTGAGAGAGAGGCAGAGGAAGGGAGAAAGGTGGGGGAAGGAGCGAGAGAGAAGCATCAACTCAACTTGTTATTCTACTTAGTTTCATTTAATTGTGCATTTATTGGCTGCTTCTCTGGAACCCACAACCTTGGCATGCAGGGACAATGCTCTATGTCCACTGAGCAACCTGGCCAGGGCCATTAGTTGGTTCTTTTTTCTTTTTCTTTTATTGATTTGTGAGAGAGAGAAAGAAACATTGATCTGTTCCTGTATGTGCCCTGACTGGTGCTTGAACCTGCAACCTTTACCTGTTCGGACGACCCTCTAAGCAACTAAGCTATCTGGCTAGGGCCATTGATAGCTTCTTGTATGTGCCCCAATCTGGGATCAGACCTGCAACCTTGGCAATCAGGATAGCACTCTCTCCAACTGAACTGCCAGGTTAGGGCATTGTTCACTGTTTTAGATGTTTGACTGATACCCTATACCGCTCTTTTTTTTTTTAAATTTTATTTTTATTTTATTCATTTTAGAAAGGAGAGAGAGAGAGAGAGAGAAGAGAGGGAGAGACAGAGAGAAGGGGGAGGAGCAGGAAGCATCAACTCCCATATGTGCCTTGACCAGGCAAGCCCAGGGTTTCGAACTGGCAACCTCAGCATTTCCAGGTCGACGCTTTATCCACTGCGCCACCACAGGTCAGGCTATACCCCTCTTTTATAAAAAGTAACTTACAGTGTCTTGCTCTCCTCTCTGTATAGCAGTTAAGAGACTTGTACCTTTTTCTGTATAATTCAGAGAAAGACTTAATCAGGTGAGGATCTGTAGATTCATGTATGCAGAATTTAAAGCTGAGATTCCCTTCAGGGTAGTGTTTAGTATAATTTATTGCTGCTAGATGAGATTTATGTCAAAAACTTTTTATTTTTAATGTATGAAGCCTCCGCAATTTGCAACTCTTGGAAAGGAGTTTACTAAAACATGTTTAATTTAGAGTATTTTTATCTTGAGCATATGCTCTATGAGAAACTTGAGTTTATTAGCCTTATGAATTTGGGTAGTTTCTTTAAATGACCAAGGACCTCTAAGAGAAAATTTGCAAAAACTCAGTCTATTCTTTACTTTTCTTGAACATCATAGACTGAGGTGACTGATATTGTTGGAGGTTAAAGAATTATTTCTAAGATTTAAAATTTTTTTTTCATTTTAGAGAGGAGAGAGAGGGAGAGAGAAAGAGAAGGGGAGAGGAGCAGGAAGCATCAACTCCTATATGTGCCTTGACCAGTCAAGCTCAGGGTTTCGAACTGGTGACCTCAGTGTTCCAGGTCGATGCTTTATCCACATGTGCCACCACATGTCAGGGTGAATTATTTCTTTCTAAGAGAAGCTCCATGACAGCATGAATTTGAGAGATTCTGGACTTCAGGATACCACATAGCCACATGATTTGAGGACCTCAATTTATTCTTCTACTTGGGGTGTCTCCACAGTTCCTGGGAACAGTACTGTCACTGTCTAGAAGAGAAGGGTATTGGAAAAGTGTAGGTAGAGTCAGTGTATGATTACTAGACTAGGGAATAGGAGCAATTCTTACCCAAATTACTTCAGTTTCTTCTGTTTCATTGTTTAAAATTTTTTATTTATTCTTTTTATTTTTATTTATTTTTTTTGTGTGTGACAGAGTCAGAGAGAGGGATAGATAGGGACAGACAGGAAGGGAGGGAGATGAGAAACATCAATTCTTCGTTGCAGCTCCTTAGTTGTTCATTGATTACTTTCTCATATGTGCCTTGATGGGGGGGGGGGGGGCTACAGCAGACCGAGTGATCCCTTGCTTGAGCCAGCGACCTTGGGCTCAAAGCTGGTGAGCTCGCTCAAACCAGATGAGCCTGCGCTCAAGCTGGCGACCTTGGGGTCTCGAACCTGGGTCCTCCGCATCCTAGTCCGACACTCTATCTACTGTGCCACCGCCTGGTCAGGCTATTTATTTATTTATTTATTTATTTTTTATAAAGATTTTATTTATTCATTATAGAGAGGGGGGAGAGAGAGAGAGAGAAGGGGGGAGGAGCAGAAACCATCAACTCCCATATGTGCCTTGACCAGGCAAGCCCAGGGTTTTGAACCGGCAACCTCAGCGTTTCCAGGTTGACACTTTATCCACTGCGCCACCAAAGGTCAGGTCAGGCTATTTATTTTTTTAAGTGAGAGGGAAGATAGTTAAGACAGATTCCTGCATGCGCCCTGACTGGGATCCACCCAGCAACCCTAGTCTGGAGCTAATGCTGTAATCAACCGAGCCATCCTCAGTGCCCAGGGCCAACATTTGAGTCAGTGGAGCCACTGGCTATGAGAGGAGAAGAGAGGGAAAAGAGAGAATCGGGGGAGAGTGAAGGGAAGAGAAGCAGATGGTCGCTTCTCATGTGTGCCCTACCCGGGATCGAACCTGAGATGTCTGCACACCAGGCTGATGCTCTGTCCACTGAGCAAACTTGCCATGGTCAGTTTCTTCTATTTCATAAGCACAGATAATATTGTAAAACGGTTACACATTAGTGGACTAACATTCTATTCCAGGTCTATTGTGATTGTGGATAAATTCTTCAAGACAGGAACTGTGGCCTGACCAGGTGGTGGCACAGTGGATAGAGTGTCGGGCTGGGATGTGGAGGACCTGAGTTCGAAACTCCGAGGTCGCCAGCTTGAGCATGGGCTCATCTGGTTTGAGCAAAAGCTCACCAGCTTGGACCCAAGGTCGCTGGCTTGAGCAAGGGATTACTCAGTCTGCTGAAGGCCCGCAGTCAAGGCACATATGAGAAAGCAATCAGTGAACAACTAAGGTGTCACAACGAAAAACTAATGATTGATGCTTCTCATCTCTCTCTGACTCTTCCTCTCTGTAAAAAAAAAAAAAAAAAAGACAGGAACTGTGCCTTATACTTTATTTGTATTCTGTAATGCTTAAAGGCCAGGGCACCAAACTTTTCTTGCATCAGAATTTACCATTTAAAGCCTGTCCTGTAGTGGCACAATGGATAAAGCATTGAACTGGAATGCTGAAGTCGCAGGTTTGAAACCTGGGCTTGCCTGGTCAAGGCACATTGGGAGTTGATGCTTCCTGCTCCTTCCTCCCTTCTCTTTCTCCTCTAAAATGAAAAAAAAAAAAAAAGAATTTACCATTTAAAAATATTCAGCCGGCCTGACTTATGATGGCACAGTGGATCAAGCATCGACCTGGAACTCTGAGGTTGCCAGTTCGAAACCCTATGCTGCCTGGTCAAGGCATATATGGGAGTTGATGCTTCCTGCTCCCCCCCCCCCCCTTTCTCTCTTTTCTAAAATGAATAAGTAAATAAAAAATAATTAAAAAAAAAAAAAATTCAGCCATGGCTGGGTAGCTCAGTTGGTTAGAACATTGGCCAGTGTGCCAAGGTTACATGTTTGATCCCCTGTCGGGGCACATACAAGAATCAACCAAAGAATGCATAAATAAGTAGAACGACAAATTGATGTCTCTCTCTCGTTCTCTCTCTCGAATCAATTAAAATTTTTTTCTTCTAAAAAAAATAAAAATAATCATATCTGGCCTGGGAGCTCTTTTTTCTTTTTTAAACTCATTTTAGAACGGAGAGAGAGAGAGAGAGAAAAGGGGGGGACCAGGAAGCATCAGCTCCCACATGTGCCTTGACCAGGCAAGGCCAGGGTTTCAAACCAGTGACCTCAGAATTCCAGGTTGATGATTTATTTGCTGCACCACCACAGGTCAGGCTGGCTTGAGAGCTTTGATGTCAGTGTACAATCAGGGTTGAGGACCACTGACCTAAGAATATTGTGGGTGCTCAATAAATACATATTGATTAATTTACTATTGGTCCTGGCATCAATTGGATAGGATAGAAGAAGCCCCAGATTTTTTCTTAAAGTAAAATAGCTTTCCAAGATATCAACACATCAAACAGTTGGCAGGTATTAACCCAGGGGTCCCCAAACTACGACCCCCTGAGGCCATTTATCCGGCCCCCACCGCACTTCCGGAAGGGGCACCTCTTTCATTGGTGGTCAGTGAGAGGAGCACATTGACCATCCCATTAGCCAAAAGCAGGCCCATAGTTCCCACTGAAATACTGGTCAGTTTGTTGATTTAAATTTACTTGTTCTTTATTTTAAATATTGTATTTGTTCCCGTTTTGTTTTTTTACTTTAAAATAAGATATGTGCAGTGTGCATAGGGATTTGTTCATAGTTTTTTTTATAGTCCGGCCCTCTAACGGTCTGAGGGACAGTGAACTGGCCCCCTGTGTAAAAAGTTTGGGGACCCCTGTATTAACCCATAGTTCATTGCTAGCTACTTGGCTAGCATTACCATGCTAATTTTGTGACCTAGCAAGATAAATTAGTCTATGTCAACAGACAACTCAAAGTTTTGTTGCCTTTTGGTTTTGTTGGCCTTACTAACTAACATCTATTAGGGTGACAATTGCTAAATTGGGAATATTATAATTTGGGTCTTCAATACATAACACAGTGCATGGAATATAATTGATATTCCATAGCTTTTTGTTGACTGAAGAAATGAATGGCTCTTTGTTTGGAAAGAGGCTTGTAAATTATGAAATAAGATTCCTCCTACTCATCCTTCAGAACTGAACTAAGATATCATCTATTCCATGAAGCATATTCGGGAAAAGTTGAATGACTACCTTGTATTTTTTTCTCCTTCCTTAATGCATGTATCAGATTATTAAATCTGATAGCAGACAAATTACAAAACTCTTTCCTCTACCTGGCTGTGAGCTCCTTAAGGGCCAAACTGTATTGGTTTATTTTGATTTTTAATTAATTAATTAATTTATTCATTTTAGAGAGGAGAGGGAGAGACAGAGAGAGACAGAGAGAGAGAGAGAGAGAGGAGACACAGAGAGAGAGAAGGGGGGAGGAGCTGGAAGCATCAACTCCCATATGTGCCTTGACCAGGCAAGACCAGGGTTTCGAACCGGCGACCTGAGCATTTCCAGGTCGACGCTTTACTCACTATGCCACCACAGGTCAGGCTGTATTGGTTTATTTTGTATGATTGGTGTTCAACCTACAACTTAAATGATGTAATAGATGCTAACTTATGGCCTCTCTCTTCACTTTTCTTCTTTTTTTTAAAATTTATTTTTTTTAATTTTTAAATTTTTTTTACAGAGACAGAATCAGAGAGAGGGATAGATAGGGACAGAGAAGAACTGAGAGAGATGAGAAGCATCAATCATCAGTTTTTCCTTGCGACACCTCAGTTGTTCATTGATTGCTTTCTCATATGTGCCTTGACCGTGGGCCTTCAGCAGACCTAGTAACCCCTTGCTCAAGCCAGCGACCTTGAGTCCAAGCTGCTGAGCTTTGCTCAAACCAGATGAGCCCGCGTTCAAGCTGGCAACCTCAGGGTCTTGAACCTGGGTCCTCCGCATCCCAGTTCAATGCTCTATCCACTGCATTACCGTCTGGTCATGCTTCGTTTTTCTTCTTTGTTGTTTTTTTTTTTTTGGTATTTTTCTGAAGTTGGAAACGGGGAGGCAGACAGACTCCCGCATGTGCCCGACCGGGATCCACCCGCCATGCCCACCAGGGGGCGATGCTCTGCCCATCCGGGGCATTGCTCTGTTGCAACCAGAGCCATTCTAGCGCCTGAGGCAGAGGCCATGGAGCCATCCTCAGCGTCCGGGCCAACTTTGCTCCAATGGGGCCCTGGCTGCGGGAGAGGAAGAGAGAGACAGAGAGGAAGGAGAGGGGAGGGATGGAGAAGCAGATGGGTGCTTCTCCTGTGTGCCCTGGCTGGGAATCGAACCCAGGACTCCTGCACACCAGGCCGACACTCTACCACTGAGCCAACCGGCCAGGGCTTTTGCTTTTCTTCTTGTAGGCTTCTCTTCCGATCATGGTCTTTGCAGTTCAGATCAGCAAACATTTATTACTGTGAGTGGTAGGTAGGTCTTTCTTGGACCTTGAGGAATTACTGACATATTGGACCGGATGATTCTGTAATTATGGAAGACTTTCCTGTACACTGTAGCATGTTTAGTAGTATTCCTGAATCGACCCACTACCTGTGACAACCAAAAATGTCTCCAGATATTGTCAAATGTCCCCTGGAGGGCAAAATTACTCCCTCTTTAGGACTACTGAATCAAGGGCTGGGGGTGGTCTATAGTCGTAGAAGGAAGTGAGTATAAATATCCTCTGGTGTACATGCCTCATATTCCTTCTTTGTAGTTATGTAGTCTCTTGTCTCTGACTTTGGATAAAAATAAAAATGAAGGAAATCAGGAAGTGACAACCTTAAAATAGCCCCATTATTTTTATTCTGTTCATATTTTATTTTGTTTAAATACATTAGAGTAGTACAGATAGCTGAATTATTTATGCAGCCAGATTTCTTTGTGTAACAAGTTTCTACCACTGATTAGATGGAGTAAAGAACTACTAGAATATTACTACCTTGCATAAAAGACTTTTCCAGAAAAGCTCATAGCTGAAAAGTTTAATATTTAAAGAAGAACCAGCATTGGTTTTATAGAGAACTTGCCAGCACTTGTCAATTTTCTTTGCTAAAATTTGAATTTCATGGCTAAAATATATCTTTTGATGTCCCTGAATAGACACTTTGTACTGTAAAGAACATGTTTTTTTATTTTTTTATTTTTTTTCCAGAGACAGAGAGAGGGATAGACAGGGACAGACAGACAGGAACGGAGAGATGAGAAGCATCAATCATTAGTTTTTCATGTGCATTGCAACACCTTAATTGTTCATTGATTGCCTTCTCATACGTGCCTTGACCGCGGGCCTTCAGCAGACCGAGTAACCCCTTGCTCGAGCCAGCAACCTTGGGTCCAAGCTGGTGAGCCTTGCTCAAACCAGATGAGCCCGTGCTCAAGCTGGCGACCTTGGGGTCTTGAACCTGGGTCTTCCGAAGAACATGTTTTTATAAGTTCAGTATTTTTTGTGATAGGTAGATTGGTCGAGGCAGCCATCCTTTGTCCCTTTGGACATTCACAAAGTGATGACAAGTTAGTAGTAATATTTGGGGACTTTACTCTCCTATGGCCAACCCTCCACAAATAACATAATCATTCATGTCTCGGTAACCATTAAAGTGAAGTTGAATGAGTGTTCCCCCCCATTCATAACCCTTAGAAGTTATGAATGGTACTCTAGAGAATTCAAGTGTATAGTTATGAATGGTATCTCAGAATAGTTACCATTTATGCAAATGAAACATTCTTCTGAAATTAGAAACCAAACAGATTTGAATTAGAAAGGAGAAGAATGGAAACAAGAATTGTTGAATGCTTGCAGAGGAAATAACGTTCAGATATAGAAGTATCTCAGAAAAATTTGCTCTTCGTCATGATTTTCACACACTAATAAAAACAGTTTGAAATCAGTAAGAGTGGCTATTCAACTTTGCCTGTGATGTACAGTGTGTCCGTAAAGTCATGGTGCACTTTTGACCGGTCACAGGAAAGCAACAAAAGACGATAGAAATGTGAAATCTGCACCAAATAAAAGGAAAACGCTCCCAGTTTCTGTGGGATGATGTGGCAGCATGTGCGCATGCGCAGATGATGACTTAACACCGTGTATACAGCAGAGCAGCCCACAGCCATGCCAGTCGAGATGTGGATGGTACAGAGGAAAGTTTAGTGTGTTCTGTGGCTCGCTAAATTTGAATCTGTGACCAAAGTGCAATGTGAATATCAGCACATTTATAATGAAGTGCCACCACATAGGAATAACTTTACTCAGTGGGATAAGCAGTTGAAGGAAACCGGCAATTTGGTGGAGAAACCCCATTCTGGTAGGCCATCAGTCAGTGACGAGTCTAGAGGCTATACGGGATAGCTACCTAAGGAGCCCTAAAAAATCTGTGTGTGCGCCCACATCGAACTGCACTGAATAGGTATGAAACTGGAAGAGTTTTCCTTTTATTTGGTGCAGATTTCACATTTCTATCATCTTTTGTTGCTTTCCTGTGACTGGTCAAAAGTGCACCATGACTTGAAGGACACACTATTTTTCAAGCTGGTTTTTTTTTTTTTTGGTAAAATATAGAAAAGTCTGAGACATATGCTCTTAGTTGTAAGATTAATTCCAGTTAAACAGAATTACCGGTAAGTTTCTTAGTTTTAGAGTATAGAAGATGTTTTAGAAATAAGCAGTGGTTCATTTTAGTTCAAATTTGAGTGTATATGTACGCATACATAACTTACACACATATAAATGACAGTGACTTTTTTTTTTTTGTATTTTTCTGAAGCTGGAAACGGGGAGAGACAGTCAGACAGACTCCTGCATGCGCCCAACCGGGATCCATCTGGCACGCCCACCAGGGGCGAAGCTCTGCCCACCAGGGGGCGACGCTCTGCCCACCAGGGGGCGATGCTCTGCCTCTCCAGGGCGTCGCTCTGCCGCGACCAGAGCCACTCTAGCGCCTGGGGCAGAGGCCAAGGAGCCATCCCCAGCGCCCGGGCCATCTTTGCTCCAATGGAGCCTTGGCTGCAGGAGGGGAAGAGAAAGAGAGGAAGGAAGGGGGGGGCTTCTCCTATGTGCCCTGGCCGGGAATCGAACCCGGGTCCCCCGCACGCCAGGCTGACGCTCTACCGCTGAGCCAACCGGCCAGGGCCGACAGTGACATTTAAACTTTATAATTGACATAGTAAAGTTACAAGAGCAATTCTTTTACTCTCAAGCATTTGGAATTGAGACCTTTTTCGCCCCTGATAATGCCATTATTCTAGCAAGTACTCAATCTAAAAACTTTCTCTCAAATTGTATGTGTAAAAGAAGGTCTTATGTCATACCCATTGATGTTCTTTATTTACAGTTGAGAACTGTAAGTAAATTTCCCTTTGTAAGGATGTTGATAGTTTTTTTAAAAGATTTTTCCATTGATTTGAGAAAGAGAGAGAGAGAAAGGCATCACATTTAGTTGTATACCCATTGATTGCTTCTTATATATGCTCTGATCAGGGATCAGACCTACTTCTGGGTCGATGCTTTATCCACTTAGCCACCCAGCCAGGGCAGAATACTGGTAGTTTTTAAGGAATAGTATTTCTGATGCCAAAGGTATCTGTTGAATTATGAGAAATATAAGACCAACTTTGCTCCCTTCTTTATTTTTAAAGCTTCTTCAGTACTCATTGGATGATCATTTGCAAAGCAGAGTGCTCCCACTTTGATCTGTACCATTACAGTCAGTCCTCAGTACTTGAGATAAATTTTATTATGTCAGTGGCTATGTTTTATAGATAAACAAGCTTAGAGAGGTTAAATAACTTCTTTAAAGTCACTCAACTAATAATGGATTTGAGATTGAAACCTGTCTTTTTTTTTTTTCTTTAAGAGAGATATAGGAAGAGAGAGAGATGAGAAGTATCAACATGTAGTTGCATCACTTTAGTTGTTCACTGATTGCTTCTTATATGTGCCTTGATGGGGCGAGGGTGGGGGAATGGCACTCAAGCTGAGCCAGTGACCCCTTGTTCAAGCCAGATCTTGGGCTCAAGCCAGTGACCTTGGGATCATTTCCGTGATCCCACGCTCAAGTCAGCATCCTCATGCTCAAGCTGATGAGCCTGCATTATAGCCAGATGAGCCCATGCTCAAGCCAAAAACCTCAGGGTTTTGAACCTGGGACCTCAGCATCCCAGGTCTGTGCTTTATTTACTGCTCCACCACCTGGTCAGGCTTTGCCTTTTCTAACATCCTAGGTTTATTTGTTTTGTTTGTATTTTTTTTAAGATTTTATTTATTGATTTTAGAGAGAGAGAGAGAGAGAGAGAGAGAGAAAGGAGGTAGGGGAGGAACAGGAAGCATCAACTCATAGATAGTTTTTTTCTTATATGTGTCTTGACCCAGCAAGCCTAGGGTTTCAAACTGACAACCTCAGCGTTCTAAGTCGATGCTTTACCCACTGCACCACCACAGGTCAGGCCTAGATTTACGTGTTTTTAAAATCTCTTTGGAATTACAAAAGTAATGCACGTTTACTATAACAATTACCCAACAAGGAGTGAATAAAGAATGAAAGTTTCCTCGGATTTATTTTTATCTTTATCTTTTTACAATTACAAAAATAATGCCTGACCTGTGGTGGCGCAGTGGAAAAAGTGTCAACCTGGGATGCTGGCGTCCCTGGTTTAAAACCCTGGCCTAGTCAAGACAAATATGAGAGTTGATGCTTGCTGCTCCTCCCCTGCCTTCTCTCTTTCTCTCTCCAAAATAAATGAGTGGGTTTTTTTTTTGTATTTTTCTGAAGTTGGAAACGGGGAGGCAGTCAGTCAGACTCCCACATGCTCCTGACCGGGATCCACCCGGCATGCCCACCAGGGGGCGATGCTCTGCCCATCTGGGGCGTTGCTCTGTTGCAACCAGAGCCATGCTAGCGCCTGAGGCAGAGGCCACAGAGCCATTCTCAGTGCCCTGGCCAACTTTGCTCCAATGGAGCCTTGGCTGCGGGAGGGGAAGAGAGAGACAGAGAGGAAGGAGAGGGGGAGGGGTGGAGAAGCAGATAGGTGCCTCTCCTGTGTGCCCTGGCAGGGAATCGAACCCGGGACTCCTGCATGCCAGGCTAACGCTCTACCATTGAGCCAACTGGCCAGGGCTGGTCTTTGTTTTTTTTTTAATTTATTTTTATTTTATTTATTCATTTTAGAAAGGAGAGAGAGGGAGAGAGAGAGAGAGAGAGGAGAGAGAGACAGAGAGAGAGAAGGGGGGGAGGAGCAGGAAGCATCAACTCCCATATGTGCCTTGACTAGGCAAGCCCAGGGTTTCGAACCAGTGACCTCAGCATTTCCAGGTCGACACTTTATCCACTGCGCCACCACAGATCAGGCCTGGTCTTTGTTTTTTAAAACAATTGCCATAGTAAAAAATATAAAGCAGGCCCTGGCTGGTTGGCTCAGTGGTAGAGCGTCGGCCTGGCGTGCAGGAGTCCTGGGTTCGATTCCCGGCCAGGGCACACAGGAGAAGAGCCCATCTGCTTCTCCACCCCTCCCCCTCTCCTTCCTCTCTGTCTCTCTCTTCCCCTCCCGCAGCCGAGGCTCCATTGGAGCAAAAGATGGCCCGGGCGCTGGGGATGGCTCCATGGCCTCTGCCCCAGGCGCTAGACTGGCTCTGGTCGTGACAGAGCGACGCCCCGGATGGGCAGAGCATCGCCCCCTGGTGGGCATGCCGGGTGGATCCCAGTCGGGCGCATGCGGGAGTCTGTCTGACTGCCTCCCCGTTTCCAGCTTCAGAAAAATACAAAAAAAAAAAAAAAAAAAAATATATATATATATATATATATATATATATATATAAAGCAGCCCTGGCCAATAGTTCAGTCGGTTAGAGCAGTGGTCCCCAACCCCTGGGCCACGGACTGGTACTGGTCCGTGGGCCATTTGGTACCAGTCCACAGAGAAAGAATAAATAACTTACATTATTTCCGTTTTATTTATATTTAAGTCTGAACGATGTTTTATTTTTAAAAAATGACCAGATTCCCTCTGTTACATCCGTCTAAGACTCATTCTTGACGCTTGTCTTGGTCATGTGATACATTTATCTGTCCCACCCTACAGGCCGGTCCGTGAAAATATTTTCTGACATTAAACCGGTCTGTGGCCCAGAAAAGGTTGGGGACCACTGGGTTAGAGTATCTTTCCAGTATAGCTAGTGCTCGACTTACGATTGGTTCCGAGAGACTGGTCATAACACGATTTGGTCGTAAGTTGAGTAGGCTATATGTACAGTACTGTGAAATGATGTTATAAAAATCTTTAAGTCATATTTTATCATAATTTTCTTTCATTATTGTTATATATCATAATTTTTTTTGTTCATTTTATGCCATTTGTATCATCTCTACACCATTTTGTTTCTTATTTTTACATTCGTCAGGTTTAAGTAAAACACTGCATTACCAGTACAACTGGTTTAATATTTGCAAAGACAATTTCCTTTTGGTAGACATCTTGGGAGGGGTTTGATGAAAAATATACAAGACACAAAACACAAATTGCTGTACCAAGTCTGGGATAACAGTTGAAATGGTGCATGTGGAGATGGTAGTGCTGCCGGAACCTGGTCGTGTGCACTGTCGTACGCCCAGCTGGGCAACGCTTGCACTGCCAGACGCGGAGCAGTCGTGGCTAGCGATTATGGTCATAAAGTCGAATGGTCCTAAGTTGCGTAGGTTATAAGTCGATCAATATTTGTACACCAAGGTTGCAGGTTTGATCCGCAGTCAAGGCATGTACAAGAATCAACCAAAGAATACATAAATAAATGGAACAACAAATTGATGTTCCTGTGTCTTTCCCTCTTTCTAAAAGCAACTAAAATTAAAATAAAAAACAACAACAAAGCAGCAAATAAGAACCACCCATAATCCCACCAGTTAGCAATTTGATATATTTTCCTTTCTCTGAACTACACCACAGTTGAAACCATAGCTTAGGGATTTTTAGGCTTCCTTTCTTATATTAGGTTTGTCACATCCTCGTTAACCAGTTTTTGTTATTTCAATGTTCATGCTTGTGGCCACCATAAATCTGAGTGACTGGCAGTGACCTTGGTTGGGTTGGTCTTGTCAGGCAACATTTTTGAATACTCAGCTGTGCACTTCTTCATTACTAACCTCATTCTTGTATATGCAGTACCCAGTATTTCTTCCAGAGTAGGAGGCAGTATGGTTCTGAGGTTATGAGTGGAGGGATTCTGAAGTTCCTCCTCTGTCTGGGTTCAAATGTTGGCTTCTCTCCTCACCAGCTTATATATACCCTTGGGCAATGACTCTCTCTCTCTTTTTTTTTTTTCTGAAGCTGGAAACGGGGAGAGACAGTCAGACAGACTCCCGCACGCACCCGACCGGGATCCACCCGGCACGCCCACCAGGGGCGACGCTCTGCCCCTCCAGGGCGTCGCTGTGTCGCGACCAGAGCCACTCTAGCGCCTGGGGCAGAGACCAAGGAGCCATCCCCAGCGCCCGGGCCATCCTTGCTCCAATGGAGCCTTGGCTGCGGGAGGGGAAGAGAGAGACAGAGAGGAAGGAGGGGGTGGGGGTGGAGAAGCAAATGGGCTCTTCCCCTATGTGCCCTGGCCGGGAATCGAACCCGGGTCCCCCGCACGCCAGGCCAACACTCTACCGCTGAGCCAACCGGCCAATGACTCTTAACCTTTGCATTCTCATCTGTAAAATGGGGACTTGCCTCAATTTTACTATAAAATATAGAGCATATCTCAAAAGGTATTGGAAGGATTAAATAGCATCATTATTTGTCCAGTGCTCAATAAAACGTAGCAATTGTCGTTATAAATTAAGAAAAGGCATATTTAATCCCATAAAATTTTGGTCTGTCTGGCTCAGAATTTTACTGCTTTGGGGGAAAGGGATAAGATTGTCAAGGTCAAAATTTAGGGCCATGTTGTCCAAAATTTATAATTTGTTTTAGGAATTTCTTAAGGAAGTGTTACTCTTGGGTTTATCTAGATATCATTGAATTATTTTTTTTAATATTCTGTACTCCCTGTATGAGTAATAAGTTTTAGTACTTTATTTATTGGATTGGGTAGTATGTTATTACTTTTTTAAAATATATTTTATTTTTAATTAAAATTTTTTTTAAAGATTTTATTTATTTATTTTTTACAGAGTCAGAGAGAGGGACAGATAGGGACAGAGAGACAGGAACGGAGAGAGATGAGAAGCATCAATCATCAGTTTTTTGTTGTGACACCTTAGTTGTTCATTGATTGCTTTCTCATATGTGCCTTGACTGTGGGCTTTCTGCAGACCCCCTTGCTCAAGCCAGCGACCTTGGGGTCTCGAACCTGGGTCCTTTCGCATCTCAGTCTGACGTTCTATCCACTGCGTCACCGCCTGGGCAGGCTAAAAAAACTTTTTTTAGGTGAGAGGAGGGGAGATAGTGAGATAGACTTCTGTGTACCCACCAGCCGGGATCCCCCAGGGCCAATGCTCAATTCAACCGAACTATTTTTACTGAGGCTGATGTGCTCGGACCAACTGAGCCATCCTCAGTGCCCAGCCGACATTTGAACCAGTCAAGCCACTGGCTGCGGGAGGGAGAGAGAGGCAGATTGTCTCTTCTCTTGTGTACCCTGACTGGGAATCGAACCTGGCATGTTTATACACCCGACCAACTGAGTGAACAGCCTAGGGCCAATTTTTTAAAATTTTTATTTATTTATTTATTTATTTATTTATTTATTTCAGAGACTGAGTCAGAGAGAGGGATAGACAGGGACGGACAGACAGGAACGAAGAAAGATGAGATGCATCAATCATTAGTTTTTCATTGCGTGTTGCAACACCTTAGTTGTTCATTGATTGCTTTCTCATACGTGCCTTGACCACGGGCCTTCAGCAGACCGAGCAACCCCTTGCTGGAGCCAGCAACCTTGGGTTCAAGCTGGTGGGCTTTTGCTCAAACCAGATGAGTCCGCACTCAAGCTGGTGCCCTCGGGGTCTCGAACCTGGGTCCTCTGCATCCCAGTCCAACGCTCTATCCACTGCGCCACCGCCTGGTCAGGCAGCCTAGGGCCAATTTTTAATTTAATTTATTTTATTTTTTTTAGAGAGTGAGAGAGTGACAGGAAGGGTAAGACGCATCAGCTCATAGTTGTCTTCACTTTAGTTGTGCATTGATTGCTTCTCGTACATGCCTTGACCAGGGCTGAGCCAGCATCCCCTTGTTCAAACCAGTGACCTTTGGGCTCAAACTGACAAGCTTTTGGGATCATGTGGATGATTCCCCCACTAAAGCCAGTGACCCCGCACTGATGAACTTGATCTCAGAGCTGGAGACCCTATTGTTCTGGGTCAGTGCTTTATCCACTGCACCACCACTGGTCAGTCATTTATTTATACACACACACACACACACATATGTATATGTATGTATATGTATGTATATGTGTATTTATATATTTTAAATTTATTTATTTAGAGAGGAAGGGGAGAGGGAGAGACAGAAACATCTGTTTCTTTTTTTTTTTTATAAGATTTTATTGATTTTAGAGAAGAGAGAAAAGCAGGGGGTGGAAAGGAATGGGAAGCATCAACTCGTAGTTACTTTTTTTTTTTTCCTTTTTTTATAAGAAATAGTATCTTTTTTAAAAATTATTTTTATTTATTTATTCATTTTAGAGGAGAGAGAGAGAGATTGAGAGAGAGAGAGAGAGAGAGAGAGAGAGAGAGAGAAGGGGGGAGGAGCAGGAAGCTTCAACTCCCATATGTGCCTTGACTGAGCAAGCCCAGGGTTTTGAACCGACAACCTCAGCATTCCAGGTCAACACTTTATCCACTGCGCCACCACAGGTCAGGCTCGTAGTTCTTGTACGTGCCTTGACTGGGCAAGCCTAGGGTTTTGTACCTGCAGCCTCAGCATTCTAGGTCTACGCTTTATCCATCGTGCCACCACAGGTCAGGCTGGACGTGCCCTGACCGGAGATTGAATTAACAACCTTTGTATATTGGGGCCATGCTAAGCTCTCTGGCCACAGTTAAACTATTACTTTTTATTGGTTCTAATAAAAGTAATAGCTGCTAGGTAGTAAGAATATACTATGTGCCAAGCAGTGTGTGTATCTCCATCCTAATACCAATCCTTCAGATGAGTCAGATGAGAATAGTGAGGCTCAAGGAAAGTCAGTAATGTGCCCATGGTCACACAGTTAAGCCTACTGGGACTAGAATTCAAAACCAAGCTCCCTCCCTTCTTTTCTTCTTTTTTTAAAAAAATTAATTTCTTTAAAATTTATTAACTGATTTTTTTTTTATTTTTATTTTTTACAGAGACAGAGAGAGAGGGATAGATAGGGACAGACAGGAACAGAGAGAGATGGGAAGCATCAATTATCAGTTTTTCATTGTGGCTCCTTAGTTGTTCATTGATTGCTTTCTCATATGTGCCTTGACTGCGGGCCTTCAGCAGACCAAGTAACCCCTTGCTTGAGCCAGCAACCTTTGGTCCAAGCTGGTGAGCCTTACTCAAACCAGATGAGCCCGTGTTCAAGCTGGCGACCTCGGGGTCTCGAACCTGGGTCCTCGGCATCCCAGTCTGACACTCTATCCACTGCGCTACCTCCTGGTCAGGCGACTGATTTTTTTTTTTTTTTTCTGTATTCTTCTGAAGCCGGAAACGGGGAGAGACAGTTAGACAGACTCCCTCATGCGCCCGACCGGGATCCACCGGGCACGCCCACCAGGGGGCGACGCTCTGCCCTTCAGGGGTATCGCTCTGTTGCGACCAGAGCCACTCTAGCGCCTGGGGCAGAGGCTGAGGAGCCATCCCCAGTGCCCGGGCCATCTTTGCTCCAGTGGAGCCTCGGCTGCGGGAGGGGAAGAGAGAGACAGAGAGGAAGGAGAGGGGGAGGGGTGGAGAAGCAGATGGGCACCTCTCCTGTGTGCCCCGGCCGGGAATCGAACCCGGGACTTCTGCACGCCAGTCTGACGCTCTACCACTGAGCCAACCGGCCAGGGCCTGACTGATTTTTTTTTAAAGAGAGGCAGAGAGAGGAAGGGAGAGAGAGGGAGAGAAAGAAAAGCATTTATTTGTTGTTCCATTTATGTAGTTGTCCATTCATTGGTTGTTTCCTGTGTGTGCCCTGACTGGGAATTGAACTCACAACCTTGGTTTTGGGAGATGACGTTTTAACTGAGTAACCAACCAGGGCTTTTCTTTCTTTTTTCTTTTCTTTCTTTCTTTTTCTCTTCTCTTTTTTTTCTTTCTTTCTCTCTTTCTCTCTCTCTTTCTTTCTCTTTTTCTTCTTTCTCTCCCTCCCTCCCTTCCTCCCTTTGATGTAAAACTCCTATCTTTCTGTTAAAAAAATTTAAAATATACTTTGTTTCTTTAGACTTCTGGTTTATAAATCCTAATATTTGTTACAGTCTATGTTTACTATTTCACACTCTTTTCGTTTCATATTAAAGTGTCCTTTATATATCTATATCTCTATTTAAAAAACGGTATGCCTGCAGAAACTTCTGTCTTTTGGGTCTTTTTAGATACCTTTCTAGGTCTTCTCTATTTTACCTTTCTTTTGTACTAGGATGACCACCACTGCACATTCTATTCTAGGTACAGGTACACTTTGGTTTGTACAAGGGCAGGATAATGTGTTCTGTGTTTCCAAAGCTTTCATAATAATAGCCAGCATTTTGTTGCCTTTTTGTAGCTGTATTCAGGGTAAGTCCAGGGACTCGGAAACCCTGGACTTTCTTATATTGAAACAGGTAGCTTTAGAGCTCATCATCTGATAATTATAGTTTGGACTATTTTTTCCATTGGCATTACCTTATTTTTGTCCACATGGAAGCTATTTTTCACATTTCTCAACATGCAACTTTGTACCATCATACTTCTAGCTATAGCTGTAGAGTTATCTGCAAACAGATTTCATTGGATATTGTTTTTCTAGATAATTTCTAAAAATGTTCCTTGTGGTGGGTTTCATTCAGCATCAATCCCTGGGGACCCCTTTGTTTATACATCTTGATCCAGAGAAGGGACTCTATCAGAACTCTCTTGATACTGTTTCTAAATGAAATCTCTGGGGGAAACATTAGTCTTCTTAAGTCATATTTATTTGCTGGTTTTTTGGGTTTTTTTTTTGTATTTTTCTGAAGCTGGAAACCGGGAGGCAGTCAGACAGACTCCCGCATGCGCCCGACCGGGATCCACCCGGCACACTCACCAGGGGACGATGCTCTGCCCATCCGGGGCGTTGCTCTGTAGCGACCAGAGCCACTCTAGCGCCTGAGGCAGAGGCCAAGGTGCCATCCCCAGCGCCTGGGCCATCTTTTTGCTCCAATGGAGCATCGGCTGTGGGAGGGGAAGAGAGAGACAGAGAGGAAGGAGAGGGGGAGGGGTGGAGAAGCAGATGGGCGCTTCTCCTGTGTGCCCTGGCTGGGAATCAAACCCAGGACTCCTGCACGCCAGGCCGACGCTCTACCACTGAGCCAACCGGCCAGGGCCTATTTGCTGTTTTTAGCAAGAAAACAGCAAATAGCCATTGGAAGAGATTTTTATTGTTGTTTGTTTTTTTTCTGTTTAATTCACATTATATCATGTATCCTTTCACTTCAGGTGTGCATATGTTTTACCTGAAGACTCATAAACAGTAGGTTCTCTGTAAGGCTTTGTCATACTAAATGATCCATAATGGGGTAATTGCCCAGTATTGAATTTTTAGTTTAACATTCAACAAATTTATTGAGTACCTGCTATGTGCCAAATACAAGGAATAGAACTCAGTGACTATGAGAAAGCAGGGTGCCTGTTCTCATGTACTTTAAGGAGGCTTGGAGACAAACAAACATATAAATAAAACGTTAAAATATTATGGTAGGTTATGAAGAGAATAAAATTGTGTGCTATAATAAAGAGTAATGGAAGAACTTAGATTAAGATGGTCAGGGAGGGCTTCTTTGAGAAGGTGACAAACCGAAACTGAAGAATGAATATGAACCAGCCAAAGAAAGAGATGAAGAAAGAAACTTCCAAAGTTTAAGGAATTCTTAAGGGCAAAGGTATTCAGAGCTTTGTGATACTGATAGTTCTTTTTTAAGTAAATGGGAAGTTTTAAAAAGTTTTTTTTTAATTGATATGTTTGGAGTAACTTATTTTTTTTAAATTTGTTTTAGAGAGAGAGACAGGCAGGCAAGGAGGGGTGGAGGAAGAGATGAGAATCATCATGTAGTTGTGGCACTTTAGTTGTTCGTTGATTGCTTTTCATATGTGCCTTGATGGGGGTGGGGTGGGGGCTCCAGCTGAGCCAGTGACCCCTTGCTCAAGCCATTGACCTTTGGGTTCAAGTCAGCAACCATGAGATCGTGTCCATGGTTCTTCGCTCAAGCCGGTAACCCAGTGGGCAAGCTGGTGAGCTTGTGCTCAAGCCTGATGAACTTGTGCTCAAGCTGGATGAGCCCACACTGAAGCCGGTGACCTTGGGGTTTTGAATCTAGGACCTCATTGTCCCAGGATGTTCTATTCACTGTGCTATCAACGGTCAGGCTGTGCTTGGAGTTTTTTTTAAAATCTTTTTTTTGCCTGACCACGCGGTGGCGCAGTGGATAGAGCATCGGACTGGAATGTGGAGGACCCAGGTTCGAGACCCTGAGGTCGCCAGCTTGAGCATGGGCTCATCTGGTTTGAGCAAAAGCTCACCAGCTTGGACCCAAGGGCACTGGCTTGAGCAAGGGGACTCGGTCTGCTGAAGGCCTGCAGTCAAGGCATATATATGAGAAAGCAATCAGTGAACAACTAAGGTGTCAAAATGAAAAACTGATAATTGATGCTTCTCATCTCTCTCCGTTCCTGTCTGTCTGTCCCTATCTATCCCTCTCTCTGACTCTCTGTCCCTGTATAAAAAAAACCCCAAACTTTTTAATTTTTTAATTTTTTATACTTTTCTTAAGTGAGAAGCAGAGAGGCAGAGAGACTCCTGCATGTGCCCTACCAGGATCCACCCAGTGTGCTCACTTTGGGGCGATACTCTGCCCATTTGGGCCATTGCTTCGTTGCAACTAGAGCCATTCTCAGTGTCCGGGCCAACTTGGCTCCAATGGAGCCTTGGCTGCGGCAGGAGGGGGGGGGGAGGAGATAGAGAGAAAAGAGAGGGAGAAGGGTGGAGGAGCAGATGGGTGCTTCTCCTGTGTGCCCTGAACGGGAATCGATTCTGGGACATCCACATGCTGGGCCAACACTCTACCACTGAGCCAACCGGCCAGGGCCTAAAAAAAATTTTAAATCCACTATTTCAAGCAAATATAAAAGTAAAGAAAAATGGTATAATGAATCCCGATTTATTTATATTCTAACTTCAACAATTATTAACTCATGGCCAGTCTTTTTTCTCCTAGTACCCTTTTATCATCCCCTATTATTTTTTCAATAGTTAATGTAATTTTTATTTATTTCTATATTTTCCAGCTTTTCAAGATATACTTGACAAAAATCTTATATATATAAGATGTGCTGCATGATAGTTTGACACACACACACACACACACACTGTAACATGATTACCACAATCAAGAGAATTAACACATTCATCACCTCACGTAGTCCCATTAATAATGTAACTTTTATTTAAAATCATCTGACCTGTAGCCCTGGCCAGATACCTCAGTTGCTTGAGTATCCTTCCAATGTGCAAACATTTTGGGTTCAATCCTCAGTCAGGGCACATATTGGAACAGATCAATGTTTTTGTTTCTCTCTTCCTTCCTCTCTTTCTAAAATAAACACATTTTAAACATTATCTGACTTATAGAACTCTAGCTGTTTAAGTACTTCAACTAACAGTGCTTTTACCTTATTTTTACAGCAGTTTTATTGAGAAATTGATATATAATAAAACACATATTTAAAATGTAAACTTTAGTAAGTTTTGATATACCCATATACCAGTAAAACCACCACCATAGTCAAGATAATGAATGTATCCATCACCCCTAAATGTTTTCTTCTGCCCCTTTGTAATCACTATTCCTTCTCCACTGCCTACCTCCCCAGTCCATAGGCAGCCACTGATCTGCCTTCTATTATGATAAATTAGTTTGTATCTTCTAGAATTTTATATAAATGGAGTCATACAGTATGTACTCATTGAGGACATACTGGTGTATTTTATTCAGGATAATTATTTTGAGATTATCCATGCTGTTGCAGGTCTCAATAGTTGCCAAGTAATAATCCATTATATGAATATACTGATTTGTTTATCCATTCACCTGTTGGTGTTCCTTTGGATTGTTTTCAGTTTGGAGCTATTATAAATAAAGCTGCTGTGAACATTTGTGTACAAGTCTTTGTATGGGCATTTCTTTTTTATTTTTAAAATTGACATAATTGATAGGCCGAGTAAATTCACCCATTTAAAATGTGTAGTTCAGTGTTTTTTAGTATATTTGCAAGGTTGTGCAACAACCATCATTACTATTTAATTCCAGAACATATTTGTCATCCCAGAAAGAAACCACATACCTATTAGTAGTCACTTCCCATTCCCTGCTCCCTCCTGGCCCTAGATAACCATTCATCTACTCTCTCTGTCTATGGATTTGCATATGACATTTCATAAAAATTCAGTCATATCATAAGTGGTCTGTTGTGATTGGCTTCTTTCACTTAGCATAGCATTTTCAAAGTTTATCTATATTGAAGCATGTGTCACTACTCCATTCCTTTTTATGGCTAAATACTATTCCAATGTATGTATGGATGTACTACATGTATTTCATCAGTTGATGGACATTTGGGTTGTTGTGACTTTTTGGCTTGATGAATAACTGCTATAAATATTCATGTATACATTTTTAGTGTGGACATATGTTTTCAGTTCTCATGAATATATACCTATGAGTGGATTTGCTAATTCCTATAACACTGTGTTTGAGGAACTGCCTGTTTTCCAAAGTGGCTGCATCATTTTACATTTCTACCAGCAGTATATAATCCAGTTTTTCCACATTCTCACCAGTATGTCTTATCTTTTTAATCTAGTTGTCCTGGTGGGTTTGAAGTGATATCTCATGTTTTGATTTGTGTTTCTCTAATGACTAATGATGTTGAACATCTTTTCATGTGTTTGTTAACTATTTATGTATCTTCTTTGGAGACTATTACAATGTTTTATCTATTCTTAAATTGTGTTATTTGTCCTTTTATTATGAAGTTGTAATAATTCTTTACATATTCTGGATATACTATTGAATATGGTATGCAAATATTTTGTCCCATTTCTATGGGTTGTCTTTCTACTTTCGTGATTGTGCCCTTTAAAAGACAAGTTTTTAATTTTGATAAAGTACAGTTTATCTTTTTTTCTTTGGTTGATTATACTTTTAAGTATCATATCTAAAAAATTATTGCCTAATCTACTATTGTAAAGATTTACACTTAGTTTTGTATTTTTAGACCTTTGATCTACTTTGAGTTAATTTTTGTGTGTTTTATTAGGTAGAGGTCCAACTTTCATTTGCATGTGGGTATCCAGATTTCCCAACACCATTTCTTGAAAACACAATTCATTCCACATTAAATTTTCTTGACATCTTTAAGATCAGTTGACCATAAATGTATGGGTTTGTTTCTAGATTCTTCATTCTATTCCATTGATCTAAATGTCTATTGTTATGCCAGTACCACACAGTCTTGATTACTGTATCTCTGTTGTAAAATTTGAAACAAAAAAGGGTGAGTCCTTTGACTTTGTTCCTTTTCAGTATTGTTTTGATTGTGCTGAGTTCCTTGTACTTCCAAATGAAATTAGGCTCCGCTTGTCAATTTCTGCAAAAAAGCCGCTTTAGCTGGGATTTTTTAATTTTTATTTTTTACAGAGACAGAGAGAGAGTCAGAGAGAGGGATAGATAGGGACAGACAGACAGGAATGGAGAGAGATGAGAAGCATCAATCATTAGTTTTTCATTGCGACACCTTAGTTTTATTGATTGCTTTCTCATATGTGCCTTAACCGTGGGGCTACAGCAAACCGAGTAACCCCTTGCTCTAGCCAGTGACCTTGGGTCCAAGCTGGTGAGCTTAGCTCAAACCAGATAAGCCCACGCTCAAGCTGGCGACCTCAGGGTCTCGAACTTGGGTCCTCTTCATCCCAGTCCGAAGCTCTATCCACTGCGCCACTGCCTGGTCAGGCCCAGCTGGGATTTTGATAGGGATATTTCATTGAAGATGTAGATTAATTTGGAAAGTATTGCCATATTAACAATATTGAGTCTTTTAATATATTAATATGGGATATCTTTTCATTTAGTTAAGTCTTTAAATTTTTCTGTTTTGTGGTTTTTAGTGCACAAGTCTTTATGTTAAATTTATTCCTAAGTATTTTTTGATGTGATAGTAAATGAAATTATTTTCTTAACTTTATTTTTGAATTGTTACTTGCTCTTTTATAGAAATACAATTGCTTTTTGTATATTGATCTTGTATTCTGTTACTTTGATTCTAACAATTTTTTTGTGTGGATTTATTAGCATTTTTTCTTTTAAACTTTGTCTGTTGATTTTAGAGAGAGAGAGAGAGACAGACAGACAGACAGAAACATTGATCTGTTCATGTATGTGCCCTGAATGGGGATCAAACCTGCAACCTTCACGTTTCAGGACCAGGCCGAGCTATCTGGCCAGGGCTACTCTTTCATCTCTTTAACGACAACCTCTCTCTCTCTCTCTCTCTCTCTCTCTCTATATATATATATATATATATATATATATATATATAGTAACTTCCAAATCTGTATTTCCACCTCTGAACCCAGTCCCAGAATTAAAAAAATAAGATAATTTAAAACTTATTTATTACAGTTGACATACGTAGTCCCAGAATTCTTATGGATTACACCACCTAAGACACCCTTTTTGCATCTCCAGCTTTGCCTGGACTGTTGCTTTTGGGAACTAATAGTCAGATTGATACAGCTTGTCTCCTCCTTGCTTGGAAGACATGTTAGCAGGTTTTATGGATGGATTTTATACCTTTTATACAGGTTTTAATGATGGAAACCTTTGCTTTTCTAAGAAACATGCTTAGCATACTTGGGCAGCATTTTTCTCACCTTGGCTTCCTTATAGGTTAAAATGTGAAAGTTGCCTGACCTGTGCAGTGGATAAACCTGGAACACTGCGGTCACTGGTTCAAAACCCTGGGATTGCCTGGTCAAGCACATACGTGAAGTAACTAATACGAGTTGTTGCTTCCTGCTCCTTTCCTTTCTTTCTCTCTCTCTAAAAAAAAATCAGTAGATAAAATCTTTTTAAAAAAAATGTGAAGGTTATGCCCTGGCCGGTTGGCTCAGCGGTAGAGCGTCGGCCTGGTGTGCGGGGGACCCGGGTTCGATTCCCGGCCAGGGCACATAGGAGAATCGCCCATTTGCTTCTCCACCTCGCCCCCCTCCTTCCTCTCTGTCTCTCTCTTCCCCTCCCGCAGCCAAGGCTCCATTGGAGCAAAGATGGCCCGGGCGCTGGGGATGGCTCCTTGGCCTCTGCCCCAGGTGCTAGAGTGGCTCTGGCGGCAGAGCGACGCCCCGGAGGGGCAGAGCATCGCCCCCTGGTGGGCAGAGCGTTGCCCCTGGTGGGCGTGCCGGGTGGATCCCGGTCGGGCGCATGCGGGAGTCTGTCTGACTGTCTCTCCCCGTTTCCAGCTTCAGAAAAATACAAAATAAAAAAAATAAAATAAAATAAATGTGAAGGTTAAGCTTATCTTTTGCCCACCCCCCTCTTCCATGACTTGCTACCCTTTATGATGACTCACATATTTGTATTTATTCATTTCTTAGTCAGGACTGGAATAGTACTGCCAACATACCAATCATTGGTCCCACTAATTTCCCAGTGTATTCAGATGTAAGGCTTTAGTTTCTGTTGACTTCCCTGAACACCTACCTGCTCTGTTCATATGAAGCCACTCTCAGGTCCCTCCTTGTCTTTTTCTCCCAGTATTCCAGTTTAGATCCTTTGTTATCTTTTGCCTTGACTGTTGTCCTTACTTCCAGTCTCCTTTTCCAGCTCCATTCTGTTCTTTGCTTAAGTAAGGTGTATAGTATCTTCCTAAATATTCTATAATTTATGGCTCTACTTGTGTGAATTTTTTCATTTAATGACTAAAGTACAGACTCAGCCTGATCTTGAAGATTCTGTGATCTGGCCCTACTTGTCTTTCCAGCCCTGCTTCCCACTTCTTTTGCAATACTGTACTCATCTTTGTTCCCCAGAAGATCTCATTATGTTTTCTGCTTACACTGTGAGTACAACTATGAGTTGGTGCTTCTCATTGTCTCTCCTCCCTTGGAAGCAATCAGTGCACTACTAAAGTGAAAGCAACTATGAGTTGATGCTTCTTACTCTCTCTCTCCCTTCCTGTCTCACTCTCTCTCTCAAAAAAACAAATCTCAGATGCCATATCATTTACATTGTAACTAATTTATATAGCTCTAAAAGTTAAGTAGCCTTTAAATAAATAAACATGAAGAGAGTACTTCATCAAATATCCAGGTAATGTTCAAATTTCCACAGTTGCTTTCTCTTTCTCCCTGTCTCCCTTGTCTTTGTCTCCATTTACTGTATTTCCCCATGTATAAGATGCACCTTTTTTCGAAAAATTTGGGATCTAAAAACTGGGTGCATCTTATATAGTGGTTGTAGATTTTTTCACTTGCATTTCCCGTTTTTTCGTGCAGATGAGGAATTGTATGAATTTTATGATGAATAAAACTTGAGTTCAGTAACTTTATGGAATACTTGTTTTTTCTTCAAATTTCTGGCCCCAAAGTTAAGGTGCATCTTATACATGGGCAAATATGGTATCTTTTAACATTTCATTTATTCAAATCAGGTTCCAAAAAAGGTCCATACATTGATTTGGCTCCTAATTATCTTTTAGTCTCTAGGTTCTCTTGCCTCTTTTCCCCCCCTGTATTTTGTTGTTGTTGAAGAAAGCAAGTTCTATATTTTTCTCATTCTGGATTTTGCTAATTGAATTTCTGTGATTCATTTATGTACATCTATTCTATACCTTGTATTCCCTGTAAACTAGTTGTTAGAAATAAAGCAGCATTGTCTAATAGAAATTTTCAAGCCTCAAATGAAATTAAAATTTTCTGGTAGGCACATTAAAAGGTAAGAAGAAACAGGTGAAATTCATTTTAATAATATTTTTATTAACCTAATAGTTGCAAACTATTATCATTTCAACATATAATTGATATAAAATTATTTAAATCATTTTTTAAAAAGAAGCAGACCTTTTTATTTATATTTTTTAATTTTATTTTTTTTGTGACAGAGAGAGGGACAGATAGGAACAGACAGGAAGGAAGAGAGATGAGAAGCATCAGTTCTTCATTGTGACACCTTAGTTGTTCATTGATTGCTTTCTCATATGTGCCTTGACGGGGGTGGGGGGTGGGGGGTGGCTACCGCAGAGCGGGTGACCCTGCGCTCAAGCCGACTGAGCCCACGCTCAAGCTGGTGACCTCAGGGTTTCTAACCTGGGTCCTCTGCATCCCAGTCCGACGCTCTATCCACCATGCCACTGCCTGGTCATGCAAATTGTTTAAATCTTTTAAAAAAGGTTATTTATTGCCTGGCCAGATAGCTTGGTTGGTTTGCCCCTAAGTGCAGAGGTTGCGGGTTTGATCCCCAGTCAGGGCACATACAAGATTAGATTGATGTTCCTGTCTCTCCCTCTCTCTTCCTTCCTCTCTCAAAAAAATCAATAAAAGTAATAAAAAGAAATAAAAAACCCTACTATTTATTTTTATATTTCTGTGCATGTAATACTTAAACATTTTTAAATACAACCATAAACAATCTTGGATGATGCAGAAGATGATGGGCCTGTTGGAGAGAATGGGACTGGTGTTAAGAGTCAGGGTTTTATTCTGCTGCTGGAGTCAGTTCCTAGAGGTAGACATCAAGGGAGGTTTGTACAGAGCTTTTCCTTTTCTTATCATAAATGGCCCTGTAGCATCTCAGGCCTTCGGTAACTGCATGGTAAACTTTGGTGAAGCTCTCTGTATCAAGATCTTGCTTCTCTAACTTTGCATTTCTGCTTCAGTGAGAGGAGAAGTATCATCTCACTCTTTTGTAGAAAACTTCTGGTACTGGAGTTTCTAGGTTCCTGTTTTTATCTGCTACTCTAGTTCCATGAGATCTTCATTGAATAGTTCTTTGCCGTAGGAGTTGAATAACTCTACAATGTCATTTTCACTGATATCCAACTGCAGTTGATTACCAGTAGGCTTCATGGCGCTCCGTTCCTAAGTATGAGTTGTACATTAAGTCTAATGTTTGTAAGTCGGGGACTTACTGTGCATATCAATTCAGATGAATCACATTTCAGCGATTCAATACATGTTGGACAGCACAACTCTAGAGGCTTGACCTGAATAGGTTCCAGCTTTGGCAATACTACTTTAGAAGCAGTGGTTTAATTCTTCCATCAGGAGGCTTATAATGTCCAGGTGTCTCTTTTTGTGTGTGAGTGCTCATGGATAACGATTATCTAGATTTTTTATTTCATTAGCTGTTTGCAAAATGATGATATTCTAAATCTATCATTCTTTCTTCATTTATTAGCTGACATCAAAAAAAGAAAAACTTTTCAATAACTGTTTGGTTACCTTGAGGTTTTATTTGTGTAGGAAAGGCAGGATTTTTCCCTTTTTATTCCTCTATTTACAATTTTTCATTTTATTTTACTTTAGTAGAGAGAGAGAAAGAGAGAGAGAGAGAGAGAAAGAGAGGGGATAAGTGGGACACATCTACTCATAGTAGTTGCTTTCTGTATGTGCCTTGACTGGGCAAGGCCAGGGTTTTGAACTGGCGACTTCAGCATTCCAGGTCGACGCTTTATTCACTGTGCCACCACAGTTCAGGCACAGATTTATTTTTTTCATTCCATTCCATTCCGTTCCGTTCCGTTCCGTTCCGTTCCGTTTAGAGAAGAGAGAAAGACAGAGAAGGGAAAGAGATGGGTGGAGGAGCAGGAAGCATCAACTCCCATATGTGCCTTGACCAGACAAGCCCATGGATTTGAACCAGCGACCTCAGTGTTTCAGGTCAGTGCTTTATCCACTGCTCCACCACAGGCCAGGAAAATTATTTTTATTTATTTATTCATTTTAGAGGAGAGAGAGACAGAGAGAGAGAGAAGGTGGGGAGGAGCAGGAAGCATCAGCTCCCGTTTGTTCCTTGACCGGGCAAGGCCAGGGTTTTGAACCGGCGACCTCAGCATTCCAGGTCAAGGTTTGATCCACTGTGCCACCACAGGTCAGGCTACAGATTTTCAAAATAAGTTGTTTCTGACAAACTCCAAAGATTTTTATTTTAAAGCATTATTGTGAATTTATGGGTTTTAACATATTTATTATGTTTTAATCCAATGAAGTTATTCTTAATGATGTTCAGTTTATTCCATCTTGGACCAATGGGAGCCTCTTCAGGTTGGCTCCTGATTCCTTTTGACATAGCTGTAGTGGCCTTTGATAGTGTTTCTTGCTTTCTATTATAAGATGTTCCAGATTCTTCTTGTACCTTTCCTTCCCTTTAGCCAAAAATTTCTGGATTCTTTTAGTGAGATACCGTATTTAGAGACCACATTGTTATTGGCTTTTTCATTTGATAAATGAGGAAACTGGAGGCTAGAGAAGTAGAATGATTTTTTAAAAGATTTTATTTATTGATTTGAGAGAGATATGGTGGGGAGAGGAGCAGGAAGCATCAACTCATAGGTAGTTGCTTCTTGTATGTGCCTTGACTGGGCAAGCCCAGGGTTTCAAACTGGTGACCTCAGCATTGCATTCCAGGTCAATGCTTTATCCACTGTGCCACCACAGGCCAGGCAGAAGTAGAGTGATTTAACCAAGGTCACACAGGTTTAGCAACATAATATGGCCTAGAACCCTAGCCTGGCTGTTAGCTCTGTGCCATTGCTATTTTGTCTTGACACCTTTACCTAGCTTCTAGGAGAGGTTGTTAACTGCATTAGTGCTTCTACTCTAGGCCATCAGAAGATAGGTTTTGTGGGTCATCATTGGAGGTACAATCAGACCTCATTAATTTGGGCTAATTGGGATAAATCCTAGTGAGAGTGTTGTATGTTGTTTTTCTTTAGGTGCAGCTGTTACTTTGAGTCATACAGTAGCTGAAACTAGGCTAATAGTGTTACCAGGTTATTTTGTTAGGTAGAGGTCCTTGTACCTGGTTTAATGAATAGCTGAGAATGATGTGCAATTTAACTTTAATTGTATGTAAATTAGACTCCTGAAATGCTTAAAAACAACTCATTAAACATTTCTCCAGGCAATCTTATTTACAGTGTTTTCTTGGCCAGTCTTTATTAGAGTACAGAGGTAAATTTTAGCTGAGGTCTGTATTTATCTCAAGTTTCAAATGTGTGGAGTTTGTATTAATACACTTGATCTTAGCCAAGAGGCCAAGAAGCGATGGAGTTTGTATTAAGAAAGTGTTGCCATGAAGTTCAGAGTATTTTAGAGAGAATGTCTGAGGAAGTACAGGTCAGGCAACTCTTTCCATTTAAAAGTAAGCGGAGAATCCTGAGTGGCATTAGCTTTCAAAAATTTTGTTCTTTATCTCAAAAGTAGTTTCACACCTGGCCTGTGGTGGCGCAGTGGATAAAGCGTGACCTGGAATGCTGAGGTTGCCAGTTCAAAATCCTGGCTTGCCTGGGTCAAGGCACAACAAGCAACAAGCAAGCAATGAACAACTAAAGTGAAGCAACTATGAGTTGATACTTCTCACTCCCCACCCCTTTTCCCGCTCCCCACCCCCTTTCCTCTCTGTAAAATCAATAAATATAATCTTTTAAAAAATGTTTCATCTTAGGGCCTCACTCAGAGATAACTGTATTGAGGAACACAGGTTCCAGGATGTGAGGGTTGACTGTGTCTATTGGCTCTGTGGCCCAAAGTAAGTCACTTCACCTCCCTGAGCCTCAATTTATTCATCTATAATAAGGTAATTAAAATTGGGAGCGGTAGCCTGACCCGGCAGTGGCGCAGTGGATAGAGCGTCAGACTGGGATGCCGAGGACCCAGGTTCAAGACCCCGAGGTTGCCAGTTTGAGCACGGGCTCATCTGGTTTCAGCAAAAGCTCACCAGTTTGGACCCAAAGGTCGCTGGCTTGAGCAAGGGGTTACTCCGTCTGCTGAAGGCCTACGGTCAAGACACACATGAGAAAGCAATCAATGAACAACTAAGGTGTCGCAACGAAAAACTGATGATTGATGCTTCTCATCTCTCTCCGTTCCTGTCTGTCCCTATCTATCCCTCTCTGACTCTCTCTCTCTCTAAAAAAAAAAAAAAAAAAAAAAAAAAAAAAAAATCGGGAGCAGTAATACATGTTCCTTTTACCTCATAGACTTCTGTGAGATTCACATCAGCTTATTAAATCAAATGATATAGTAGATACTTATTAAATTAATGAGAGATGACATGAAAGTGCTTTTTTAACTAGAAGCTTTGTATGACCCTAAGCATTATTAGAATAATATAGATTAGTGTACTAATACATACTGATGATCAGAAGCATGAAGGCAGAAGGAGGAGATCCAAGATGTCTGTCCAGAACTTCAGAGCCATTTTACTGCAGAGGCATCTGGTCCTCACACCTCAGGAGCCTCTGACAGCATCGCGATGTTACAACACTGTACCACTGCTGATGTGAAGACCCTGAGTTACCAGGAAAAGGTTAAATTATGATTAGTAGATGCACAATATATTTTACAGATATTTTTATAAAATGGATTTAAAAAGTATAGTGTCTGAAGAGTTATTTCCATTATCTGATAATTCTACCTTATGTAGAGTCTGTCATTCCCTAAAAGCAGCTAACACCTGCACTAAATGCCAGCAGCTGTTCTAAATTCTTTATATATATTTACTTCTCTATTTCTCACAATATCCCATGAGGTACGTACTGTTATTAATCTCCATTGTACAGATGGGGAAACTGATACACAAAGATTAAGAAGCCGCACAATTCTGGATTGAGATTCTGGATTGAGGGGGGAAATATTCTATAAAGCAGTGGTCCCCAACCCCCGGACCGCGGACTGGTACCGGTCCGTGGGCCATTTGATACCGGTCTGCAGAGAAAGAATAAATAACTTACATTATTTTCGTTTTATTTATATTTAAGTCTGAACGATGTTTTATTTTTAAAAAAGGACCAGATTCCCTCTGTTACATCCGTCTAAGACTCACTCTTGACGCTTGTCTCGGTCATGTGATACATTTATCCATCCCACCCTAAAGGCTGGTCCATGAAAATATTTTCTGACATTAAACCGGTCTGTGGCCCAAAAAAGATTGGGGACCACTGCTATAAACAGTGTTATCAGGAGGATGGTAGAATTTAGATAAGGACTTTGTTAGATTATATTGTTATATTGTTTCATTGTTAAAATTCTTTTTTTTTTTTTTGTATTTTTTTGTATTTTTCTGAAGCTGGAAATGGGGAGAGACAGTCAGACAGACTGGCAATCAGAGCCACTCTAGCGCCTGGGTCAGAGGCCAAGGAGCCATCCCCAGCGCCCGGGCCATCTTTGCTCCAATGGAGCCTCGGCTGCGGGAGGGGAAGAGAGAGACAGAGAGGAAGGAGAGGGGGAGGGGTGGAGAAGCAAATGGGCGCTTCTCCTATGTGCCCTGGCCGGGAATCGAACCCGGGACTCCCGCACGCCAGGCCGACGCTCTACCATTGAGCCAACCGGCCAGGGCCAATTATCAGTTTTTGTTGCAACACCTTAGTTGTTCATTGATTGTTTTCTCATATGTGCCTTGACCATGGGCCTTCAGCAGACTGAGCAGGTGGTCCCCAAACTACGGCCCATGGGCCACATGCGGCCCCCTGAGGCCATTTATCTGGCCCCTGTTGCTCTTCCCGAAGGGGCACCTCTTTCATTGGTGGTCAGTGAGAGTAGCATAGTTCCCATTGAAATACTGGTCAGTTTGTTGATTTAAATTTACTTGTTCTTTATTTTAAATATTGTATTTGTTCCCGTTTTGTTTTTTTACTTTAAAATAAGATATGTGCAATGTGCATAGGGATTTGTTCATAGTTTTTTGTTTTTTTTTTACAGGGACAGAGAGAGAGTCAGAGAAAGGGATAGGGACAGACAGGAACGGAGAGAGATGAGAAGCATCAATCATTAGTTTCTCTTTGCGACACCTTAGTTGTTCATTGATTACTTTCTCATATGTGCCTTGACCATGGGCCTTCAGCAGCTGGAGAGCTTTATGCTCAAGCCAGATGAGCCTGCGCTCAAGCTGGTGACCTTGGAGTCTCGAACCTGGGTCCTTCTGCATCCCAGTCCGACGCTCTATCCACTGCGCCACTGCCTGGTCAGGCCATAGTTTTTTTTATAGTCCAGCCCTCCAACGGTCTGAGGGACAGTGAACTGGTCCCCTGTGTAAAAAGTTTGGGGACCCCTGAGACCGAACAACCCCTTGCTTGATCCAGTGACCTTGGGTCCAAGCTGGTGAGCTTTGCTCAAACCAAATGAGCCCGCGCTCAAGCTGGTGACCTTGGGGTCTCAAACCTGGGTCCTCTGCATCCCAGTCCAACGCTCTATTCACTGCGCCACTGCCTAGTCAGGCTATTTTTTATTTTTATTTATTGATTTCAGAGAGAGAGGAAGGGAGAGAGACAGGAACGTTGGGTTTCCTGTATGTGCCCTGATCCAGGATCAAACTGGCAATTTGTGCACCCCGGGACAAGGTTCCAATTAACTGAGCTATCTAGCCAAGGTTAGAAATTTTTATTTTAGGCCCTTGCCAGTTATTTCAGTTGGTTAATAGCATC
Source organism: Saccopteryx leptura (assembly GCF_036850995.1). Taxonomy (NCBI): domain Eukaryota; kingdom Metazoa; phylum Chordata; class Mammalia; order Chiroptera; family Emballonuridae; genus Saccopteryx; species Saccopteryx leptura. Next base: position 103,575,825 of record NC_089505.1, on the reverse strand, counting down.
GTCCCGAATTGACAAGGTTAGGGGTTCCATCCCCAGTCAAGGCACACATAGGAAGCAAGCAGTGAATGCAGGACTGAGTGCAACAACAAATGAATGTTTCTCTTTCCTCTCCCCTCTCTCTCCCTTCCTTTCTCTGTCTAAAAATCTGTCAGTTAATTAAAAAAAAAAAAATTAAGCCCTGGCCAGATACCTCGGATGGTTGGAATGTCATCCTGGAAATCAACAAATACTTTTAAGAACACATTATATACAACAATTATGCTAGACATGATCCCCTGTTCTAAAGAAGCTTCTATTCTAGGAAAACAAAGACACATGAAAATGTTGCAATATTTTCTTTATGTCTTAGATTCTTTTCTCTGCCATTATTTCATTCTTCTAACCATTTTGTTTTAATAACAATATTTTTTGCTAATCAATTTAAGGAGTACTATGATTACTATATCAATTAATTTTAAATTTTAGATAAAATGGACAAAGTCGTAGCAAAAGATAATTTACCAAGAGATGCAAGAAAAAATGGAAACTTTTAAGCAAATTGAAGTTGTAGTAAAGCAATTTGTCCTATAGAAAATACCACCAAAATAATTTCCAGTTGAATTTCAAGATACAGCCTAAGGTTTAGAATCAGTTATAAATTCCACTTTTTTATGCTATTGTCCCCCATTAACAAAGTGACCGTGTGGTTTACATTTTCACTTCCAGCCCTTCCTGACATGCTTCTCTGTAAAGGGGACCTAATTGTCCCATTTTATTTTTCCTCAACTCCCACTCCTTTACTCTTCTTGCTTTTTCTCTGATTTTTTTTCTTCATAGTAAGAATGAGAAAGAACCTTTGCACTATTTAGAGATTTTTTTTCCCTCAGCAAATTCTGTTCATCTTTATATCCACTTATCCAATATTTTATGAAGGATTGATGGGTAGCAGAAGTACTGCTTAACACTTCAGGATTTAAAAGGCAGTACCTTCCCTCAAAGAGCTCACAGTCTATCCCCATTACAACTGTAATATGGGATGGATGCTATAATAGAGTGCTTTTGAAGTGGAGGAGGGCTTGATTAATTCTTTCTGGGGAACAGGGTCAGGATGACTTTGTGGAAGCAATTATATTTGGACTGGGCAGGGAAGGATTAATAAAATTTCAAGAAGCAAGAGCAGGGGAAAACCCAAAAAAGGTGGGTATTCCACTCCAGGAAGCAAAAAATGTCTTGAATGAAACCACAGAAGCACAAGTGCAGGAGGTGAACATGGCTGAAGTGTAGAGCATTGGAAAGGTAGGGACAGAAAGGAGTCTAAAGAAGTATGTCAATGTCACATAGGGAAAGGCTTTAAATACCACATATTTGCCCTGATCATTCATTTCCTCTCTGATTTTTCTGTCTCAATCTCAGTCCTAAAATCTCTCTCACCTTCAATTCTCAGATGAAAAATTTTAAGTTTGCCTGTGTCACATGTCAGTATGCCAGAGATTTGGTCATATAGTTTTACCTTAGGACTAAAAGAGACCAGTCTTCATCTGATAAATTATTGGGAGACAGCATTCTGAATGAACTCTAGCCATTCTATGCTTTTACAGAAGGGATTTGATTTCAGTGTTTTAGAAAAATAAAAAGTTTCTTTTTACAAAAAAGGGTTGAGGATGCTCATTAGCAATCAGGGAAATGCAAATTAAAACTATAGGCATATACTGTTTTATGTATATCAAATTGGCAAAAATTAAAGTTTGAGATAAAGTATTGGCAAGGATATGAAGCAATCAGAAACTGCAAGCAGAAGTGTAAGTGGGTATAACCATTTTGCTATACAATTTGACATCATCATCGTCTCAGGATTGATGGGTATACCCCATGACCTAGCAGTCTCACTACTAGGTATCTACCCTAAAGAATTCTTGCACATGTACACGAAGAGTCATATCCAAAAGTATCTATAGCAACACTGTTTGTAATAGCAAAAACAAACAAAAAATCAAAACTGGGGAAAATCCCAATATCTATCTACTTTATTTTTAAAAAATTTTTATTTATTGATTTGAGAGAGAGAGAGAAACAGTGATTTTTTTGTTCCACTTGTTTATTCATTCATTGTAAGTGCCCTGACTTGAGCATTGGAACACTCAACCTTGGTATATTGGGACAGTACACTAACAAATGAACTACCTGGCCAGAGTGAATATCTATATCAACTCTAAATTGGATAAATAAATAATGGTATGGCCATACAGTAGAATACTATATGATAGTGGAACTCATTAAATTGCAGCTATAGAAACCTGAATGAATCTCAACAAATTGTAGAGTGAAAAGTTGCAGAAGTATATGCATTATGACTAGATTCATACAAAGTTCAGAAACAGTGAAACTAAACAATATAATGTTTAGAAATACAAATGTGATAAAACTATAAAGAAAACAAAGGTAATAGTAAATTTTGGGGCAGAGACATGCAGGGTACTTCAAAGCAAATGGTAATATTCTTATGCTCACTTTGGCAGCACATGTACTAATGGTAATATTCTTAACCTAGGTCCGTGATGGCGAACCTGTGACATGCGTGTCAGCACTGACATGTGTAGCCATTTTCGATGACACGCGGCCGCATACCAGAGAAGTATGGGGTCGCATGCCGAGAAGGACGTTTCATCCTCGGCTCCTGCACGGCCAGGTGCAGTAGCCAAGGATAAAACATTTGCTGTAGTGTAGACACTCTGTGCCAGAGGTCTGTAGGCCAAAACAACAGAACTCCGGCACAGAGCATCTAGTTCTGGGACTTCGGTTAGACCGTTAGGGGTTCTTTGACCTCACTTCCTGCTGGAGAAGCTGGGAGGAGCATAATGCCGCTGGGGATGCATCTCTGGGGGCCCTGTTTTGCCATTACCAGCAACCACATAACCACAGCAACTATCATCCAATCTACTGTTCTGGGGTGTCGTGGATTTCTAATTGACCATCATTACTGAGATAAGTGAGGGGGGAGGCAGGGAGAGGCAAGGGCCTGTGCTATGAGTTTCACTTCCCACTATTAGAAATAGAGTCAGCCATCTTAATTTACATAAAGTGCAACTTGCAGAATTTCAAGACAGCATCTGGGCTCAGATGTTTGTTGACTTGAGGTCAAAGCTTGAGAATCTGGAAAGATGCCGCTTGGAGAATCAAGAGGAGTGCCACTACAAACAGGAAATTTGGAGTGCCTGGAACTGATTACCAGACACTTTTAGCACCCTGAAAAATATAACAATGTCTTTACTCACAATTTTTCCCTCTATGTACCTTTGTGAGACCTTATTCTCAGCGTTAAATAATATCAAAACCAACAAAAGAAACAGATTAACAGATGAAGTTAGCATTTGCTTGGGCTTGAAGTGTACAAAATACCAACCTTCAATTGAAGATTTAGCCAATGAAATTCAGCAACAAAAAAGTCACTAATAGGGAGGTTAGTTAAAGAATTCCCCCTCCCCCTCACTTATCTTAGTTCACAGCACCCCACACAAGTTAAATAATATCAAGACCAACAAAAGAAACCAACAGATGAACAAATAAGTCACTAAATAGATAAGTTAAATAATTAGTTTTTGGTTTATTAAATACAGTTATATATTACAATTATACATTTTTTGTTATTTAAACTATAAATATCGCAAAATTATGGAGTTTTTTCTTATTTATTTATTTATTTATTTATTTATTTATTTATTTATTTTGTATTTTTCTGAAGCTGGAAATGGGGAGAGACAGACTCCCGCATGCGCCCGACCGGGATCCACCCGGCACGCCCACCAGGGGGCGACGCTCTGCCTACCAGGGGGCGATGCTCTGCCCCTCCGGGGCGTCGCTCTGCTGCGACCAGAGCCACTCTAGCGCCTGGGGCAAAGGCCAAGGAGCCATCCCCAGCGCCCGGGCCATTTTTGCTCCAATGGAGCCCTGGCTGCGGGAGGGGAAGAGAGAGACAGAGAGGAAGGAGGGGGTGGTGGAGAAGCAAATGGGCGCCTCTCCTATGTGCCCTGGCCGGGAATCGAACCTGGGTCCCCCGCACGCCAGGCCCACGCTCTACCGCTGAGCCAACCGGCCAGGGCCATGGGGGTTTTTCTTGAAGTGACACACCACCCGAGTTATGCTTGGTTTTTTGGCGAATTTTGACACACCAAGCTCAAAAGATTGCTCATGACTGACCTAGGTGGTAGGTACACTAATATTTGCTGTATTACTGTTCTTTATGCCTTGCATATACTTAAAATTTTTCTACATCTATAAATTTTAAAACATTAAGAAAAGGTTGTTAGTACCTGACCTAGTGTCCTTCTAGCTCTATTTTCATACATAAACACATTTTTCAGAATATAAAAACTGAGGCCCAGAAAGATTAATTGTTCAAGAGAAAGCTTATCAGTGACCACCAGGTCTAAAACTCAGCATAGAGCACTTTCTGTCATTTTAGGTTGCAACCTTACCATTATGTAGATTCTATCGATCAGTTAGAAGTGCTTCCACTTGGATAACTACCCCAGTCTTTCACCCCTTCGTGTAGTACGTTCTCTGCACTGCTGCCAGAGAGCTTTCTAAATGCAAATCCATCATGTCACTCTCTGGCCTCAATCGTAAATAGTTACCAATAGTCTTCAGCACACTCCAAGTGCTATAGTGTGGCATACAAGGCTCTCTGTGCCTCTCGGCTTATGTCTCCCTTATTAGCTTCATCACTCATGACTTCCTGCACTTCAGCCACACCAGGCTATTTGCTGTTCCACGAATACTGCCTCTCTGCACAGTGCTCCCTCCATCTACAACTTCTCTTAACTAACCTTTTTTGTCCTTTAAAATATCTTTTCTCAGTTCACCCCCTCAGCCCCTAGCCTAAACTGAAAGCCTTCATAACAACTTGAACTTATATTTGGAGTCACACTTATCACCAAGTATTGTTCACTTTTTTTTGTCATCTTCAATAGCTTTTTTTTTTCTTTTCACCTTCAGTAGCTTTTGAGCTTTGTGAAGGCAGGGACATTGTTGAGTTATAGCCCCAGTGTGTGGCACAGTGCCAGGTACATAAGGGTCATTGAATGAATGAACGAACGAATGAACAAACAAATGAACTGACAAAATAATTGGATATCATTTTATACAAATCCCACATATATATAGTTCGAAGTTTTCATTTGTTTGCTAGATTCTTACTAACTCTATCCCTATTTATAAAGGCAGGAAGGAAAGAAAAGAAAGGGAAAGAGAAAGGCTGGCTGTTTGTGGGGGAAAGTATTGAGGGAAGGGAAGCAGGAAGCTGATGTGGGAAGGAAAGGAAAGGTTCAGAGCCTTTTATCATTTAGGCCAAGGGCCTGGAGATTTTAATGACACCCTTTCAAGCTTTGGTTATGTGCTGATTTTGATGACTTACCCTATTTTGACCTTCCTTAGCCTTTTTGATAATTTTTTCTCCTTTGGCTGATATGTTTGTAATATTTCTCTCTTTACATTAGAGAATAAGAGCTTTGAGGTGCCTGAGTAAAGGAGGTGGGAATAGCTTATGTTGGTCAGGGTAGCCTTGGTTTTTAGTTTTTGACATCTCATTCTTCTCTGTACCAGATTAGACCCCTGATCATTTTCTAGGGCTTAGAGAGTGTTTGTAGATCCTGAGCTACTAGGAATTTTAATTCTAAAACAGGTTAAACTTGGGCTATTCTGATCAGGTTCTCTTCTCTCAGGCAGTGCTTTAAGACCAGCGGTCCAGACACCCTCCATAGCCTCACCTTCTTTTTTTTTTAATATATATAACATTTTAAAATTTTATTTATTTATTTATTTTTATTAGAAAGAGGAGAGAGAGAGAAAGAGAAGAAAGAGATAGAACAGGGGGAGGAGCAGGAAGCATCAACTCCCATATGTGCCCTGACCCGGCAAGCCTGGGGTTTCGAACTGGCGACCTCAGCATTCCAGGTCAATGCTTTATCCACTGCGCCACCACAGGTCAGGCTAGCCTCACCTTCTTAAGGGCCAAAACACAAGAGCCATTAACTGGTTTCATTCATTTGATAGATGTTTACTGAGCATTCTCTCTGCACCTAGCATGGTGGTAGGCACTAGGATTAGAGAAGACTGATCACCACCTTTAAAGAAGTCACAGTCTAGTGGGAGAGAGAGCAAGTAAGAAAATCAGTAATTTTGATGCAATGTGATGGGCTAGGCATTCACAGGTGTTACGGAAATTTAAAGAGTGTACAGAGGGGGGAGAACCAACTTTGGTGCAAGGCATGTCGAGATATTTTACTTGAGATCAATCTTGGAAGACCTTAGAAGGTGGTGGGGATTGTGGTGGGTGGTCAGACTTGAGCAAAAGAACAAAGAAAAGAGAACGTGATGCAATGGGGAGCAATGGGAAGGTCTGTAGGACTTTAGGGAAGAATATGTATGTATGAAAACGTGATAGAAGATGACACTGGAGGCATATAAAGGGACCATATTGTGAATGACCTTTTCTACTTTACTAAATAAAAGGGAACGTCAAGTAGAAATGTTTCCATTCATCCAATGTTAGGTGTGTAGTGTTTCTCTTAAATATTGTCTCTTGAGCAACTGAGTTTTATCATGTTTTATTTTTTTGATTTGTTCTTTTATGATACCTGAATTGGAGTTCTTTCTTTTTATGGTTTAAATGACTCCACTTTGAGTACCATCTAGTCAAACCCTACACTCAGGCATTGTGGAGTGGATGATGCATAGCTTTTAAGGCAGCGTGTAAGGAGGAGGATTTAAATGACCTTCAAAGACTAATGTCAGGCCCCTATGTCAATGTCACTGCAATTCATGCATGCATGGAGAGTGGGAAAGGGAACTTAATTATGGAGGAGGGGAATTGTAACCCTGCTTGAATGGTAGTTGAAAGTTCTGGACCCGCCCCTCAGTCTCAAAAAAGGACTTCTTACATTTGCTGCCAAAGAGGTCATAGGGAGAGCTCACATAAATACCATCCTCCCTCTTGGGTGTTATGAGCCGGTCTTTCTTTTGCTTCCACAGGTGCAGAATAGGTTCACCAAATAGTATTCTGATCTCCATTGAACTGAATTTGGCTGTTATTGTCCTCCAGAAAATCAACCCCTTTAAAGCATGGAACATGGCAATTTTAGGTCAGCAGGTGTTTAAAGACACCATTTTAACTTTCGAGGGCTGGCCTAATAAGATATATTTTGTACAAAAATACCAGTTTATTAAGATGAGACTTGAGTCATTTAAATCTTGAAAGGAGCTTAGTTTTAGCTGCTGGTGCAATTGGTGCATCTTTTACCTGTGAAATTCTTGTCTTTTAATGGTGCTGTCCTTCAGGAACTTTGTGATCAGATATTAGGCTCCATTTCTTCTGCTAACCTTTGGTATAGTGTCTGGGATGAGGGAACCCACAGTGACCGTCACGTCACTATCTTTTCCGACCATAAAATAGTTTTCCATAGTTAGCCTGGATAACAGTAGAAGCCAGCCTCATGCAGTCAGTAACTGCTCCAACATGGCTACAGTCTGAATGACCAGAGGAATTAGTCACAGTCAGCCGCCTTCATTTCATTAATTTGTTTTGGGAAATGGTATCAGTGAGGCAGAGCTGTACCTTTGGCTCATTAATACAGGGTCCGAACAGGAGAATCTATTTCAGTGAAATTCTTGAGAGTTGCTGAAAACACATGATGCTTCTTAGTACTTTAAATAGAACTATTTTACTTTGGAGGGAAAGTGCTATCAAACATGACCCCAGCGTTGCCTGTACAACATATATATATTCATATAGATCTTGCTATTTCTAAAGCTTGGGGAAAAGTTTTGTGTTAATCTAAATAAAAATTTAATTTTTCTAAATACATATTCATGTCTTAACACTCATTATTAGATTTTCTGAGGAGGTAGAAAAAGTTTAGTCTTAATTTCTCATCTGTGTAATCTTTTCTCTCCATTTTTAAAAAAAGATATATTTTATGGTTTATTGATGGACTATAAAGAGACAGAGAGAGGGGAAAGCATTCATTTGTTGTTTTATATTGTGCATTCATTGGTCACATCCCGTATATGCCCTGTCTGGGGATCAAACCTGCAACCTTGGTGTTTCTGGATGACTCTCTGACTGACTGAGCTAAGCAACCAAGGCTTCCTTCCATTTTAGTAGAAGTTCTTTAGTGCCTAGTCCATGGCAGAGCCCATTTTCTTTTCTTTCAAGACTTTATTTATTCAATTTTCAGAGGAGGGGGGTGGAGGGGGAGAGAGAGAGAGAGAGGAGGAGGAGCAAGAAGCATCAACACCCATATGTGCCTTGACCAGGCAAGCCCAGGGTTTCGAACTGGCGACCTCAGTGTTCCAGGTTGATGCTTTATTCCACTGTACTACCACAGATCAGGCTCTTTTTCCCCCTTCCTTTTTGAGGAGGGGAGATAGTGAGACAGACTTCTACCTGTGCCCTGACCTGGATCCACCCGCTGAGGCTGACACACTCGGACCAACCGAGATCTCCTCTGTGCCCCAGCCAGCACTGAAACCTGTTGGAACCTGTTGAGCCACGGGCTGCGGGAAGGGAAGAAGAAGGGAAGGGGGAAAAGAGTGGGGAGAGAAGCAGATGGTTGCTTCTCTTGTGTGCCCTGACTGGGAATCGAATCCGGGATGTCCACACACCGGCCTGACACACTATCCACTGAGCCAACCAGCCAGGGTCCATTTCCTTTTCTTTAGTAAATTTATTTATTGACATTTAGAGAGAGAGAGAGAGAGAGAGAGAGAGAGAGAGAAACATCAGTTTGTTCCACTTATTTATTCATTGATTAGTTGATTCTTGTATGTGCCCTAACTGGGGATCAAACCTGAAACCTTGGTATATTGAGACAGAGCTGTAACCGACTGAGCTACCTGGCTAAGGCAGAGCTCATTTTCAAAGCAGTTCATAGAGATTTAGCTGTGCGATTTATTTACCCATGGTCATCAAGAAAATAAAAACCAAGGAAGCAGATGGCTGCTGAGGAGAAATGTAACAGCAAACTTGAGGGGCTAGAGAACAGAGAGCAAGAAGAATGCTTGGGGGTGGTCTCAAGGAGCTGTGATTGGTAGTAACAGAATGGAAATTAGGTAATGGAAAATTTAGGCTACTACACCAAAGATGTGCTTCTAACAAATTTTGGCTTGAAATTGTCTTTCTAAGTAAAGCGTTTGTGATGATTGGAATGCCACAGAATTCATCTACTGGTTTTTTATCCCATGAAGGCATTAGAATTTAAAACAGATCCTTTAACATGATTTATGGCAGACAAGAAATACCAGTTCAGTAAGGGCAGGTGGTATTTATATATCCCTCTCTGTGGGGTTGGCTGTTTCCACCAAAATTGTTTGCGGGTAAAATCACAACAAAGATCCACAAAGTACAGCCACATATATATATATACATATATATATATTAAAAGAGACATCAGTTTCTTGCATTTTATTAATGCCAAAGATTAATTTAAAATATTAATGCTGAACAGATTAATTTCAGATATTAAATCTAGGCAAGAATACATGTACATATTGTAATTATTTCCTTTTTACCATTAAAGTAATTGGATTATAGTTAATGAGCTATTTACATTTAATAACTAAAAAAGACTTATCTTTTCAGTATTCCCCATATGCAGAAAGAGATGGGGAAAACTTTTTTTTTTTTACAGAGACAGAGAGTCAAAAAGAGGGATAGATAGGGACAGACAGACAGGAACAGAGAGAGATGAGAAGCATCAATCATCAGCTTTTCATTGTGACACCTTAGTTGTTCATTGATTGCTTTCTCATATGTGCCTTGACCGTGGGGCTACAGCAGACCGAGTAACCCCTTGCTCAAGCCAGCGACCTTGGGTCCAAGCTGGTGAGCTTTGTTCAAACCAGATGAGCCCGCGCTCAAGCTGGCGACCTCGGGGTCTCGAACCTGGGTCCTCTGCATCCCAGTCCGACACTCTATCCACTGCGCCACCGCCTGGTCAGCAACTCACTTCTGATATACTGTAATTATCTTTACTGGAAAGGGAAAACAACTGTGGTTTTTAGAAGAATGGTCAAAAGAATATTATTTTAAAATATACATATACAGTTTAGGAATTACCAATAGGAAGGTATTTTGGTTTATTGTAAAAGAAAATGAAAGATTAGCTGCTTAAAAATAAAAAAGTCCCCAATGACAAGATTCGATGAGCTTAAGAGTGCACAGAGTAAAGCTAGAAGTGATTCTCAGGGATCCTGTAGATAAAAGTAACCCGTCAGAAATGACAACCCCAAATGCTTAGCTGTTTGAAAACAGGAATTTGTTTTAAAAGCAATAGCATCTGAACATGTTATCTGAGGCTGGTCCTTTAAATGAGCCAGTGTTTATGTTGTTTAAAGTTAAAGATGTGAAGCCACTGAGCATCTGGCTAAAATTGGGTAGAGAGAGAGAGAGAGCAGGGTGTTAATCCTCATTAACACCATTTCACTTCTAAGGTAAGTATGTCAGGAAGGCTTTCTTGTGTTAGCCTGTAGTTCTTTTTCAAGGGGGTAGAAACTAGTCTTGGGTTCGGTGGCATTTGTATATGAAAATGAGAAATATGGGCATATAAATATCTAACTTCTTGATTTGGTTGTTTTGTGAATGAAGCGGTGTGCTGTCATGGAAAACATGAACTTTGGCTGCAGATCAGCCTGGATTTAGAAGTGGACTATGTGACTTTGACAAAATCAAACAGGTTTATACAGAACCCCTCTTAGTTTTCTCATTGGTAAAATCAGAATGCTATTTAACCATGAAGAAGTGTTTTGAGGATTAAAGATATAAAAAAAAAAGTGTGAATACATGCCTGGCATTTTAGGAATTCAATAAAAATTTATTGAGCAGACACAATATAGGATACGAAGAAGTTTTAAGAATTTCATCTTGCCTGACCAGGCGGTGGCGCAGTGGATAGAACGTCCGACTGGGATGCGGAGAACCCAGGTTCAAGACCCCGAGGTCGCCAGCTTGAGCGTGGGCTCATCTGGTTTGAGCAAAAGCTCACCAGCTTGGACCCAAGGTCGCTGGCTTGAGCAAGAGGTTCCTCAGTCTGCTGTGGCCCCACGGTCCAGGCACATATGAGAAAGCAATCAATGAACAACTAAGGTGTTGCAACAAAAAACTAATGATTGATGCTTCTCATGTCTCTCTATTCCTGTCTGTCTGTCCCTATCTCTCTCTCTCTCTCTCTCTGTCTCTGTAAAAAAAAAAAAAAAAGGAATTCTATCTTTGTCCTGGCCAGATAGCTTTGTTGGTTAGAGCAGTGGTAGTCAACCTGGTCCCTACCGCCCACTAGTGGGCGTTCCAGCTTTCATGGTGGGCAGTAGCAGAGCAACCAAAGTATAAATAAAAAGATAGATTTAACTATAGTAAGTTGTTTTATAAAGATTTATTCTGCCAAACTTAGCGAAAATTCGACATACAGTACTTGGTAAGTAATTATTATTATATGCTTTAACTTGCTGTAACTCTGCTTTATAAATTTTATAAAGTTACTTCCCTACTTTATAAATCACCATTACTGTGGAACCGGTGGGTGGTTAGAAAATTTTACTACTAACAGGTACAAAAGTGGGCGGTAGGTATAAAAAGGTTGACTATCCCTGCCCATCCTCCTAAAGTGCTGAGGTTGCTGGTTTGACCCCTCTCAGGGCACATACAAGAACAGGTTAATGTCCCCCCCCTCGCTAAAAATCAATCAGTTAAAAAAACAACAAGAATCCCACCCTTGGCATCAGATAGCTTTTCGGTTCCTGTACTCAAAGAGCTCAAAGAGTTGTATACTCCAAAAACCTTGCTACAAAATAGAATGTAGTGACTGTAATTAAAAAAGGTTCAGCATACCTCTTTGGAACTTTTGGAGAGAGAGAATTAACTTCAGACTAGAAGAGTCAAGGAAGGTTTTGTAGAAATGGTGACAGTTTGCCTTGGGGCTTTAAGATGAAAGGATTTTTAAAAAAAGAAATGCCACAATCCAGGTAATAGTATAGTCCCTTTGAGACTGTTTTGCTTTCAAAGTACCTAAAGTGAAAATACTGAATTGACTCGGCTATGATTTGGAAGACTGATACCCTTTGTCTTAATCCTTAAAATTGGCATAAGCAGAGGCCATCCATGTTTTTTCTCAGCATATGTCTTCATACTCCTGGAGAGCCTGTCTTAGAAGGTAAGAGGCCCACCTACTACTAGGCCTCCACTGAGACCAAAGAAAAGAGGACCAATTAGGAGAGCCCTTTGTGTAATGCTCAATGCTGTTTAATTTGACCGGCTCTCCTTAGTTATTTCGTTACCACTAGGAGGTGAGTCCAAACAAACTCAGCATTCCTTTGAATTAGTAATAATGAGAGCTGTCAGTTACTAAGTACCTACTTGGTGCTAGACACCCCTCTAGAAAGCATACATATGTTATTTTATCCTTACAACCATCCTATGACGTAGGTTTCATTTTTCCCATTTTACAGGTGAGACTCAGAGATTAAGCAGCCTGAAAGTCATATAAGTAGTGTCTCAGGGCATCCTTGATTCTCTTGACTGAACAGGTCTCTGGGTTCACCATTAATTTTTTAAAAATTGATTTTAGGGAGAGAGAGAGAAACATCGATTTGTTGTTCTACTATTTATGCATTTATTGATTGATTCTTGTTTGTGCTCTTACCAGGGATTGAACCTGCAACCTTGGCATAACAGGACAACGCTCGAATCAACTGAGCTACCCTGCCAGGGCACCATTGATTTTTAAATGTGGTTAGCACATATATGAGTATTAACTTTTAAAAAGAAAAGACCATTTTCCTTCATAGTTCTCAATTGCAGTCATTCAAAAAGATTAAATGTTATTCAAGTATGTTATATACTTATGTGATGATATCCTTTCTGTTTGCTGTGCTTTCCTTTGATTTCAGAACACCTACTTTTTCCTATTATTTTAAAAGTATTCATGACATACATACGTATTGAAGATAAATTGAAATTAATCTAATTTTAAGAATTTTACAGTAACTCTTTACGATTGGGGGCCTTGCAAAACTATAGTAGAAGTCAGTCCTGACTTGAATAGGAAGCATGGGGTTGTTATATCCTGTAGAAGGAAAATAAAGGAGGGGAGGAGAGAGCCCCACGATTAACCTGGTTTATTGTCTAAATGTACGTTCAAACCATGGAGCAGGGTGGGGATCTCAAGCAGAGCTCTTTAGTCTTGCTGAACTGAAAAGACAGTTTTGGTTCAGGGAGGCTGGGGCATCTGGAACTGTGGGGTGGAGTTAAGAAAGGTGGGTTCTATGCTGAAAAAAAACCTACTCTAGGAATATCCTCAGGATCCCCTTGAGTCTTTGCTAACCTCACACATGCCTGGTGTCCAATTCTAGGAGGTTGGAAAAAGATGACCAGGAAGCCGTGAGCTAACTGATTGCCAGAGCAGGGAGGTGTTTAAGTTCCTACTAGCTGTAGTGAAGAGCCCATTGTAGCTCACTGGGAGTGTCCAGTAGAGATGTTAGAAGGACCACATTTTTGTACTGGGAAGTTACCAGACTTGGCCAGGAAAATATGGCCCATAACCAGGAGAAAAATCAGTCAGTAGAAACACTCAGAAATGACAGAGATGATGGAATTAGCAGACAAGGATATTAAAGTAGCTGTTACATCTATAAAGGAAAACATGAACATACTAGTTAGGAGATAGATATTTTAGTCTTGCAAGTAAATACTGGAGTATCATTTGTGTCTATTTCTGTTATTTTTGTTCTTCCTTTGGTGTTGTTAAACTTTGCATATTGTAAGTCAGAGTTACAGAATCAGCATTTTAGGGTTGGAGAAAACTTTTAAAGATTATCTTGTCTACCCTCTCATATTTTAGGAAAAGAAATACTATATTTTATAGATTTTGAGATGTACATTTTCTCCACATTTTAACGTCTCTTGAATCATGATGCAGCTTAACAATCAGTGTCATCTTAGATTTGATGAAATCCAGTAAAAATTTGTTAGAATTGTGACTTTTCCACAAATTCTTAGCAGTAGAGTTCAAGGCTTCTGCTTATATTACCCCCACCCAGAAAACCTTTCCCTTTTTATTTTTTATGTCCAAATCCTGCCGAGATCGGAACTTTATTCCCGGAAATATTCTCAGTCTCTTTAGTTCACAGCAATCTTTTCATCTTTCCTGTTGTCATTAGTGACCACTTCAGTTATTTAATAATCAAACTTCTATTTACTTGCTATATTGTTGCTTTGGTTTTATCTGTCTCCTCAATTATAAGCTCTTGGAGTCCAGAGAGGGATTTTATACTTCTTTGTAGTCTTCTGGTATCTACTTGATAAATTCGTTGACTGATAAGAATACTATAATTAATAGTCTAATATAATCATCAATACAACCTGGAGCTTATTAATGTTGTTTAATAGTTAAGAGAACCACATATAAAACATTTAGAACAATGCCTAGCTCATAGTTAAATGCTGGATAGGTGTAGAACTAGTACTTACACCATCACTGTCACCACCACAACTACAATAATGTGTTCTTTGCTAGGCACCATGTTAAGCTGTTTCTTTTCTTTTAATTTAAGTGAGAGGGTGAGAGGTGGGGAGGCACAGAGACAGACTCCCACATGTGTCCCGACTGACTGGGATCCACCTGGCAAGCCCCCTACCCGGTGATGCTTTGCCCATCTGGGGCTGCTCTGTTGCTTGGCAACCAAGCTATTTTAATGCCTGAGGTGAGGTCATGGATCCATCAGTGCCCAGGGCCAACTTGCTCAAATCATTTGAGCCATGGCTGCAGGAGGAGAAGACAGGGATGGAGGAGCAGGATGGAAAAGCAGATGCTCACTTCTCTTGTGTGCCCTGACCAGGAATTGAACGCAGCACATCCACACGCTGGGCCGATGCTCTACTGCTGAGTCAACCAGCCAGGCCTCCATGTTAAGATTTTTTTTTTTTTAAAGGATAATATTCTTTTACTGGGATTTATTTATTTATTTATTTATTTATTCATTATAGAGAGGAGAGAGAGAGAGAGAGAGAGAGAGAGAGAGAGAGAGAGAGAAGGGGGAGGAGCAAGAAGCATCAACTCCCATATGTGCCTTGACTAGGCAAGCCCAGGGTTTTGAACCGGCAACCTCAGCGTTTCCAGGTTGACGCTTTATCCACTGCGCCACCACAGGTCAGGCTGTGTTAAGATTTTTGTACATGCATTATTTCATTTTTCTTCACAACTTTACAAACTAGGAATTATTATACTAACAGACCACGAGAATTGATTGCTTGCCAAGGTCCCAAAGCTGACACCTCTGTCTCTTCATGTCCATGTTCTTGCTGCTCTGTACCACTGCTTATTAGGTTATGAGGGTTTTGGTAACAGCCTAATAAATGGAGGTTAGGAAGAAAAGAATATGGGTACTTGCTTTTTTTCTCTGCTTCAAGGACTTTCTCTTATAAATCCCATGTATTGAGTGGTGAATAGACCTTGTGAGAGGAAGTAGATGTACAGCTGCCATTTGCTGCTGACTCTTAGTTGCTGGCAGCTTGGCCATTAGTGACAGATGAGTTTGTGACACTTTTTCAGGAATGAATTCTTGTTACAGCTGGCAGAATAGAATAGTTGATATGGAATTGCATGTCAGTTTGCTCCATAATTCCATTCACTAGTGTTCAGATGTAGTTGTGATGGCTAGATCTCTCTCCTCGCTTTAGTTGGTGTATTAACAGTTACATCTAGGACTGTTGCTTCTGTCTACTGCATAACCACACGGTGTGTTTGTATATTGCCCTGAACTGTCAGCAAAACATTTTGCTGAATTTCCTTTTTTGTTGTTGCTGTGCAACCTTTTTTTCCCTGGCCTTTCTCAGTTGTGTAAAGTCAGTTTCTTTTTCGGCCTTTCTATCCCAGAGAGGGAGCAGTTACTGCAGAGAAGCTTGAAATATGAAGTGAGGCATCATAGAGATGAAAATGAATGGTTAGACAGCTGGCAGGATGAAATGAGACTTACTTGGTGCCTGGTATGTGATTTGGTTCTGATTACCTCCTTCCTCCTTCATTTTCAAACCTGCCCCTGTATCTATTACCCCCGGTGGGTGCTCCAGTACCTTGTCCATAGGGAGTTTAACATAGTACAGTACTCATTACTCCTTGAAGGAAACAGGAAAGCAAGGTGACAGCCTAGCCCCATCTTCTCCATCTCTGAGTAAGGTAGTAAAGTGGAATTAGGCACTCTGGCATAAAAACCAACTGTGTTTTTCCCATGTGGTAGCACATGCCCAGGTTTGGCTTCCTCCCAGGATACTGAAGCCCAAGTACTTGGAGAAGAATGCATTTTTGTATCCTTTTATCTCAACTTTTTGAACACCACTAGCTGAAGAGATCACTCTCTTCTGTCATTGGCTATAAATAAAAAAAACTCTTAAAAATGAAAACTACTTTATTAGGGTCTATTATTGTTACTATTGTAAGTTATGACATATTTCTAATAATATTGTGAAATGATTTGTTGAGATTTGGTACTTTTGTTTGTATTTGTTTTTCAGAGCGGCTTAGTTGTTTTTCATGTTAAACTCCTCTGTGAATATACTGCCCAATTGATGATTAGAACTGAAAGAATTCCAATACTTGAATACCCATAAGGGTTAGGACTAAGATTTCTCTAATCCTGAGTAAAATCAATCATAATTTATATTTATCTAATCAGAGTAAAAGTAAGCCCATTTAGATGAGTAGTTTGGAATATTTCAAGCCATTCTATTTTGATGAGTTGGGTATTGCTAGAAATTGGTATTAAACTGGGAAAGTAAAATGAAGTTGGAGTCTTTGACCGAAAATCATCAATGATAACTTTGTAGAACCTGGGTAATTTAAGTGGATCCATGACAAGTAACTTGGGCCAAGATACAGATATAAGAAATATTTTATATGAATAAATCTTTTCTTTGGAGTTCAGAGTACTTTGCAAACAAAACCTGTTTCATATAGCATCTTTTAAGCATTTTTTTAGTGTAGCTTACAGCTGGACTAGAAGGATGAATTGAAATCCCCCCCCCTCCCCAATTGCCAGTCATCGTTAGACTAAAGACTGGAATTCAGGTTTCCATTTAAACTGGAATCACAGTTTAAATGTATTTTCTTTTGGACAAGCAGATGAATCCTACTAAAAGGAAAGCCTGACTTAGGCCATTTAAGAGACAGTTTTCTATGAAATAGTTGATACTAGAAGAAACCAATTCTGAAGGGAAAAGTGATCCACCAATTTTAGCTTTAAGAGCAAAGCTGTGATTAGAACGCGAAGAGTAATAAAGGTAAGAACACAAGGTAGTATTGCCCCCAAAAGGTAATAGAAAGTTACAGAATTACCAGGTGTGAATTGTCCTTGATAGATTGATAGTGTGCTCAAGAAGTAAGATATGAGGGTTTAGAAGTCCTGTTTCCTGGGTGACTTTCCTAAAACCAAATCAGGGCAAGAAGGAGACTTCCATTTATTGAATACAGATTCATAGCTGATAGTATTCCTTTATGAAATTAGAAATTTCTCCTTGTTTTACATCACAAGTAAACTCTCTTTCTTGGTTCTCCCAATCAGATACTTTCTCCACCCTAGGAGGTCCATTTCTGCCTTACTAGCTCCTTTGGACATTATTGTATTGACCTAAACTAATTTGTCAGTAACACCTTGTGTTTGGAGAGAGTCTGGTTATATTGAAGGTTCAGCTCTACACTGTATTTCAACAGGAAGTGGGTGGGTGCTTAAGTCTATAATGAGGCATTTTTCCTTGTAGTTGTTTCATGGTAGTAAGGATGACTATATGCAACAGTAAATTCTTACTTCTTTAAACATTTAATAGACAAACTTAGATTATAGTAAGCCTGTGTGTCAGCTCTCTTTTTGAAGTTAAATGATTATTTCACCTTTCAATTGAAATTCTTGAACCCCCTTGGAATGCATCTTTTTCTTTTTAATGTTTTTATTTTTTATTTATTGACTTTAGAGAGAAAGGAAGGGAAAGAGAGAAACAGACAGAGACAGAATCTTCGCTCTGTTCCTGTGTGTGTCCTGACTGGGGATCAAACCCTCAACCTTTGCATCTCAGGATGATGCTCTAACCAACTGAGCTGTCTGGCCAGGGTGAAATGCATATTCTTTAACATAAAGAAATTTATTTCTTGAAAGAGAAAACTGGTCTTCAGAGTAAAGCTCTTCTCATATGTCCCCATCCAAAATGCTGTTAACTATAGAACAGTGGGAAATGCTGAAGTGAAAGCAGAAGTCCTTATTGCCACACATACAGCATCCCTACATGTGTCATCCCCTGCTACTGCTGACCAGCTTTTTAGGGGTATGTTTCAAAGAGAAACTGCCTTGAGAAAGAAGCATTTCTGTTGTTATGGTTATTGCTATAGCTCAAAATATACTTGCTTTTGGATGTGACCGTAGAAATCTGCAGATGTTATTAGTGACCTTGACTCTAAATGAAGTGTTGTTTATAATAAGCAGCTAGTAATACATATCATTGTCAGAATGAGCAGTCGTCTATCTTCTGTCCTGTTAATAACAGGAATTCAGAGTGTGGAGTACTAATGCATCCTCCCTCTCTCATTCAGCCTTCCTTTGTTACCTTCTTCTACCCTCCCAATCCCTACTTCTCACCTCACCCCACTCTTGCCCCTAACTGTTGGGATCAGAGTTGTGAGAGTTCAGAGTGTCAGGCAGATGGCAAAGTCTTCTTTTGACTTTACACTGACCAAATGTGATATACTATAAATATTCCATATAACTTCAAATATACAAACTTAGCCTGACCAGTGGTGGTGCAGTGGATAAAGCGTCAACCTGGAAACGCTGAGGTTGCCGGTTCAAAACCCTGAGCTTGCCTGGTCAAGGCACATATGGGAGTTGATACTTCTGGCTCCTCCCCCTTCTCTTTCTCTCTTTCTCTTTCTCTCTCTCTCTCTCTCTCTCCTGTCTCTGACATGAATAAATAAAGTCTTTTAAAAAATATATACAAACTTACAGAATCTTAGTATTTGGAGGGATCTGAAAGAACACTTCATTTAGTTTTCAGTTCAAAGCATGAATCCTGCCATGGTACTGACAGTCTAGTGGTAGTCAACCTGGTCCCTACCGCCCACTAGTGGGTGTTCCAGCTTCATGGTGGGCGGCAGCAGAGCAACCAAAGTATAAAATAAAAAGATAGATTTAACTATAGTAAGTTGTTTTATAAAGATTTATTCTGCCAAACTTAGCGAAAATTCGACATACAGTACTTGGTAAGTAGTTATTATTATATTTTTAACTTGCGGTAACTCTGCTTTATAAATTTTATAAAGTAAAGTTACTTCCCTACTTTATAAATCACCATTACTGTGGAACCGGTGGGCGGTTAGAAAATTTTACTACTAACAGAGATACAAAAATGGGCTATAGATATAAAAAGGTTGACTACCCCTGGTCTAGAGCAACAATTTTCAACTAATGTGCTGCAAGAATTTTTAAAACATGCAATACCTGACTATTTAGTCAGGGGCCCTGACTTCTTTTCCCTTATATTGTCAAATAAAATGACATCAGACAACACAACAGTAGTCATCCATTTGAATGAATCAAAATTATACCTATTTTTTTTGTCAAATTGGCAAAAAATGTATTTTAAATGTATTTTTTGGTGTGCCACAGAATGTTAGTAATTAGTTTGTGTGCCATGAGATGAGAAAGTTTGAAAATTGCTGGTCTAGACTAATTAATTGCTATATTGCTAGGCCATGTGTCTAGGAAGGGAAGCCTGAAGTCTTTTATTTGTTCTCACTCATTTTCAAGTCCCTTAGGCTGAAAATACAGGGTTGAAGATGGGGGTTGCTTCTGAGTCTGGGTGGATGTCTGGAATTAGTCCAAGGCTCTTTTGTTTTTCTTTGGTTAGCCAACGCCCAGATCAGTCTGGGAGCGTCCAGTGGCGTAAATAACTTCACCTTTGGACCATTCTGGATCCTGCCGGTCCTGATAACTAGATGAATCTAGACCTGGAGAAGGGCTTGATTCATGGCCATGGTTCACCTAGACCTGTCTCTGGCCTTGTGTTCAGATTGCAAATGGATGTTAGCCAAGTGAGGAGGTTATGGCAGTTTAGGTAGAACAAGTCCAGGAATTTTAGAGCTTCTTAAAGATCAGCTAGCTTAGTCCCTTTATTTTCCAGATGAGGAAACTGTAGCCCAGAGTGAGAATTATTTCATCTTTGATTTAGAAGGCATTGTAGAAGTCTGACCTGCCAACCTCAACATTTTCAAGTCTATGAATGGCCTGACCTGTGGTGGCGCAGTGGATAAAGCATTGACCTGGAATGCTGAGGTCGCAGGTTTGAAACTCTGGGCTTGCCCTGTCAGGGCGCATTCAAGAAGCAGCTATAAGTTGATGCTTCCTGCTCCTCCCCACCCCACCTTTCTCTCTCTCTCTCTCTCTCTCTCTCTCTCTCTCTTTCCTCACCCTCCTCTCTCTAAAATCAATCAATAAAATTATTTTTTAAAATGTCTAGGAATGTCTCCCCCCAACATTACTGATAGCTGGTCACCCAGAGGATAGTACTAGGGAACTCATAATTTGTAAAGAGACAACAGTGCTAATTAAAAGGAACTAACTGAATTGAAATCTATTTTCCTGAAACTTTTATCTTCTCAGTGGTTTAATTTAATTTCTTTCCTATGTAAAATCCCCCAAGGTAAAACCTTCTCAAATCCCCAAATTAGCTAATATCATTATAGCATATACTTCTCTCTTTTTTTTAAATTTATTTTATTTTTTATTTTTAAGTGAGAGGCAGAGAGGCAGACAGACAGACTCCCACATGTGCCTCAACCTGGATACACCCTGCGAGTTCCCTACCAGGAGATGCTCTGCCCATCTGGAGCCACTGCTCTGTTGCTCAGCAACAGAGCTATTTTAGTCCCTGAGGTGAGGTCATGGAACCATCCTCAGTGCCCAAGGCAAACTTGCTCCAACTGAGCCATGGCTGTGGAAGGGGAAGAGAGAGATAGAGAGGAAGGAGAGGGGGAAGGGTGGAGAAGCAGATGGTCACTTCTCCTTGTACTCTGACCGGGAATCGAACCCGGGACATCTACACTCACGGCCGATGCTCTACCTCTAATCCAACTGGCCAGGACCACATATGCTTTTCTTAATCAAACTAAAGTATAACTGAAAAAAGAACTTTGTTGATTCTTCTGTTCTATGTATTCAAAACTTCTCAGCTAAGAATTGCTGCTTTCTTGGTTTTCTTCACTTACTCTTCATTTCTGTAATTGACACTAGCATTTAGCTCTATCCATGCAACTTTTAATAAAGAGACCTACATTTTATCACTTCGTGGGCATAACTCTACTAAACTATCAGGATTTTTAAAAATTGATTTTAGGGAGGAAGAAAGAGAGACAGACAAACATTAACCTGTTCCTGTATGTGCCCTGACTGGGGATCGAACCTTCAACTTTTGTGTTTCAGGGCAACGCTCTAACCATCCAAGCTATCTGGCTTGGGCAAAGGGTCAGGAGTTTTTTTTGTTTTTGTTTTTTTATATACAGAAACAGAGTCAGAGAGAGGGATAGATAAGGACAGACAGGAACGAGAGAGATGAGAAGCATCAATCATTAGTTTTTCGTTGCGACACCTTAGTTGTTCATTGATTGCTTTCTCATATGTGCCTTGACCGTGGACCTTCAGCAGATGGAGTAACCCCTTGCTCGAGCCAGTGACCTTGGGCTCAAGCTGGTGAGCCTTGCTCAAACCAGATGAGCCCGCGCTCAAGCTGGTGACCTTGGGGTCTCAAACCTGCGTCCTCTGCATCCCAGTCCGACACTCTATCCACTGCGCCACTGCCTGGTCAGGCCGTGTCAGGAGTTTTGATGGCAGAAAACTGTCTTTGGTTTCTCAGTTTATATTTGTTTGCTTGCTGTGGTGGGCTTCTCCATTTCTGTTGTCTCCTTAGCCTATGAAGTTTCCCAACTGGTCTTCTTACCTCCAGCCTTTTCCTGCCCAAATATAAATTCTTTGCTTCTGTTAGAATGATTTGTCTAAAATGTAAATTTGACTGTGTTAACTTCCTTAATTCAGTGGTTCCTCAAACCTAGTGCTCCACAAATTTTCCACTTAATGACTTCTGATGATAGAGGAGCTTTAAGTGTATTTCCACGAGAGAATTAAACTCTGATGCCACTGGGCATCTTTGTATGTAAATATATTAACTTTTATCCAGTGCATCTGGAATGATGCTAGCTATGTACAGTCTTGAGGAGAATTGAGAAGATAGTCATTCAAATAATTTTCTTTATTTGAATTCTGTGGTTCTGTGGTTCAGATGAGAAACCTGGTATGAAAGAGTGGAGGAGAGAGAATGAATGCACAGGGGGGTCCTTGGGTTATTACATAGTTCCATTCCTATGACAGTGACGTAACCCAAATTTTGTGTAAGTCAAAACAAAACAGCCTAAGTCACTTACCTATCCTAACACAGTTGTAAAATCATAATCTAGAACAGGGGTCTCAAACTCGCGGCCTGCCCACCAATTTTGTGCGGCCCACAGACTAATCAAACTTCGTGGATTAGTCTGCGGGCCGCACAAAATTGGTGGGCGGGCCGCGAGTTTGAGACCCCTGATCTAGAATATAAAAACACAACTAAGCCACAGAAAAAGGAAAAGGACATAAATATACTGTACTGTAGTAACAGAAAAAATGACAAAAAGTGAATGAAAAAAAATTACTTACCTTTACTCCTGTGGTTGGCTTGCACACTGGAAGGGGCATTGCCAGCGTAAACTCGAAACATCGTATGTCAAGACTGTCGTAACCAGAGGACTCTCTGTATATTCTTTACTATGTCCAGAAGCATGGCTCAGAGCAACCTCCAGAAAGAAGTTTGGGGTTTCATCTTTTATTTTAGAGAGACAAGAAGGGAGAGAGATGAGAAGCATCAACTTGTAGTTGCAGCACTTGAGTTGTTTATTGATTGCTTTTCATACATGCCTTGACTGGGGGCTCCAGTTGAGTCAGCAACCTCTTGCTCAAGCCAGTGACCTTGGGCTTCAAGCCAGAGACCACTGGGCTCAAGCCAGCTACCATGGGATCATGTCTATGATCCCACACTGAAGCTGGCAACCCCACACTTAAGCTGGAGAGCCCATGCTCAAGCTAGTGACCTTGGGGTTTCAATATCCTCAGTGTCCCAGGTTGACACTCTGCGCACCACCACTGGGCAGCCTGGGGTTTCATCTTTAAAATATGTGACTGTTGCATTCTACTACATAATAAGTCCAGGGTTAAAAGTGTTTCAAAATATTTACTAATGAATAAAATGGATTTTCCAGGAAGATTTGCCTAGGGTTCATGGAACTACAAATAACTACTTTTTATTTTGTTTTAGCCCTGTAGTGGACAGGAGATACGTTATATTATTTAGTATATCTAGGAAAATTGCCCGAAATGACACACCTAGTCCAGTGTCAGTCAGTGTACTAATCCAATATGTCTCAACTCTACAATTTGAAGTTGAGTTGAGAGAGTCAAGAGCCTAGAAGTCTGCCCATTTCTAAGGTTATCTTCACCAGAAGGTAGGATTTTTTTTCTAGGCTAAGTTACTACTGTGGTTCATATCATGCATAATTTCATTCTTTTTATGCCAAATTTAACTATTAACTATCCAAAACAAAAATGAGCAGTGAGCCTGACCTGTGGGGGCGCAATAGATAAAGCATCAACTTGGAATGCTGAAGTTGCTGGTTCAAAAACCCTGGGCTTGCCTGGTCAAGGCACATATGAGAAGAAGCTACTATGAGTTGATGCTTCCAGCTCTTACCTCCCTTCTTTGTATCTCTAAAATCAATAAATAAAATCTTAAAAAAAATAGTGATCCCCCTAATTCCATATAATAGGGAATCTCGTCTTTCTTTGGTGGCCCTGAAGCATATTAAACGACCTTTTTTTTCTAGCAGATACACTTTTCTAATTGTCTTGTTTTGTTTTGTTTTTTGTATTTTTCGAAGCTGGAAACAGGGAGGCAGTCAGACAGACTCTCTCATGCGCCCGACTGGGATCCACCCGGCATGCCCACTTTAGCATTTATGCTCTGCCCATCTTGGGGCGTCGCTCTGCCGCAATCAGAGCCATTCTAGCGCCTGAGGCAGAGGCCACAGAGCCATCCTCAGCGCCCGGGCAAACTTTGCTCCAGTGGAGCCTTGGCTGCGTGATGGGAAGAGAGAGACAGAGAGGAAGGAGAGGGGGAGGGGTGGAGAAGCAGATGGGCGCTTCTCCTGTGTGCCCTGGCCGGGAATCAAACCCGGGACTTCTGCACGCCACACTGACACTCTACCACTGAGCCAACCGGCCAGGGCCTGTTGTTTTGTTTTCAATGTTTATTGTGGCCCTGCCAGTTAGCTCAGTCAGTTAAGAGTATCGGCTCAGCCTGACCAGTCGGCGCAGTGGATAGAGCATTGGACTGGGATGCAGAGGACCCAGGTTCGAGACCCCGTGGTCACCAGCTTGGGCGCGGGTTTGTCTGGTTTGAGCAAAAGCCCACCAGCTTGAACCCAGGGTCACTGGCTCCAGCAAGGGGTTACTCGGTCTGCTGAAGGCCCGCGGTCAAGGCATATATGGGAGAGCAATCAATGAACAACTAAGGTGTTGCAACACGCGGTGAAAGACTAATGATTGATGCTTCTCATCTCTTTCCGTTCCTGTCTGTCTGTCCCTGTTGGTCCCTCTCTCTGACTCACTCTCTGCCTCTGTAAAAAAAAAAAAAAATCGGCTCAAAGCAGCAAGGTTGCAGGTTTGATCCCCAGTCAGTGCACCCATGCGAAGCAACCAAAAAACGCACAGCTGAGTAGAACAACAAATGCTTTCCTTTCCCTTCTCCCCCCCTTCCTCTCTCTGTGCCTTTCTGCAATAAACACACATACATTTATTTATTTATTTATTTATTTATTTATCTATCTATTTATTTATTTATTTTTGAGAGTGGGGAGGGAGAGAAAGAGAAAGAGAAAGGCAGGGAGAGAGAGAGAGAGACAGGAACATCAGGCTGCTTCCGTATGTGCCCTGACTAGGGACTCAAACCAACAACCTCTGTGCTTTGGGACAGTGCTCTTACCAAATTAAACTACCTGGCCAAGGCTAATTGTTTTGTCTTTTTTTTTTTTTTTTGTATAGTGAGAGATACCCACAGACAGACAAGATAGGGACTGACAGAAAGAGAGAAAGATGAGAAGCATTAACTCATAGTTGCGGTACTTTAGTTGTTCATTGATTGCTTTCTCATTCGTGCCTTGACCAGGGGTCTCTAGCTTAGAGGCAGTGACCTTGGGCTTTAAGCCAACAACCTTTGGGCTCAAACCAGTGACCACAAGGTCTATGATCTCATGGTCAAGCCAGCAACCCTGTGCTCAAGCCAGCAACCTTGGGGTTTTGAACCTGGGTTCTCAGCATCCCGAGTCGATGCTCTAGTCTAGCCACTGTACCACCTCCCGGTCAAGCTAATTGTTTTGTCTTGATGGTTATTGACATTGTCATTCTTTCAGTCCTCCTTACCTGGCTTTTTCTGGCAAGAGGAAGCCATCTTGCTATTGAAAATTTTATTTTAGGTAACTCCCACCCAGATGACATAGAGTTGACTCCATTTGTATCTGCTTACACTTGGGAAAGCATAAATGCTAAAGTACCAAGACCTTAGAAGTTGCCCCTCCTACCCATCTCCCCAATCTGGCATTTACCTAGCCATCTGGAATCCAGTTTCTATTAGGTGTTCAGAGAGAACTTCTGGAATGCCCTGTCAGTAGCCTCATTCAACATAGAATTTCAAGGAGATCTGGCTCCTTTAGCACCTTTGAGAAGCTGGAACAAGACTGAAATTATTGCTAATGGAGGGAATGAACCACTGTGGCTGTTTTCAATCATCTCTGACTGTACCTTTGAATTTCTGGTTCTCTCAGAAAGCTTGAAATATGGGAGTCTAAGGGCATCCTGAAGATGGTGTACAGAGCCCTGTGAGGTTCTTTTATTAGGTAAATAATAAAATAGGCAAGGTAACCTCTTGCCTCCTTTGCTGTTCTAAACTCTCTTTTCACCATGAGGTACTAAAGATTGCATCTTAGTACCTGATACCCTTTACATTAAGTAACAAAAGAAGAGCTTGATTGGACGGGAAAGCCCAGAGTTTAGGTTAGAAAACCTGTTGAGTCAAAGAGGAACTGGGCAGAGGAACGGAATGGAAATTATTTCCTTAGACAGTAGAAAAATATTCAGGAAACACCTCTGCACCCCAAAGATAGGCACAGCTGCCACATAGTGCCTATTAAAGGGAGGTTCAAAGTTATGAGCAAACAGCTGATTCTCTGGTTCTTGGGCTGTTGCTGTTGGTGACAGGAAATCTTGTTCCCCAAGCTGCTGGCTTCCTGTTTTATTTTTACTCTTAGCAGATCAGAATGTCCATAACAAGGAGCAGTCTGTTCCAAAGGGTTGTACTCCCCGTTTGAGTCTGAAGGGTATTTTTTACTTTTGGTCGGACAATATATTGGTTTGCTTTTAAGATCTTTGATATTTAGCTTGGTTTAAGTATTTTATATTCACAATCAGCTTTTTTTTTGGTGATGAACTGGTGTTATAAGATCTGATGTAAGTAAACTTGTGTTTTGCTTTTCTTGTTGTTTAAGAAGACTTTGCAAGATTGGGGACTTGCATATGTTACCTTTATGTTTCACCTGTTTATTTGAGGTGAATCTGCCATTTTCCCTAGCATGGAAATCATTAGACTGTTTTGGATATCTTCAGTTTCACAAGATGGAAACAGGACCACAGCCCAGTGTGCCTTGGCTGTAGTCTTATCCATTTTGTTGAGACTAAAACCTGCTTCTATCCTTGTAAAGCTAGAAATTTGGTAATCTAACTCTAAAACAATAGCTCAGCATGAACCTAAAGTGCTGGGGGATTTCCTAGGGAAAGGGGCTCAGCTGACAGGACAAGAAACAGTAATTGGAAGGTTTCCGGATCTGCTCCAGACACTTCCTGCTGTCTCAAGAGCCTTTGGCCCAGGTGTGTTGAACCAGATGGGAACGAGAAAGGGAGCTGTTGGGTAGAAGAGAAAGGACTAGGGAATCTTAAAGCACAGTTTGCTTGGCATTATGTTTGACATACTGAACATGTAAAATTTTTCTTGATATTCTTTCTGTCACTTTACAGACTAAACTTTAGTAGTGTAATAGATACTGGCAGCTAGTGTTTAGTTGTACATTAGCAGTCATCCATCAGGGAGAAGTTATGTCTTGATGTAGATCAATAGAATCACTATTGGCAACTTAATTTCATTATGGAGATTATCAGATGATAGAAGCTCTTTTTTGCTCCTTATAATTGATCATCTGGATTCTGATCTGCCCTGCTTATGGACACCACAGGATAGGAGGGTCTGTACCATCTAGGATCTGCTGAATGGGCTGTTTTTCGACCATGCCTTCATGCCTCTGGAGATTCTTGTTGGTTGGAGCATAGTTGTTATTTTAAAGTTTTTAGTTTTTTTTATACTGCCTGTGGTACCTTAGCCAACAGTCACCAGTTCAGAATTTCTAAACTTATCCAGCAAGCCTTCTATTAACAAACCTTAAAAGGGGGAGGGGATGGAGGGAAGTCTTAAAAAAAAGATAGGGAGAGAGAAGATTTTTGAAAGCTGTTTTAGATCAGAGCAAGACAAAAGAAAGAAAGATTCACACAGCCCTAGTGTGCCTGGAATTTGTGGTTGAGTAATACTTTCCTGTTATTTCTTTTTTAGGTTGTTTTTCATCATTCAGAACATTGCCTGAAGCAGGTCCACCATGCCGTTAGTAACGAGGAACATCGAGCCAAGGCACCTGTGCCGTCAGACGTTGCCTAGCGTTACAAGCGAGCTGGAATGCGTGACCAACATCACCCTGGCAAATGTCATCCGACAGCTGGGCAGCCTGAGTGAGTGCCGCAGAGAGCCTGTGCTTTGCCCTCAGGGGTCGTTGGTGCTCTTTATTTAGTTTCCTCTCCTTCCGTGTTCCTATTTCTCCCCCATCTGCCTTCCCTAGGTAATGCAAAAATGCATCCCACCCCCCTCTCCCCAAAGAGAGGCTCCTTTTTGGTACAGATTCTTCCCCACAACCCTTTCTTCATCTACCACCACCCTCTAGGCTCCCTCCACCTCCCTCTCCACCTGCTTCAAAAGAAATCTGTGGGAAGGGTGGCAGGAAGGGCTGCAGCAGAAACTGCAGATGGAATGACAGAGCAGAATTCTGTGTGTGTAAAGTGGGAGGTTCACAGAACAGTATCTTGGGTTGGGGAATGTGCCTGTAATTGCACGAGCTGTTCAATGTAGCCTGACTTTGTTGAAGCCTCAAATGTGCCAATAGTTTTTATCTACCCAACAACTCCCCAACCCCCCGCCTTTTTTCTCAAAGAGGGGTAAAGCAAACATGCACTCAGAGAGATTCTGGCTGACTTGTCTACCCTGGTACACATTTTATTGTGCTGTAAGCCCCTAGGTCCAAGTTCAGGGTACAAATTACTTCTGCAGTCTCGTGAGTATTGGGAGTTTTGCAAGCTGCATGAACACACAGTGACACAAATTGTAGCTGGAGCCATTCTTCTCTAGGAGGAAGATGGGGGGTGTAGCCCAGTCTGTTTTGGAGCTGAGGGAAAGCCAGCTCAACTGTAATTTTTTTTTAATTGGCAAGAATGAATGAGACTGCCTTGGGTGGGGTACATGCATGTGCTTTGGATTTCATCCTGAATCAAGCTGACTTTGCTTGAAGCCGAGTTATGGTAAGGGCAGATGCTTGGATAGGCTGTGCATTTGTCTAGTGTCACTCCAGTTCCCCGTAAGAACCTCTGTCAAAGTGCCATTTTAGTGATCTTCCTTAGCAAAGGCATCTTGATGTGAATTATTTCAGACATTCTGGAATATTCTGAAATATTCTGGCACTAGATAGAGATGATGATTGCATAACATTGTCAATGTACTAAATACCCCTAAACTGTATACTTAAAAATGGCTGAAATGGTGAACTTTGTTATGTGAATTTTATTTCAAAAATGTTTTTTAAATAAAACACAGTACAGGTGCTATGACTCTGACATGTGCATTTCTTTATCATAAGAGAAGAAAGCAGTAAATGACAGCATCAGGGACAGGGGATGATCGGTGACATCGTAAGACGGGGAGCTGGGCCTCTGGAGTCCTGGAGACACAGCGAGTGAAAAGATCTCTTATATCACTGTCCTTAGTTAAGGCAGTGGAATATCAAGAAAGCCTGCATTCCCCCAGCTAGTAATCGACCTTGCCTTTAAAATAGGGGCCTGAGGAGACAGAGCTCAGTGACCAGATGATGTATAGGGTCTGAGATTCCTGAGCCTTCACCTCTCTCGGAGGCCATCACAGTTGATCCAGGGCTTAGGGAAACCTGGATGGGTGTCACGAAGAAATGAAACCCTGTCAAAGCCTGTCTTACACAAAGGAACATTGACAGCAGTGCAGCAGCAGTGCGGCTGACGGGGAAGCATATGAAGGTGCAGGGAGTCTCACTGCTTCTTAAAAGCATCATTTCTGCTTCTGTCACCCTGAGAAGGCCAAATCGGTGGAAGTCAATCACACACTGGTTTCTTCTTCATATAGGACAAAGGACATCTAGCTAATGATGCTTCTTATTCTCACTCAGCAGGAGTTATGCTCTCTCTCAGGTGTTTCTGCTGGGTAGTGTTGATGGATGCCATTGCTCACTCTCCCACTTGTGATCAGACCACTTCTATCTTAAGGAAGCTGATCTGAGGGCCAGGGTCAGCTTGTACCTATAGAAACAAAATGTCCTTACATCATGGAGCTAACCAGCCAACCCTTTATTCATCCTATAAACATGTATTGAACATATTTTATGTGCCAGATGCTGGGGGGATACAGTGATAATAAGAAATGGTCTCTGCCTTCCCAGAACTTAGAATCTACTAGAGGAGACAGAGATAAATAATTCTCAAGGGGAGAATGGGAAGAGAGTGAGAAGGGAGCTCAACATTTATTGATTGCTTACTTTATGCCAGGTTTATTTTGAAAGTTTTAAATATTTAAAAAAAAATTTATTGATTGATTTCAGAGAGAGAGAGAAACATCGATTCGTTCCACTGACTTATACCTTCATTGGTTGATTCTTTTCTCCTTTTTTAAAAGATTTTATTTATTGGCCATGACCAGTTATCTTGGTTGGAGCATCATCCCGAAACAACAAGGTTGCGGGTTATATCTCCAGTCAGGGCACACACGGGAAGTGACCAGTGAATGCACCACTGAGTGGAACAACAAATAAATGCTTCCCTTCCCCCTCCCCTCTCTCTCCCTTCCTCTCTTTTCCTTCTCCTTCTCTCTGAAAATCAATTAATAAAGCCTGATCTGTGGTAGCGCAGTGGATAAAGAACTGACCTAGGGCCCTGGCCTATTGGCTCAGTGGTAGAGTGTCAGCCCAGTATATGGATATCCCAGTTCAATTCCTAGTCAGGGCACACAGGAGAAGTGACCACCTGCTTTTCTACCCCTTGCCCTCTCATTTCTCTCTCTCTCTCTCTCTCTCTCTCTCTCTCTCTCTCTCTGTCACTCTCTTCCCCTCCTGCAACCATGGCTGGGTTGGAGTAAGTTGGCCCCAGGCAGTAAGGATGGCTCCATGGCCTTGCCTCAGGCATTATAATGGCTTGGTTGCTGAGCAACAGAGTAATGGCCCCAGATGGGCAGAGCATTGCCTGGTAGGGGGCTTGCCGGGTGGATCCCAGTTGATGCGCATGTGGGAGTCTGTCACTCTGCCTCCCTGCTTCTCACTTAATAAAAAAGAAAAAAAATCAACCTGGAATGCTGAGGTCGCCAGTTTGAAGTGCCTGGCTTGCACAGTCAAGAGACATATGAGAAATAACTACGAGTTGATGCTTCTTGCTCTTCCCCCCTGCCCCCATCCCATCTTTCTCTTTTTAAAATCATTAAGTAAAATTCAAGTAAATTAAAAATAGCCTAGCCCTGGCCAGTTGGCTCAGTGGTAGAGCGTCGGCCTGGTGTGCAGGAGTCCCGGGTTCGATTCCCAGCCAGGGCACACAGGAGAAGTGCCCATCTGCTTTTCCACCCCTCCCCCTTCTCCTTCTTCTCTGTCTCTCTCTTCCCCTCCCGCAGCAAGGCTCCACTGGAGCAAAGTTGGCCCGGGCGCTGGGGATGGCTCTATGGCCTCTGCCTCAGGCACTAGAATGGCTCTGGTTGCAACAGAGCAACACCCCAGATGGGCAGAGCATCGCCCCCTGGTGGGCATGCCGGGTAGATCCTGGTTGGGCGCATGCGGGAGTCTGTCTGACTGCCTCCCGTTTCCAACTTCAGAAAAATACCAAAAAAAAAAAAAATAGCCTAACCAAGTGATGGCATAGTAGATAGAGCGTCGGGTTGGGACTCTGAGGACCCAGGTTCAAAACCCTGAGGTCACCTGCTTGAGCACAGGGTCGCTAGCTTGAGCATGAGATTGTAGACATGACCCCATGGTTGCTGGCTTGATCCTAAAGGTCACTGGCTTGAACCCAAGGTCATTGGCTTGAGCCAAGGGATCACTGGCTCAGTTGTAGCCCCCTGGTCAAAGCACATATGTGAAAGCAATCAATGAACAACTAAAGTGCCTCAACTACGAGTTGATGCTTCTCATCTCTCTCCCTTCCTATCTGTCTGTTCCTCTCCTTATGTTGCTCACTCTCTTTTGCTAGAATGAATGAATGAATGAATGAAAACCAATCAAAAAATAAAAAGCCCTGCTGGATAGCTCAGTTGGTTGGAGTGTTGTCTCAAAGTGCAGAGGATACAGGTTCAGTCCCCAGTCAGGGCACATACAAGAACAGCTCAGTATTGCTGTCTCTCTCCAAAAAAGTTTGTTTTTATTGATTTTGCAGAGCTGGTGGGGAAGGAGTATCAACTCAGTTGCTTTACTTTTGTCATAAGTGCCTTGATAAGGCAAGCCCAGGGTTTTGAACCAGCAACCTCAGTGTTCCAGGCCATTGATTCTTGCATGTGCCTTAACCAGGGATCGAACCTGCAACCTTGGTGTACTGGGACAATGTTTTAACCAGCTGAGCTACCAGGCCAGGGCCTATGCCAGATTTTAATAGGATCTTGACATAGATGATCTCATTTAATCCTCTCAATAATCTTGTACTGGTCGATAGTTGTATTCCCATTTTTCAGATGAGGAAATGAAGGCTCAGAAATTAAAGTAGCTTGCCTTGAGAGACAACATCCAATAAAAGCAGGTCAGACTTCCTAAGGGTTTCTCATCTCAGTCCCCTGCTCCTGTCTATGCCAGTAGGGCCCTGTTTCAGACCATTGTTGACTCTCACCAAAACTGTTACCCTAGCCTCGCACTAGCCTCCCTTTGTTTTCCCTGTCATCGATCTTAAATTCCTTGGCCTGGCATTCAAGACTCTTCAAGACCTGCCTTCCTTCCCAGCCTCATTTTCTGCAATCCATCTTCTCTTTATTTTATAGTCTTTTAAAAAGATTATTTTAAAATGAAAAAAGGAGCCCTGGCTGAATAGTTCGGTTGGTTAGAGTGTCATACTGATACACCAAGGTTGCGGGTTTGATTCCCAGTCAGGGCACATACAAGAAGTAACCAATGAATGCACAACTAACTGGAACAACAAATTGATGTTTCTCTTCCTCCGTTCCTCTTTCTCTCTCTAAAATCAATAAAATTTATCCTTTAAAAAATAAAAAAGGGAGGAAGAAAGAATGAGTTATCAACTACTTGTAGTTCCTCTTAGGCAGAGCATACTCATAACTCCATGCAGTGCCCTTCCTGTTCCCGCTGCCTGGAGAGCCCTTGCCATCCTTACAGCTGATCTTTAAGACCCAGCTCAGAAATCTCCTCCTCCAAATTAGACTAAGTGCTCCTCTTGAGTTCCTACTACATGCTTGTATTATTACCTACCACATTATATTGAAAATTATCTTTTAAGTTAAAAGTTTTTTGAAGGCAGAAATCGTGTGTTGTTTGTCCTTGAACCCCAGCGACTATCTTATATACAATAGTACCTGGCACCCAGTAGAGAAGCTCAGTAAATGTTTGTTAAATGATTCATGCCTGTATTCTCTTCACCATTTCATGATGTTGGTTCAGACAGAATACAGGAAAGGAAGGAATGAATACTGACTATGGTTAATGGGAGCATAGGTGGGGTTAGGGGAAGGTCAAGGAAGGCTGCATAAAAGAGGTAACATTTGAACCAGGCCTTGAAAGATGTGAGCATTTTATATAGCAGACAGCAACACTGGAACGGGCTTACATGTGCTTCAAGCTCATGATCTTGGCCTCGTGTATTGTACTGTAGCCCGAAGTGCTCAGTCTAGAAGGGAAAGTGTGATTATGGAATGGATAAAGCACAAAACTAAAAATTCCACAGCTGTGGGTTGCTTCGTGGTAGTATATCCAGAATTATTCTTTTCCCTTAGTGCAATGAGACCAGTATTTCACATATTAGGTTGCCGTATCTCAGGAAATAAAGGCACAGCTAGCCAGCACTTTTGACCACCCAGGAAAGTAGAACCCCCATTTGGGTCATTAAGAAATCATACTATGATACTGGATTTTCCAACTAAGTGTTGTGGGGTCATGCCATTGGGAGGGCTCCAAGACTCCCACTCAGAATTCAACATGAGTAGCTTCACTTTTTTTTTTTTAGTAGCTTCACATTTTAAAAAATCAGTTTTACCTGTTCCAATTTCATGTGAGAGTTTGTTTGATGAGTTGTACTGGAAAGGGGAAAAAAATTGATGACTGCTTTTGGAATCTCTTGCAAAATGTGATATCTATTTTGATGTGGTGGTCCTGATGTGAGAGTCGCTCTGACTTGGTAATCTGAATGAGGGGAATTTAACTCTGATCAGGCACTTGGGTTTCTCCTAAGGTGGGAGTAATTTTTTAGTACTTGAAGAATCGGGACTATCAAATTACTGACTGGAATTATATTTAAACTTTCCTCTAAGTACACAACTTATGATATTTAGATAGTCACACTCTTAAAAATCATCTGATAAGGTTGAGCAATATAAGGAAGAATCTCATTTTAGTGATTTATATTTTTAGCTCATTTAATGACAACTTGGTGAGGTAGATATAGTTATCCCTGTTTTACTGATGAGGAAACTGAAGCTGAGAGATTGTGATTTGCTTAAAAGTATACAGGTGTAAATAGAAAAAACTGAGACTTAAATTCCTATTTTCTGATTTGAAGTTCACTGCTTCTTCCACGTATCATCTTGTACTTTTGTGCGTTGTTGTTTTTTTAATTTTGAGAGAGAGGAGAGAGTTCCATGTATCATCTCATAGTTCTTTTTAAAAATTTTTATTTCTTGATATTGAGAAAGAAAGAGAAGAGAGAGAGTGAAGAGCATCAACTCATAGCTGTTTCACTTTACTTGTTCACTGATTACTTCTCATATGTGCCTTGACCAGGCAAACCCGGGGGTTTTGAACAGGCGACCACAGCTTTCCTGGGGTTGATGCTTTCTCCACTGCGCCACCACAGATTAGGCTCATCTTGTAGTTCTAAGTATGCCTATGGCCTGACATAATGTGACAGTGGGGAAGCCTCCATACCACCTCGCTTTCTCTTCAAATAGCATGTTCAGTGTTAAATTTTATTTATTTTTTTGCAAGAGAGAAAGAGACGAGGGGAGAGAGGGATAAGAAGCACCAATTTGTAGTTGCGTCACTTTTAGTTGTTCATTGATTGCTTCTCATATGTACCTTAACTGGGGTGCTACAGCTGAGCCAGTGACTCCTTGCTCAAGCCAGCAACCTTTGGGCTCAAGCCAGTGGCTAGGGAATCATGTCAATGGTCCCACATTCAAGCCAGATGATCCCACACTCAAGCTGGTAACATCAGAGTTTTGAAACTGGGACCTCAGCACCCCAGGTTGACGCTCTATCCACTATACCAACATCAGTCAGGCTAATGTTACCATTTTTTAAAATTATATATTGTATTTTACAGAGGGAGGAATGGAAAGAGAGGGAGAGAAAGATACATCAAGTTGTTGGCCCTGGCCAGGTAGCTTAGTTGGTTAAAGCATCGTCCTCACATACCAAGGTTGTAGGTTTGATCCGCCATTAGGGAGCATGCAAGAATCGACCAATGGGCCTGACCTGTGGTGGCGCAGTGGATAAAGCGTCGACCTGGAAATGCTGAGGTCGCCGGTTCAAAACCCTGGGCTTGCCTGGTCAAGGCACATATGGAAGTTGATGCTTCCAGCTCTCCCCTCTTCTCTCTCTCTGTCTCTCTCTCCTCTCTCTCTCTCTCCCTCTCTCTCTCCTCTCTAAAAATGAATAAATAAAATAAAAATTAAAAAAAAAAAAGAATCGACCAATGGATGCATAAATAAGTAGAACAACAAAAATTAATCAATAAAAATTACAAGAAAAAAGAGAGAAACATCAGTTTGTCACTCTACTCATTTATGCATTCTTTGGTTGATTCTTGTATGTGCCATAACTCTGGATCAAACCTGCAACCTTGGCGTATCGGCATGATGCTCCAACCAACTGACCTACCCAGGCAGGGCCCATTATCACCATTTTTATATGTTAGGTTTTTTATCTTGAAAACCACTGTGCTACAGTAAGCCTCTACACCCACGATCACTGCTCCCTTCACTGAGGAGTAGGAAATCCTGGGTACTCTCTTGGAGACCTAAAGGTAAGTTAACTTAGGATTTTCTTTTCCTCTAGAACAGCTGGATGGCAACAGATAATTCTGAGCCTGGTTTATTTTCCAAAGATAATGTGTGTTTCTCTGCTTTAACCTTAAACTCATAATTTTCTGTTACCTGGACAAGCATGACACGGTATGGTTTTTACAGGAGCTTAGCTATATTATGGACAGGGATCAGATAGGGTCCTTGGCCTGCAGAGGAGAAATGCAGCTCATTAGCCAATTTGCTTCCTTTGAGCCCAGAAGCTTCCCGTGGCTCTTTAGATCACAAAACCATTCGGTATGCAAAGACTTGCTCCTTTCCTTGATTAGGAACTCCTTATTGACTAAATTTATCAGCAATTCAAAATATGCAGTTGATTGGTCTTATTCTTACTCTCTAGGTTACACTGGGAAGGTGAGCTGCAGTTCACCCTGAAGACGTAGTTTTGGCCTTTTGGACTAAGTTTTTCTCCTTAAGCATGGACTAAGTGTAAATGAAGTTTAGAAACTAAAAATCAGAGCCCACTTTAAATAGTTCTCAAAGCAGTTATCTTTTGGTTGAACACAGTCACTTAAGCCTGCCTTCACCATGCAAGTGAGAAACTCGATGTATTTGTTTCTGTGCACCACTTTTTATTCCTAGCAAGAATGTGCTTTGTGGCTTGGAATGACAATATGAAAGTAGCGTCAAATTGCTGTTATGTTTCTTTGGCTGCAAATACTCCTTGCATTCCAGGGTTGAAAGTACGGAAATCGACAGAACTCTTTTTCTAAAACACAAGACATTGTGGAAAGAGACCACTGGTATGTTGTTTTTCAGGGAGGGCTTGAAAGTCTCAGCTTTTCACTTTTTTCCTGAGATGTAGATTTGAAGGATTATAACCTAGAGCAAAGACTTTCAAAGATGTAGGTTATGAAACATAAAATAAGCTTTTCTCTCCTTAGAAGAAGTCGTAAGTCTCTGCTGTGAGTTGCTGATAAGTTCAAGGCTCCATGAAGATACCACTACTCATCATGGTTATTGAATATACACTGAGGATATAATTTCTTTTCTTCTTTTAAAAAAAAATTCCATTGATTTGAGAGTAAGGGGCAGGGAGGAAGAGAGAAAGAAAGAGAGGGGAAGAAAGAGAGAGACAGAGAAGCATCAACTTGTTCCACTTAGTTGTTCCATTTAGCTGTACACTCATTGATTGCCTCTTGTGCGTGCCCTGACTAGGGATCAAACCCATGGCAATGCTGGGGCAATGCAATATTCACGTAGCCACCCAGCCAGGGCCTAATTTCTTATATTTCATGTTAATTGTAGACACCTAGAAGGTTCTTCTTACTTCAGTCTGTTTTCCGGAACCATTTTACAAGGGGCTAAGGGTTATAGGCAAATATGTAGACATATTGTCTTCCCTTCCAGGATTCATTTTTTTGTATTATACCTTTCGATTTTATTCAGACTGCTTTGAGTTTTGTGACTCTTCAGAGTTTGTGAAAAAGACTCTTAGTTATAGAACATATATAGATTCCCCAAGCTATGGAGGATATGTCTCTATTTCCAGGAGCAAGCATCTACATAAAACCCAAACCATTTTAAGGGAGAGAAGGGCTATTTGGGAGGCGGGGCGTACAATCTTTAGTAACCATTTTATCTGACCCTGTGTGTCACTTTTTATGCACCTAATGACTTGGTCTCTTTGTTCTTTCAGGTAAATTTGCAGAGGACATTTTTGGAGAGCTCTTTACTCAGGCAAAAACCTTTGCCTCTCGGGTAAGCTCCCTTGCTGAGAGGGTTGACCGCCTACAAGTTAAAGTCACTCAGCTGGATCCCAAGGAAGAAGAAGGTAAGGAAGCTGAGCTCAGCATTTGCAGGCTCTGCTGAGCAGTTTCTTAGAATTTTTTTCCTGATTTATAAAAAAAGTGTGGGGAGAAATCACAGAGACCTATGGAGTTGTGCTTTGAAATGACACAAGCCTGGGTGGCGTAGAGAAACCTTTTTAGCGCTACTGCCCTCCCACACACGCCCTCTCTCCCATTCCCCCAATTCCCTCTTTCTCAAACCCCCCTCCCCCCATCTTTTTTTGCTACCATAAAAGTACTTGGAAGATTCATTCCTCCTCAGGAGAGGCCTGCTAGCTCTGGCCACATAGTAAACCTTTGTGTTGCCTCATTTTGTTCAGTGGTGAAATGGCCGGGCTGCTGACAGCCTCGTGGGGCTTCCCCAGAGGGGGAGAAAAAACCTCGCTGCCGACAGCGCGGCCAAGAAATGGAGCAGCTGAGGCTTCTCTGACTGGCGTGACTTGGAGTTTGCTCACATAGCCTGTCGTCCATTTTCTAATAATGCCTTCCATCTTCTTTCAGTGTCACTACAAGGAATCAACACCCGAAAGGCCTTCCGAAGCTCTACCATTCAAGACCAGAAGCTTTTTGACAGAAACTCTCTCCCGGTACCTGTCTTGGAGACATACAACACCTGTGACACTCCTCCGCCTCTCAACAATCTTACCCCTTACAGGTGACCTGGCTGGCGCCTCCTTCTTCTGGCTTGTGGTCAACAATATTAGATTGTCTTTTTATTTAAAGATGTTGTTTAGGTCAGAGAATTGCATTAAAAAACAACCTATGCCAGAGTTGCTTGTGGCAGCAGAAGCTAACATTTACCACATAATCAGTTGTCACTATTATTATCATTTGATTTCTGAAATTCATAGTAAATATAATATATATTGGAAGTTTCTATATTGCATGCTGCAGAGTTTAATTTGGTGTAGCCAGGTCCGTCTTGGACTCCATCCAAGGAATTTAGTGTTACAGAACCAAAAGACTTTGTTACAAGGCAGTCCTAGAGCAAGCATCCCAGGGGTAACATTCTAGCAAGGCTCCCACTTACTTGGAAACCACTAGATTACCAGATGTTTGGGCGTGTTAGTGGGGCCAGCCTTGTGGACTGGCTGCTCTGGGCCCTGAGGGTCCTCCCAAAGCTTAAGGAGTGACTGGCATTCTTCCAAATGAGTATTGTTCACTTTTTGAACATCCTTTCAGCATTCCCCTCTGAAAGTAGCAACCCTGCTGCGGCTGGACTTTAACAAAAGAGGGTAGCCTTGTAGATACTTTCAAGCCCTTCCCCTCTAATGGTCTGATAGTCTTATCATCCTGCAAATAACCACAGAGCAAGGGCAGAAAGCAAATATTTATCTTGCTTGCATCCATAAGTATCTTTGGAACAGGTAAAAAGTTAATTACAGATAGCTAGAGGCAGGCATCTTCTGTGAGATATGGGTATACTGCAAAGGAGAGTATATGGGGGTTGGAATTCAAGGGCACCGCCTCATCCAGGTAGCCTGGAACAAGAGCATGGGAGCTTCTCACAGATATCAAGAAAGTACATGACATCTATCCTATATCTTAATTGTGAGAAATTGTGCTTGTCTCTTGGCTTTCAAAGGGGCCAGCTAGCATTGTAGGACAGAGATTTGACTCTGCAGCTTCTATCATTTAGTTGTGTTTGGGTAGAGGAGCTATGGGGCGAAGGGAGTGCATGCCTGCCAGTATCAAAGGGAGTATGATTTAAGATAAACAGATGATGTAAAACAAGTTTATTTTTTAGGTAATGGTATTTTCCGCTTTAACATTCCTCCTCTTAATTATCTGAATTTGGCCTAACAGAAGTGAGTGGAGGTGTACCTAACTCAACAAAATTTAATATAAAAATCATTAGTGTTTGATTTGGAAATGCTTTCTGTGTGTTGTGATGGAATTGGAAACCAGGGCACAGAATTGTCTTTCCAATTCTTTTTAGTTCAGAATAGCGTTAAAATAAATGCCCACCCCTAAGCACATGCTTTCTGGAAAGTAAGAGAAGTTTATGCCAAAGTGCAGGATTCCAATGAGGATCATTGAGTCT
This sequence comes from Saccopteryx leptura, assembly GCF_036850995.1. NCBI lineage: Eukaryota > Metazoa > Chordata > Mammalia > Chiroptera > Emballonuridae > Saccopteryx > Saccopteryx leptura. Next base: position 103,536,194 of record NC_089505.1, on the reverse strand, counting down.
GGCAGATAACTCTTACCTTAACACTCAATAACTCTCTATTCATCACAGCCACTAAGAGATGGTCATTAAATCTTGTGGTCATAAAACAACTGGCCATCTGTTCTCGATGGGGCCCCCTTGTGGTTGGAGGCGGGTGCTTAGCTATTCTAGAAGGGAGCAGGAAGGTGGAGTGCTATGGTTATCTGTTTTCACAGAGGAATAACAGCTGCACACATACACAGTGGTATGTATATATTTATACATTTGTGCACATGTGAACATATGCATGTGTGCACAGGTTTCAGGCGGGTGGGAAGCTACTAATGCTTCCTAGAGGGTCCAGAGCAATTGGTTTGGAGAGAGAGAACCAGTGAAATCCCCTCTGATGTGCCAGTGTATCAGGATATCCTCAGGGAGATGTCTGTGGCCCTGCAGATCATTAGAAATAATCAGGATCCCTGCTGCTATAGCCTATTCTTTGCCCTGTCCAGGCAAATTCCTCTTCCGGGAATTGAAAGTAAAGCTAAGGTTCTTTAAAAGCTAGATAAGCCTGACCAGGCAGTGGCGCAGTGGATGGAGCATCAGACTGGGATGCGGAGGACCGGTTCGAGACCCTGAGATCGCCAGCTTGAGCGCGGGCTCATCTGTCTTGAGCAAAAAGCCCACCAGCTTGGACCCAAGGTCCCTGGCTTGAGCAAGGGGTTACTCAGTCTGCTGAAGGCCCGTGGTCAAGGCACATATGAGAAAGCAATCAATGAACAACTAAGGTGTCGCAGCGAAAAACTAATGATGGATGCTTCTCATCTCTCTCCGTTCCTGTCTGTCCCTATCTATCCCTCTCTCTGACTCTCTCTCTGTCCCTGTAAAAAATAAATAAATAAACAAACAAACAAATAAAAGCTAGATAAATAAAGAGGTGGCATTCAAGGGGCATTGGAACATTGGTGTGGGAGAGGAAGGATGCAATCAATTTGAATGACTTCTTGATTCCTGAGTGTAAAAACTGCTAACTGGTAGGTATTCGGAATATTGGATTTGGTTAGGAGCTGATCTGTCTACTGACAGCTACTTGTCTTCATTTCTATCCCAGGGACGATGGGAAAGAGGCACTCAAATTCTACACAGACCCTTCGTACTTCTTTGATCTTTGGAAGGAGAAGATGCTGCAGGACACCAAGGATATCATGAAAGAGAAGAGAAAGCATAGGGTGAGGGGAAAGGGGCCTCTGTTCTACACATCAGTAGGCACGATTGTGGAGGGGGGATAAAAAGGAAGCCAGTCTTATGTGAAGTAATCATTCTGAGTGGCTGCTTGCTTGGATGCCAGGTGAAACTCTTAAAAAAATGTGTCCACTCCAAGCACAACCAAGATGAAAGTATAAATCACACCAAAAATGTGTTTGTTCCCCCCAGTGCTATTAACAATTGAGTATATTCAGGCTGAGTTTTAGAAATTGACTTTTCTATTCACCATTTATTTCTCTTGCAATTTGCACCTGACTCTGCTGGACACTCAAGCTAGGCTAGTCCCTTCCCTGCCAGTTTTGCAGCTCATTTCTCAGAGATCAGCACAAGGCTCTACAGTGTTTGATTTGCAACAGTAGCAATTTAACACCTTCACTACTGGTGGGCAGGGCAGGACAGGGGGAGAAGGAATGGACCTAGTTTCAGGAGAGGCTCCTCTCCCCTTGGACTCCCAGTGATGTGTGTAAGCATGTATGACCTACCAGTTGCAACCTCACAATCCCATTAGCATGGCTGCTAGGAGGCCCAAGAGAGTGCCAGGGGCTAGTGCAGCTGCACAGGCTGAAGAATCCCTCACTGGTTGTTTTAACTATTTCCCTATATCTGCCCCAGATATCTACAGCTGTCATTACTTCTCATCTCTTTTGACTGACCTTTGTGGCAGAACAAGTAACAAATAGCTATTTACTAACTTTCTGACAATCAGAGTTGTTCAAAAACATGAATGAGTTAACCAAAGAGGTAGTGGGTTTCTTATCACTAGAGGTGTTTGAATTTGGAATTGAGAGAATGGGCTTGGACCTGAAGATGGTTGGGATTCAGTGACTTCTGTCACTCCAAATTCAGTAATTCTGTAAATTCTCTAGTTACTATATGTTGCCTTGGAAAAGCATCTCTTGGGTGTGCATCCTTGAAGGTGGATGGAATTCTAGAGAACTTTGGAAAATGTTTTATAAAGGAAATGTTTCTTTTCATTATAGAAAGAAAAGAAAGATAATCCAAATCGAGGAAATGTAAACCCACGTAAAATCAAGACACGTAAGGAAGAGTGGGAGAAAATGAAGATGGGACAAGAATTTGTGGAATCCAAGGAAAAGCTGGGGCCTTCTGGGTAAGTGATACTTTTGTACCATTGTAACATTCTTTGAAGAGGCTGAGGACATCAGTGTGACAGCAAACACCTTTCACACCCCCTAAAGTCTGCTGTATGGCTGAGATCGATACTGCTGTTAATCAGCTACTTTAAAGTACATCCATCTGTTGATTAAAATTTGCTAAATAATCAAGACTCAGCAGTTTAAATCAGGTGACCGAAGTAGTCTGTAAAAGGAAGCCCACGGCTGCGAGTGCCCTTACTCTGCCTGACACTGGTATGTCTAAGAGCCTCAAAGGAAAGACTGGGAAGGGAAGAAAAGTGGTCTTGGGAGCCCTTTGCCTTCAGAGCATTGATTGAAGGTAGTGACTAAGATCTGGGCCTTTCACAAGAGTGGGGAGGGCCAGGCAGAGAGTTTGTGCACATCACCAAAGCAACTTTTCAGTCAGCCTTTGTCAGTCTCCGGAGAGAGGCTGGCCAAGCGACTGAAAGCAGACCTCAGAGACAGTGTGGGAAAGGTCGCTCAGCCAGTGTTGAGGCTATATATCTCCATGGAGAAATCGTAGATGTCAGTCTGACCCCATTTCCCAATACCAAATCACACTAGAGGTTTAAAAGGGGGGAAATGGTTTTAAAGCTTGGTTTGATGCTTATCCTGGTGTCCAACCTGTGTGACATTCAAAGTCAAGTCACTACAACTGCTTGGTGTGAATGTTGCCCTGGTTTTTTCCAAAAATACATTGCATCCTGACTGTCAGAGCCATGCCAGCCCATGTCGGGTGTCTAGGAATGATAAAAGGAAAGAGTTGAGTTGTTCTTGCTTTTAGAAATAACTCTACCATGAAAATCTTGACTTTTAAAAATCTTGACACTTCTGACACTTGTTCTTCCTGGATTAAGAGATTTGTTTTAAAGAGTGATGAAGATGGTGAGAGGAAAAAGGAAGCTTTCTCTCTATAGGGAAATCAGCCCTGAGGGTACCGCCATTACCTTCACCTCCCAGTAAAAGGGCCATTTTATTCTGTGGTGTCCTTTCCTGTTCAGACAGGCCCTGTCATCAGTACAGTAACCCTAAGGCCAGAAGCTTGCATGTTCAGAATATGCTATTTTGTGGGAGTTTTTGTTGTTTTGTTTTATATTGTTTGTGGAATGAGGTTGGTGAAAATAAGGACTTTGCCTTCCATTTTCTGTTGTCCAAGATATTTGGAATTGGGCTGCATGGCTGGTCTACCTGACCATGCTTGTTGGTGAACCTGTGAAGAGATGTGCCAGGCCTATAGGGCTCCAGGCCTTGGGGATTTGGGGCATCAGAGCATCATTTGATTTAGTTAGTTTTCTCCGACTCTGTCTCCTTGGGGTCTATTTTAGATATATTCTTTAGAACCCAACAATGGTGGAAAGAAGGGGAGGGCAGGACAGGCTACATTTTGCTAGCTGCTGCTTGGTGTTTTTGTGCTTGTTTGGAGGTTTGTTGTTGTTCACCCAGAGCAAATTCACCCAAGGATCAGCGCTCTGCGGGGCAGATTTCACGAGGCAGGTCCTAGCACCCTACTTTAACGGGCAGCTCATTTTGTTATTGATAAGAGTCCTGGCAGAGAGGCCACATGTAACTACCACATAGCACCTTGCACTGGTCTTTAGTTTGATTTAGCAATCAAATGCTCCTTGGCCTTTGAGCCCTCCATAGGCTTGCTGACCTCAGAACCAGGCTGTGTGCCAGTCACGTGTTTACAGCTCACTAGCCTTGGGGTGTGGCTTTGCCTTGTGCCACAAGACAGACTTTGGGATTTGGGACTAAGCTGCTCCTAACACTTGGGAGAGAATTTAAAATAACTGCTGGGTTTGACAAAGCCAACACTGAGAAAAGAACAGCATGGTTTTGATAATCTGTGTTGAATCCCATTCCTACAAACAATTCAGCAGAAATACCTGGGAGGTGGCAACAATAAGATATTTAGTCCTAAAATAAAATTTCTATAAAACGAAACTATATGGGGAATATACTTATTTTATTTCTCCATAATAACTTTTATATCAAATTCATTTTTGTGGGGTCTTTTAAGAAAACAAGAGTATCCCTGAGACTTTAAACGACAGTTTTCTCATTGGGTTCACTGTCAGGTACCCGCCCACATTGGTGTACCAGAATGGCAGCATTGGCTCTGTTGAAAATATGGATGCGAGCAGCTACCCACCACCACCACAGTCAGACTCCGCTTCTCCACCATCTTCCTTCTCTGAAGACAGCTTGCCTCCGCCACCAGCGGAATTCAGGTAAATGGTGGTATCTTTTTATCTACTTTGGGTGGTTAAAAACTCAAGAACAATGCCTGACCGGTGGTGGCGCAGTGAAGAAAGCTTCAACCTGGAATGCTGAGGTCGCTGGTTCAAAATCTTGGGCTTGCTTGGTCAAGGCACTATGAGAAGAAGCAACAATTATGAGTTGATGCTTCCTGTTCCTTACCACCCTCCTTTCTCTCTCCCCTCTTTCTAAAATCAATAAATAAAATCTTTTGTTTCAAAGCTAGGCCAGGACCCCTAAAATAACTTCAGGCAAATCAGTCTAAATCATAGAAATAATTAAGATTTATCAAGTGTTTGTAAGGTGCCAAATATTATACCAAACAGTATATATGTTACTGAATCCCCAGAGTCCTCTTGAGATAGGTAGCCGTTTTACAGGTGAATAAATGGCAAGGCACAGAGAGGTCGATGAACTTACCTATGGTCACTGAGCCAGGAAGAGGCAGAGTCCATCCTGATTGAAGAGCATAGCAGTCTGACCCCAGAACCTGTGTTCTTTGCTACCAGCTATCCCTGGTAGTCACCAAACTTACCTCTTTTATTTTACTTAGCTTTTTTTTTTTTTTTTTACAGAGACAGAGAGAGGGACAGACAGGCAGGAACGGAGAGAAAGGAGAAGCATCAATTATCAGTTTTTCGTTGCAACACCTTAGTTGTTCATTGATTGCTTTCTCATATGTGCCTTGACCGCGGGCCTTCAGCAGACCGAGTAACCCTTTGCTTGAGCCAGCGACCTTGGGTCTAAGCTGGTGAGCTTTGTTCAAACCAGATGAGCCCGTTCTCAAGCTGGCGACCTCGGGGTCTCAAACCGGGTCCTCCGCATCTCAGTTCAACGCTCTATCCACTGCGCCACCACCTACTTTGTCAGGCTATTTTACTTAGCTTTAACTCAGCATGAACTGAAGTGGTATAATTTACTGTCTAAAATATTTATGACACTTTGTCTAGTTATCTAGGAACCTAGCCAACAGTCACCTTTTTCTCCTGTTGCTTCTGGTTCATTTCGCTATTGGATAGACCCTTCAGAAGAATAAAAAACAAAGGGAAAAAAGAGATGAGGCTTAGAATCATTTTGGTATCTGTCCGTGTTCCTGGCAGAGGTATACAGGGGAAGAGTTAGCAAGGAATGGCTGACAAGGGCCCTAAGAAGAGTTCAGTTTTTTGTTGTTGTTGTTTTCGTTTTTACAGAGGCAGAGATAGACAGGGACAGGCAGACAGGAACGGAGAGAGATGAGAAGCATCAATCATCAGTTTCTCGTTGCGCGTTGCGCCGTCTTAGTTGTTCATTGATTGCTTTCTCACATGTGCCTTGACCGCGGGCCTTCAGCAGACCTAGTAACCCCCTGCTGGAGCCAGCGACCTTGGGTCCAAGCTGGTGAGCTCTTTGCTCAAGCCAGATGAGCCCGCGCTCAAGCTGGCGACCTCGGGGTCTCGAACCTGGGTCCTTCCGCATCCCAGTCTGATGCTCTATCCACTGCGCCACCACTTGGTCAGGCAAGAAGAATTCAGTTTCCTCAGTTACTTCTCCCTTTCTGGTGCCTGGTAAACTTTTCTGTCTGGACACTATTCAGTCAGAGTTTGAAAATGTTGAGGACCCCCTCAGATGGAAACCTAAAGCAAGGCTCTAGGCATCACCCTCACCCCTATCCCAAGCCCCATTCTTCTTGGCTCTTGAAAACACTAATCCCACATCTCCTTCTGCCTCCCAGATCACTCCCTGCTGGTTGTCCTGTCAGATGCAGCTAAAGCTTGAAGTCTGTGGGAACTTGCAAGATGGATGCTTTTCTAAGGAGTAGCTATTAGTGCAGGGCACTTTCACAAAGGTGGAAGAAGAAGCCCTCAGCCTCATACATGGTCTGAGACCTTGCAGCTGAGCATACCTGACCCAGGAGAGGCGCACCTTAGTCCTCTCTCAATCTGGGTCAAGTCTGGTGGCACATTCATTTCTCGACTGACCCTCAGGCCTCCATTCTTTCTCAGGTTTTCACACATAACACTGAAAATACCTTTGCTCAAATCTGTACCCCGCTCAGCTTCGGTTACTTGGCTAGGGTTTCCTGCCCTTGCAAGATCTAGTGAATGTTAATAGCCTGCAGAACAGAGGGTGGGTAGGTGATGTTAGAATTTTTATTCCAGTTCTTTCTTGCATGCCTTTGTAGTTTTGGCTTTATGACTAAAATGGCCGTTTCTGTTAGAGGAGGGTTTAGGAGAGTGCCTTTCCTGGGAGAGACGAAAGGTTTTAAGGGAACCTAGGCGGTGATCCTGACCAGCCTTGAACTAGACAGGAATCCCAAGTCTAGTTCTTTCGGTTAGTTTTTTTCAATTTCTGCTTCAACTCCTCTGCTGATAGAAAGCTCATTAACCTTAAAAGGCTGCCCATTTCGTCATATCTGACCATTTCCAGGTTTTTCTTTCTATTTGAGCCAAAATGAAATTATATGGTCAACCAAAATGAACCTAGGCTTATAGATTAGCTTAACTGTAGGTGAATATTTGCATCCTGAAAGTGATGGTGGTCTTTTTTTTTTTTTTTTTCGTCCTTTTAGCTATCCAGCTGACAACAACCAGAGGGGGTCTGGCTTGGCTGGACCCAAAAGATCCAGTGTGGTCAGCCCAAGCCATCCACCCCCAGCTCCTCCTCTGGGCTCCCCACCAGGCCCCAAACCAGGCTTTGCGCCACCCTCTGCCCCTCCGCCTCCGCCGCCAATGATAAATGTCCCACCCCCACCCCCACCTGGAGGGTTTGGATCCCCAGGGACCCCTCCACCACCTTCACCACCCTCTTTCCCACCTCACCCCGATTTTGCTGCCCCTCCACCTCCTCCCCCACCACCGGCAGCTGACTACCCGACTCTGCCACCCTTGTCCCAACCAACAGGAGGGGCACCTCCTCCCCCCCCCGCCGCCCCCTCCTCCTGGGCCGCCCCCTCTCTTTTACGGCGGTGCAGATGGCCAGCCCGCTGCACCACCACCACCACCACCTTCTGATACGCCCAAGTCCAAGTCCTCCTTGCCTCCTGTGAGCGATGCCCGCAGCGACTTGCTTTCAGCCATCCGTCAAGGTAAACCCCAGTATGGGGTCCAGGACCATGAAGTGTTGTCTTTCTGCAGCTGGATTGACTGACGGGGGGATGGCTGAGGGGTTCTCTGCCCTTCCCAGTGAGTGACTTTTGTTGTTTGGGGGGATATTGGGACCTCAGGCCTCAGGTCAGCTTGAAGAAAGACTTGACCCTAAAAATATGGGGATTTATTTAGATTTCTTTCCACCTTGATTTTAAAGTAGAGCATTATTATCCTGGGATCTTGGAACTCCTTGAAAATTTGTGCTTTTTGTGTGTTTGTGTCTATTTTGTGCCCCAGAGAAAAAAAAGAATCACTCTCTTAGAAGGTTCTTTGGCTGAACTCTTTGTCCTTAACTTTTTTGCCTTTCATATCCTTCCTCCCTGCTCTTGTTCCCTCTTTCTCACCCATTTCCTTCTCCTCTTATTCTCCTGTCCCTGTCTTTCTGTCTCCTTCTCTTCCCTCCTTTCTCCCCTCCCTCATCATCATCTCACCCTCGTGGAGCATTTATTCTTTTTCTGTCAGAGGCCAGGTCTGGGCCAAGGGGCTAGAGTAGTTTCTTCTGTTTGTCATCCCCAAGGAACTGAACGATTGTCTAGAGAAGACAGCCTAAGGCAGCTGGGCTCAGTGGTAATCGGAGAGTTGGGCAGACTGTATGTCTAATGGATGGAGTGTGGTGGCCGGTCCCCACTCAGAGCTTCATGAGAAGTACCATCCTCACCAGCCTGAGAGCTGGCAACAGGGAAGAATGGCCGGCTTCCTTTCAGACACACCTGTAGCACCAGGACCAACATTTCATAAACCTTATTCTGTATTTTTTCTTGCTTCCTCCTTTCCCAGAGGATCCCTGTCTGCTGTCCTTTCCTATATTCCACCAGCCAAGGGCCGTTCCCTCTCCATCAGTCCTGGTGGAGTCTGAGACGGACTCACCTCCTTACCTCCTCTCTTTCCCCCACCAGGCTTCCAGCTGCGCAGGGTTGAGGAGCAGCAGGAACAAGAGAAGCGGGATGTCGTAGGCAACGATGTGGCCACCATCTTGTCACGTCGCATTGCGGTTGAGTACAGCGACTCAGAAGATGACTCCTCCGAGTTTGATGAGGACGACTGGTCGGATTAACTCTTTCTGCCTGCTGCCCACCTTTTTTCTTGTCTTCCTACCTGCCTTCTTTGATGCCTATCCCAGAAGTCCCATGAGGAAAAAGAATTTCAAGGGGCCAGTGCCTTCCCTGAAGCTACCAAAGATATATCTAAGTGCTTCCTCCAAATCCACATGTATTTCCCACCTCCCACCTTCCTCCAAATCACATGTATTTCCCACCTCTTGCAGGCCCTGCCGATCAGTAGCTGAGACCCCCTCTTCCCATCAAGTGTCTTGCATACTGAAGAGAAGGGAGAACCCCAAAGCTGATTCCTTTGAGTGGGTTTAAATTGGAGTTGATGCCTTTCCCTAGGTGTCATTTTCAACTGTGGTTTTCTCCCAAAGTCCTTGCCTTCAGCTATGTTGAATAATGCCAGCCATCTGATCCTGGTCCTAAAGCCTGCATGGACGGAGGTGGCACCGCCCCCATGACTGAGAGGTCAGAGCAGGCCGTGTGTGCCAGCAGCCAGGCTGTTGCACCTTCTGCCTGGGTCAGCAGGGCGAGGCTGCCTTTTACTAAGCTCTTTCTGTATCCAGATCCCTTTTGTTCTAGGAGCCATCAAGCCCCTCCGCCTAGAAACGATGCCTTTCTGAAGACTGGGTTGCCTTCCTGCCAGGCTCCCTCTCTTGACTGTAGTGTTCAGGTGTCCTTTAAATGCCCCTCCCTTGCCACCAGGTGCCTCTGGGCACCATAGCCCAGTTCAGACCTCTAATACCCATGACCAAACTGGCCCTGACACACAGGGATCTGGGCCTTTGCTGGATGTCAGGAGCCAAGCTTAGAGACTTGGAACTCTAGGACTAGAAGAGTGGCAGGACTCCTTGGGTCCTAACCTCTTGATGCTGAAGTCTGGAGATGGGAAGTGACCTGCTCAAAGTCACACAGTTGGATTGTGATAGGGCTAGAGCTCAAGGTTTCTGATTCCAAGTCACCTGTGCTTTCTGGGACCAAATAGTGGGCACCTGCTGGAGCCTGGGCGGAGCAGCCTTGGCTCTGTGCTGCTCCAGACCTCGCCATAGGTAGGGATCTCAGCAGGGGGTGTGGGGCCTATGCCGGGACTGTCAGTGCTGCTCAGACCTGTATAGCCTTGTAATTGTTTGCTTCCCCTTTGCTGTCACTAGCCAACCACGTGGCCTTGAGAGCTGCCCTTCTGGGGGACTAGAGGTAGTGAGAGAAGGAAGGGGTGGGCAGCTTTGACAGGTGCTGTTTTCGATTCCTCTTCAACTCCTCCCCCTTTTATTTCCCCAATTTAGGCATGGGTTCTGCCAACTGTAGAAATTTCAGTCCCTGAGGCTGGCAGCTGCCGCGGGTAGCTGCCTGGGGGGCCTCGCAGCCGCCGTGAGGAGGGCTGAAAAGCAGAGGGACTCTGGGTCTTCTTTCCAGCTCCCCTCCTCACTATACACAGTGATGTTCCCTCCCTTTTCCCCATTTTCCCCAGAGCTAATACACAGGTGCTATTATTCAGAAAAAAACTGGTCAGCTTTGGCCAGCAATGAGGTTTCGTCTCTTCTGCCCTATTGTGTAACCTCGTATGCTGAAACGGGCTTCTCCTGGCTTCTCCTTCTTTCAGAGCCCTGAAACAAAGAGAAACAGGATCTGTCTCTACCCAGCACAGCAAATGGTTGTAGTAATTGCCAAAGCCCTCATAAACCCCTCCAGCTTGAGGAGTGTGTAATAATGGGTACCGCCGCTGTGCCCTGGCTGAATGCTCCCCCTCTGTCTGCTTTCCTTGAACCAGGGCCAGGACTGAGCCTGCGGGGCCAGCGTGCCCTCCTGCTGGGGCTGCTCATAGTGTGCCCTCCTCCCTGGTCAGGCCTCTGGCACAAGCCCGCTCCTGGCTGTAGTGCTGCGCATACCTGGTTGTGTGTACCCTGCCTGGCTTCCCACCTTGCACTTTGGAAGCTGAAGGTACATTCTTCAGAACCCTGAAATGGCCGATGAAGGTGCCCCTGGCTGCAGCCCAGGAGTGGCTGGAGAGGCAGGCAGAGGGCAGTGGTTCTCCCAAATAGGAGTCCTGGGGCCTGGCCAGGCCAGGGTTTGGGCCTAATGGCTTTGACTAAATTACCTTCATCCCCCTCCTTGCCGGAAAAAGGGGGAACCAGTGCCACTCTATCATTCTGCTCTGACCTTGAAGGGGGTGATGTTGGCCTGGCTTCTGGAATGGACAGAGTCCACGGTGGGAAGGTCTGGGGGCAGGAGGAGGTGGGGGGGCACTGCCTGCGGAAGGTAGGATTAGATCATTAGCTCAGTGACCTCCTAGGGTTTCGATGTGCTGTGTTCTCATCCTACAGCTGGTTTGGTAATGATCTGCAAGTCCCGGAGAGCAACAGCACAGCTCTGCCTGACGCTCTCATTAAAATCTATGCAGCCAAGCTCGGCGCTTTGTAGCAGCCGGCCTTGCGAAGCCTCCTCAGCTAGGAGTGGGGGTTGGGGGTGGGCTAGGACCCAGTCAGCTGAGAGGCCCTTTGGGCTCTACTTATGCTTATATGCGCCCCAAAAATGCTTCTTTAAACCCAGAGCCCTTTAAGATGATAAAGGACCTTATGCAGGTAATCATGTGTCTTTGGAATCTTTTAATTGTAGCATGCAAAGTTTAGCGATTATTTAAATTGGCCAAGGCTGGTAAGCCTATGGAACAGTGGCTTGTAAGGACTCTTAAGTTCTGAAGCCAATGAGCCACCTCCCTTCCTGGTCTGCTCAGCCCAAGGGATTTGCCCCCATTCCTGTGGCCTAGGGGCCCAGCTTCTGACCAGCAGGCAGTGTCAGAGGGACTGGCAGCTTTGCCCAGGTTGTGAGATGTGTACATTCCAAAGGAGCAGCCTCAGGGAGAGGGCAGGCTCTTGATCCCTTGGAAGCTCAGAGCAGCAGACCCAAGCTCCAGCTTGCCTCCGGAAGCTCGAGCGCCCTCAGAAATGACCCTGGTCAATGTCACCGCAGAGCCCAGGCGGTGTTGTCAGGGCTAATGTGAAATCTCTTCCCGTGGTGCCGATCCTCCAGCTCTGCAGCACCGGCTTGGACAGATTGAGGTCTCTGTGGCTTTGGTGACCCTCCTTAAGCATTCCCACTGAGCCACCTCCCTTCCTAGCTCTGCTCTGCGTGCCTCTGACTGCAGCCCCCCTCACCCAACTTCAGGGCCTGGGGATGGGGCAGGTCCCCAAGGCCAGGGGGTTTTGCTCAGGAGACATGTCAGGCTTCCTAAGAGCATCAGGCTTTGTGCTTGACTGGGGTCCAGCTGACCTGGGGACCAGGTATTGCCCAGAAACATGCCTCTTTCTGTGTCTCAGTGAGTACTAGGGAACAATGTTATTGTATGAACTATACTCAGTTAACTCACTCAAGAAACTAACCAATCTGTACTTTCTGTCTAGAATGATGTACATGTAGGAGAGTGAGCTGTAATGCTCCCGAAGTGCCTTCTTTTCTGATCTAAGCATATTTATAAGGACCTATTCCAGTGGATTCTTGGGTGTGTTTGCCTCATCAGGATTGAAGGGAGTGAGCACATACGTAGTGGGGATACGTTCTGAAGATGAGACCCTTCCCCCCGAGGATGGGAAAGGAGCGTCAGATCTGAGCAGCAGGGTTAAGCTGAACCCCTAAGTGGCCCTTTCCCTTTGCCCTGCTACTCTCGGCTCCTAGAAGGATGTCCAGCTTGTTAAAGCCCTGTGGCTCCAAGCCTGGTCTTGTCCTTCCCTGACAGGCTCACGTATGTACCGCATTAGCTCCCCAGTGACCTAAAGATTCCATGTAACTATACACGAATACATAAATGCCAATATTTTAAGTAATTTGATAAAAATCTTTGTAGCTGTTCAGCCACCTCTGGTGTGTATGTGTGTGTGTTTAATGGGAGAAGGGATTAGAAGGGGGCAACGATGAGCCACAGGTGGTGGCTTCAGCTCCAGAGGGAGGTCCATTGTGGGTGGGCTTGGAGGGTAGGAGGCTGCAGGGTGTGGGTGGTGCACCCTGTTTGGGAGGTGGGGGTAAAGACCGGAAACCATTTTGATTTAGGAAGAAACCCAAATTGTGGAACCTAGAGGCCCAGGGGCCCCCCTCAGCTAGCTGAGGGGAGTGTGCTGAGACCAGGGGAGACTAGCTGCTGGGAACTCCTTACATTGGGCAGGAGAGAAGCGCAGGCTGAATGCTGATGCTGCCTCCCAACATCTGGCCGGCATCTTGTGTGCCTCTCAGACCCAAGCAACTTACCTTAAATAGAACAATTTACAATGGAATCCAGGAAAAGGTTTAGGCTGCTGCATGCCCCTCTCCCAGGCGTGGGGGCTGGGTTTATATTCTGACCCAAAAAAATTACCTACCCAGGAAGCAACGGCTGTGGTTGTTCTGAGCACAGCTGCTGTGGGTAACTGTCCCTGGGGGTAATTTATGAACAGACACCCAGTTCCGGACCCAGCAGAAGCAGTGGAGTGGCCAGGAGAGGGGCGGGAGCGGGGTTGGTGACTCTGCTGGTCACGCCTGCTGTTCAAGAGAGAGTCACCCACTGGCGTCCCAGGAGAGGGGGCAGAAGTTTTGAATTGTCAGCAACTGCTGCGCCAGCCGCTCTGAGCTCATCGCCGGAGGTGGGGGTGCAGGGGAGGGGGCGCAGGGGCTGGCTTGTCCCTGTGGAGCCCCTCGCTCCACCCGCCTGCTCAGGCCTGTGTTTAGTCAGCACTTGGCTTCCCAAGGCCAGTGACTGACAGGCAGCCAGACGCCCGCCCTGGGAGAAGACAAAATGGTGTCGGGAGCCGCCCTTGCTGGGGAATTGGAGGGAAGGAATGTAGATCTGGGAAGCCAGAGGCTCAAGCTTAAATTCTGGCTTCACTTGCAGCTGTGACCCTGTGCAAGTCGCTTCACCGCCTGGGCTAAGCCTTAGAAGAAAGAGCATTTACTGAGTGCCTACTACCTGCCCCACACTGCACTTGATTTCAGCCTTCACGAGGCAAGTGTACCTTATTTTACACATGAGAAAAACAGGTTCAAAGAGGTAAGGTGAGTTTGCCTAAGATCACGTAACTTGCCAGGAGCAGAGCCACAGTTGGAACGTGGGTTTTCAGCCAGAGCTGGTGCTCTGTTCACTGTGCAACTTAACTTTCAGAATCTCTTCTAGAATCATAGTAGTGCCGTACGGGGTCTGTTAAAGGTTTTCTTTCTTGCCTACCCACTTCCTGGTGCCCAGTTTTACAGGTAACGGTTAATTTTGTTTTTGCTTTGAAATCAAGTGAGCTGTACTGAGGACCCAGCTATTGTAGACCTTCAGAGTTGGAAGTACCCTGCACTCAGCTTTCCCTAGGTATGGGCTGGGGCTTCCCACAGACTCCCTGCTTAGTCCGTGCATACACATCTGTTCCAATGCACGCATTCAGGCACACTCAGCCATATACACACAGTAGACACCTATGCATGTCAGCGGGCACACTTGAGAACCCAGGCTCCAGGGCGCTTACACACACTGCACACAGAGCCCTGCTCTTGTGCAAACAAGGACACATCCACGCAGTTACAGGAATACACACAGTCACAGGCAAACCGCACCAGAGTGCCCGGGAGCCACCCCTCCCTTTGCACTGCCAGTTTCTCACTGCCCCCTCCTGGCCGCCCAGTGGCCAGGGCACTCTGGCTCTATTTTCTCTAAGTTCTGGGGTTGGTTGTCAGGTAGTTCCCTCCTAGATCATGAGGAATCAGAGCATTTTCAGGTGCTCACCATGAACCACCCCTCAGCCCCAGGAGATGAGGTTGTCTAGAGGGGATTCCAAATGAAGCTGGAGGACAAAGAAAGCCGTTCACACTAAAAGAAATCTTGTGACTCAACCGTCAGTATTGTGGTAGCAGGAGTCCTGCATAGCACTCTTCCATCGCAGCAGTCAGTACCTCCACCCTTACCTTGGCAACTGTGTGCCCGTGCTCACACATAAAGAGGAGCAGGCTTACTGGCTGAGATTGAAGGTCAGGTCTTGAGGCTCCCGCCTGCTGCTCCCTTTCTGGGCCTCAGCTTCCTCACCTCAGTGAGGAGCAGGCCATGATCATGTAGGCAGGCCCTTCCACTCCTGCATCTCACTCTCTTGGGAACAAACATCTCCCCAAGTGTATGGCTGAGTAAAGCACATCCATAAGCATAACCCCATGGACTAAGACAAGTCCTGGGAGGATTACCAACACAAAGCTTTTTATTTCTATTTTATAGTTGAGGGAATGAGGCACAGAGAGGCACAGCAACTTGGCCGAAATCACACAGCAAATTGGTATCAGGCATGGAAATAGAAGCCCTCTTCTTTCCAATGCCCCAGGCTGCTTACAAGAAAGTAGAACACCCTGTGGGTTTGGTCCCAGAGCCAAGGAGACAGGAACTACAGAGGCTAAAGCCAGAAGCTCTGCCCTTCTGTCTGGGAGCCCTGAAGGTTGAAGGGAACTCAGAGGAGTTCCCAGGCCTAGGCATTAACAGGGAGGTGGGAAAAAGTTTGAAACCTGGGTAGGTTCCACCACTCCCCCCTACCCTAGTACACTGCACCAACCGTAAGCATCCTTTCCCACTGCAAAACCAGAGGCAGACTACAGGGGTTTCTCCCTGTGCTGTGGTCACCTAGTAACTTGTTCATCCAAGTATTCACATACATGTACGTAGGGTGCACATGTGTGCCTGGACTCCACAGTGTGCACTCACACATGTAGGTATATGGTTGTGCATGCCTGCAAGTATACTTAGGATTACATTCATGGGATGTGCAACATGTAAGTATGTGCTTGCAAGCCTGTACATGTGACTGCATTTGTGCATTTTGATGTGTTTGGATGTATATATATAACTGGTCTCGGCATATTGGGCAGGGGCATTTATGTACATGTAAGATTTTCCTTGCATGCCTATTGGGTTTGTTCATGAGTGTACTTGGGTATATGCAAATGATCACATTCATTTGTGTGAAGTGAGTGGGGCATGTCCATGTACACGACTGGTGGATGTGCATGAAGGGATGGCCGCATAGACCTGCATACACGTGAGTCAGAGGAGTGCCCTCCCAAGAAAATATGTCAGTGTTCCCCCAGTTCTGGTATGGAGGGTGCCCTGCCTGGCTGCAGCCAGGCGCTGGGCTTCCAGCATCCCCACCCTGCCCCTGCACTCTATTCCCCAGACCCATCCTGCTTAGCCAATTTGCAGCCTCTCGCTCCCAGCTCCCGAGAAGGCCTGCAGCAAAGTCAAGGGGCTGGTGGCCAATTAGCGAGGGGGTTAATCAGGGATCTGGGGACCCCTGGGGGGCGGGAAGCCAGAAGGCAGGCATTGGGGTTGGCAGCAGTTCCAGCTGCCTGTCATGAGTGTGGGGGAGGGGAGAGGCAGGGAGAGGAGGCTGAACCAGCTCGATGGTGCTAGAAACCAAGGCTCTGCCTGTGAATTCGTGATTGCTGAGCATTGACAACAGTGGGGAGCCTGTGCGACGGTGTACACTGTGTACAAAGGGGCATGTATACGCCTCCTTCAAGTCATTAAATGTGGTCCTGTATGCAAAAGTATGTACGTGCCTATAGATACCATCTGTATATACATGTACAGATTTGTGTTTATACTGTATATGTGTGTATGCAATGGTGTGCAACTGGGTCAGGGTCTGTGAGCATGTCTGGTCCCGTGTGCACACATTATACAAGGATAAGTGTGTCTATGTATATACATGTGTGCAAGGGCAAGTGATTGTCCCTGCATACATGTGCACATGAAGCTGACATGGTCTGTATACATTGTGCAATGATGTATTTATGTACAAATGTGTATACCATTTGTGCAGATATGTCTGGTTATAATGTGTGTTTTGGTAAGTATGCATGTGCGTGTTCTCTGAACAGCCACGGGGCTGGCCCCCCATATGTGTCCCTGTGTGCATGTGCTGTGTGCGCACAGGTCTCAGAACATAGGGAGCTGGGGGATGCAGGGCTGGAGGGGCTCCAGGCTCTGGGAGAGGATCTGATAGACGAGACTTGCCGCAGCCCCCGGCCCCAGGAGCCTGTTTTCCAGCCTGCAGAAACTGTGAGCCCGTGAACTCATCTTATATTAATAGCTGCTGTCTCCTCACTTATTGCAGGGAGAGGCGGTCATGGCCCCAGCAGGGTTCAGCAATCAGAGCTGCCCCCACTTCCCCACACAGGACCTGGAAAGAAGGGGAGGCGAAATGGGCCCCACCTCCACCCCAGGGCCTACCCCAGCAGGAAGGCAGGGTTGTGGGCCCTAGCCCTTGCTCCCCTAGGCCAAAGAGTCCATCTCACCCTCCTGGGCCTCCAGCTGGATGGGATGGGGCATGGGGTTGGAAAATGCAGTGATAAGAGAAGCTGGAAGGCTTGGCTATCCATCCCCAAAATGCAGAGAGAGAGAGAGAGAGAGAGAGACACACACACACACACACACACACACACAAGTTTAAGCAGCCCCAGGCTGAGCACCAGATGAGTCTGAGGCTAAAAGAGACATAGAAAGCTTTATTCAGTTTGAAGGGGCAGGCATGTCCCTTGTCTCAGGGACTCTCAGTTGGAGGGGGTGACGCACAGCCTTGCCATTCGCACAAGGAAGACAAGAATTTTCTATAGCCCTGGCTGGTTGGCTCAGCGGTAGAGCGTCGGCCTAGCGTGCGGAGGACCCGGGTTCGATTCCCGGCCAGGGCACAGAGGAGAAGCGCCCATTTGCTTCTCCACCCCTCCGCCGCGCCTTCCTCTCTGTCTCTCTCTTCCCCTCCTGCAGCCAAGGCTCCATTGGAGCAGAGATGGCCCGGGCGCTGGGGATGGCTCTGTGGCCTCTGCCCCGGGCGCTAGAGTGGCTCTGGTCGCAACATGGCGACGCCCAGGATGGGCAGAGCATCGCCCCCTGGTGGGCAGAGCATCGCCCCTGGTGGGCGTGCCAGGTGTATCCCGGTCGGGCGCATGCGGGAGTCTGACTGTCTCTCCCTGTTTCCAGCTTCAGGAAAAAAAAAAAAAAAAAAAAAAAAAAAAAGAATTTTCTATAAATGTTTACTCAGGAGAAATGTAACAAGGTGTGTTGCATTAAACACAGCTTCATAGTTACAGGAGGACTTAGCCAAGGAGGCTTCCTGACAGTGGGTGTGCAGGGAGATCCTGAGATGTATCTAAGCAACCTGGGAGGAAGAAGAAGCCATCACATAGGCCCACAGGGTTCAACCTGGAGGCAGGTTCAGACACCCCTCAGTGTGGGCCCAGGACCCAAGGCAGACTCCAGATGCAGGCCCCCAGAAATTCCTCTTATCTATCTACATAACCACACCTAGACAGACAGCGGGGGATCCACAGCCCCCCAGACAGGAGGCTGGTCAGCATTAATCCTGCTGACCCCTGGAGCCAGAAGGTGGGGTGGGGAAACCACGGGTCAAACCCGCCAGGGTAGGAAGGGCAATGGCCTCTGTCCTCTGGGCCACGGCGGGGGCTCCTGGGAGCATGGGGAGGCAGTAAGGAGGCCCTTCCTGGCACCACTCTTCTCAAAGGCTTGGGTGTATCCTGGAGACCCCTAACTTCCCCAGCCCAGGAGAGAACGCCTGGGTTCCTTGCATGCTGTTTCTGAGCTGTGCCTGAAACCCACTCCCTCACCCAGGAAAGAAACAGATTTGGAGTCAAATGGATCGGGTTCAAATTCCAGCTCAACTTATGAACTGTGTAACTGGAGGCAAATCAGATGTCACCTTCAGTAAGGCCCTTTTTGGGCACCCTCATTTAAACAAGGGGCACACGCTTCCTGTGTCCCTTCCCTACTTTGTTTTTCTCAGAGGATTTCTCACTGATACTACCACGTTCTTAGTTTTTTTTTTCTTTGTTTTTTTTTACTTAGCTCTTTTTTTAATTTTTTTTTTTTTTTTTTTTAGGGACAGACAGGAAGGGAGAGGATGAGAAGCATCAACTTGTAGCTGCGGCTCCTTAGTTCATTGATTGCTTTCTCATATGTGCCTTGACGGGGAGCGGGGGCTCAAGCCAGAGACCCCGCACTCCAGCTGGTGAGCCTGCGCTCAAGCTGGCGATCTTGGGGTTTCGAAACCGGGACCTCAGCATTCCAGGTCATGCTCTACCCACTGTACCACCGCCAGTCAGGTTAGCCTGTTTTGTTTTGTTTTGTTTTTTTAATTTTATTTATTGATTTTAGAGAAAGAGGAAGGGAGAGAGACAGAAACATCTATCTGTTTCTTGTACGTGCCCTGGCTGGGAATCAAGGCCGCAACCCTGGTGTATCGGGATGACACTCACTAACTGAGCTATGTGGCCGGGGCTAACTTAGCTTTTTCTTACTATTTCCCCTGGCTAGAATTTAAGCTGTCCACAAGGACAGTGATACATGATTGAACACCCATTACTCTCAGAACCTCAACTTATTCTTCTGTGAAATGGGGAGAACGATAATACCATTCAGTGGGTCCTATGACATTGTATGAAATGTTTGGCTCAAAGCTTGTCATGGGGGAGATGCTTGCTGAGCAGGGGTCATTTCCCAGGTACACTTCAGGAAGGTAGGGAGAGAAAATAAGGCTCAACCTGAACTGGTAAGGCCTCCTCACTGTGTGCTGGGCTGGAGCGATGTGTAGCTCAGCCAGGCCTGTTTTCCACCAGCTCTGATCCAGCCCTGCTGCTGTCTGGCATGTCCACGCCCCTAGATTCCTGTGGCCACTAAAGGGGAGGAGTCTTGAACACCAGGCAGAAGAGCTCTGCCTAGGGAAATACAGAAAGCTTGGCACAGCTGTGTGAGTTTGAGCAAATGGCTGCTGCTCTTTGGGCCTCAGTCTCTAGCTGTGCAATGGTGGGGTGGGCCAGAATGCTCTGACAGCCGTACCTCCAGGCTTTGGCCCTGAAGGCAGAGAGGGGCTAGTCAGCATTTCCTCTTCAGCCGCATTTCAAACTTGCTCTTGCCCTTTGCCCAGTGAACATATCGTTTCTATTTCCAAAACCCCTAAATTCAGGGTCCTGCACACTTATGTCTTCCAATTCACTCAAGGGCATATGCACATACTTACCCTCACTCGCCTTTGCATAAAGAAAAAAAAAGCTATTCTAGCTCCAGAACAACCAGACCTCGTCCAACCAGCTCCCAAATGTTGCCGCTGGTTCTGAGGATGAACCCCAGCATAAATCAGGGTCTAGAATGTTGTAGGCCCTAGGCCTTGAGGAAAGGAGGTGAGAGGCACCTGACTAGGAGGTAGCCAGTGGATAGAGCACTGGCCTGGGATGCTGAGGACCCAGAAACACTGAGGTCTTTGGCTTGAGTGCGGGCTCACCAGCCGGCTTGAACACAGGATTATAGACATGACCCTATGGTTGCTAGCTTGAAGCCTAAGGTTGGTGACTTGAGCAAGGGGTCACTGGCTTGGCTGGAGCCCCCCGGGTCAAGGCACATAAGAGAAAGCAGTCAATGAACAACTGAAGTGCCACAGCTATGAGTTGATGCTTCTCATCTCTCCCCCTTCCTGTCTATCCATCTGTACCCCTCTCTCTCACTTAAAAAAAAAGAAAGGAGGCCCTGCTGGTTGGCTCAGTGGTAGAGCGTCAGCCTGGTGTGCAGGAGTCCCGGGTTTGATTCCTAGCCAGGAGAAGCGCCCATCTGCTTCTCCACCCTCCCCCTCTCCTTCCTCTCTGTTTCTCTCTTCCCTTCCTGCAGCCAAGGCTCCATTGGAGCAAAGTTGGCCCAGGCACTGAGGATGGCTCTATGGCCTCTGCCTCAGGTGCTAGAATGGCTCTGATTGCAACAGAGCAACGCCCCAGATGGGAGAGCATCGCCCCCTGGTGGGCATGCCGGGTGGATCCCGGTCGGGCGCATGCAGGAGTCTGTCTGCCTGCCTCCTGGTTTTCAACTTCAGAAAAATACAAAAAAAAAAAAAGAAAGGAGGTGAGAGGCAATTGACCAGTTCACAGAGCCCAGGTTCTGGAAACATGGGCCAGTCACCAATCCTCCCTCAGCCTGTTTTCTCATCTGTAAAATGGAGCCTATACTACCTGTGCCCTGGGATGCTCAATAGGCATAGCTGAGGTAGCACGTGTACCACACTTAGCACAGTACTTAGCTCACAATGCATGTCCACAGTTTGAAGGGGCTGTTAAGCAAATTAACATGCTTTGAGTATATACATACTTCATGCCAAAGCCCCAAACTACAGCTAATAATGTTGGCAGGATGTGGGCATCATCAACCCAAGAAGGGTCCAACATCCTGGTTCCTGTCCCCCAGAAGGAGGTGGGGTCTTTGTCGGTGGAGCCTGGGTCTGAGTAGAGGGGCCCATCAGACTGGCATCCTGGGGTGGGAGGATCACCTGTGTCACCTGCTAGCCACACTCCATCCTGGATCTCCAGCTTTTCATGTCCCCTAATGGGCACCAGGTTGTGTATTAATCCCCCCATTCCATGCTTTCCCATGAGGCCCATTTGACTACCTCCACACACACACACAAATATTTATTACAAAATCATTTTTTATTAAGGATTGGGTCAGGGACAGGAATAGGGAATGCACTGGGGCCATACCCAGATTGGCAGAGGGGTCAGGTGTTGGCTCGCATCCTGCCCCCCTAGGGCACCTCATGGTGAGGCCTGGCTCCCAGGCCATAGCTGTGGCGCTGGACGCCAGGCTGGAGTGGAGTTGGGGTTGCCACCTTTGGTCCTGGCTTCTTGGCCAGGCTGGTTTCCCCCAAACCACCACCAGAGGGCAGCAGGCCCCCAGCACAGAGGAATTCTTGGTTGCTCAGGTGATGGCTTCTTAAAAAAATAAAAAACCAGAGGCTGGTGTGCTCCCCTCACAAACCCCAGAGAGGCAGGCCAGGGGAGAAGGCTCTGGTCTCTGTGATCTCTTCAATAAAAAATAAGCAAAAATAATAACAAAATACATCGTTTCTCTTTCTCCCTTTCCCCCCTCTAGGAACTGAGGTCAGAAATGGGGGTGTAGGGATTGGTGGTACCCTGGTATGGCCTGGATTTCAAGGTGTTATTCTCTTCCCCCCCTTATATCCATAAATAAATTCATAAATAAATAAAGTATAAATAGATATTCTTTGTATGTGCACATATATATATAAATAAATAAATCTTTTTCTCCTATCTAGGCAACTGAGTGACTAATATCTCTGACTCTAGCTCAGAAATCCAAAAGTAAAGTGACATGGTCAAGGTCAAGAAAGGGGAAGCCCAGGGACTTGAAATGGCACTGTAAAACACCCAGCAGCATCCTGGGACTCTGAGCCAGGTGGACTGTGGGACATTTCTGAGTGGAACCCTGACCTTCTGAACATTCTGGAACCATGGAGCCATCTGGGCCCTGCCGGGATCTGAACAAAATCCTGTGAAACACCCAATGTCCTAAAACTCCAGAACCAGCTGGGTCTTGGGGGCGTGGAGCTGGGGGGGTTGGAACAAAGCCCTGGAGGACCTAACATTCTGGAAATCTGTAGTGATCAGGATTGAATGGTCACCAATAAGCGACTAGACATCACTGGGGGAACGGGATCGGAAGGGGATCTTGGAAGAGGAACAGCAGCAGACGGCCCACAGCACCTTCTGAACGTCCTGGTTGCGGAAGGCATAGATGATGGGGTTGATCATGGAGTTGTAGGTGGCAGGGAGAAGGGTGAGATAGGTGTAGAGGGATGGAGAGTGGGCATCGCCCAACAGGCAGTAGACAGTGAAGGGCAGCCAGCAGGCAGCAAAGGCGCCAAGCACCACAGCCAGGGTGGCAATGCCCTTGCGGGTGGCCACATAGTGGGAGGCGGGCAGCAGGTGTCGCTGGAGGGCAATCTGCTGGGCATGGCGGCAGACGATGCGGCAAATCTGGGCATAGAGCTGCAGCATGATGCCAAACACCATGAAGAAGGCAACAGCCAGGACTACCAGATGGTTCTTGGAGAGTGGATATACCACGCCACACGTGGTCCGGGTGTCCAAACAGTTCCAAGCCAGCACAGGCAGCAGCCCCAGGCCCAATGCACCTCCCCACACTAGGGCCAGCATCACATAGGTCCGTGTCACCGTTGTCTCTGAGTAGTAGGTGAGGGCATTGTACAGAGAAAGATAGCGATCTACGGTGATGGCCAGTAGGCTGCCAATGCTGGCGGTAAAGGACATTGCCAAGATGCCAACCAACACCAGGGTCATCTCCGCCGAGCCAATGCAGAAGACAGCAGCAAAGTGCAGGACCAGGCCCAGGCCTGCCAATAGGTCTGCAACAGCCAGGCTGCCCACTAGCAGGAACATGGGGGCACGAAATGCAGGAGTGCCCACAATGATGGCCACCACCAGCGCGTTTTCGCAGGACACCAGGGTGCCTGAGATGCAGAGCACCACATCCCAAGCCCTAGGTGAGGGCAGTGGTGCATCTGGGCCTGTGGGCCCCTCTGCTGAACCCACGCTGCTCACGTTCACGTTGCCTGGGCCAGCGGAGAGCCAGGCCAGGGGGCTGCTTGCACCCCACATCATGGTACCTGTAGGAGAAAGGCCCTGTGAGAAGTTGGCAGGGTTAGGTGCTGGGTAGAGGAGTCTGCAATAGCTGAGGTGCCTCTCTAGATCCTTGGTGGGACTCTCTCCTCAGGATACCTAGCTGGGTCCCAATGTCTTGTCCCCTACTCATGCCCTGGGGCTCCTTCCAGGATACTTTTGTCCTTTTCCATGCCCATAGGCCAGTACAGGTCTTTTTTCCCCCGGGGATCCTGTCCTAGGTCTCTTCATCTCCCTTCCAACTCCCTGGGTCCTGTAGGCCTCTTCCTCCCACGTGTATGACCAGAGAACCAGATAAAAGGACTATCATAAGTGGGTGGGGACTACTTGTAAGACCCAGGAGATGCTGGGAAAGGCCAGGACTGGGAGAGGGAAACACATTTCAAGAATGAGGACAGCTCTGCTCCCTCTCCATCAGAGAGGATGACGCTCAGTTTCTGAGGCTCACCAGACACTTCACGATTCTCAGAACTGCCAGCCCCAGGCCCCGCCCCCAGGGAATTCGGGGGAAGCTCCCTCCAGTCCTCACCCTGCACTCCTGGGGTAACATCTGGGAACTCAGCCTTCCCAACACATACCTGCTCAGACTTCTGCCCAGGCCAGACCCCTCTTTCTGCTTACAACTCTGGGTCTTTGGAACAGACACCCCCTGCTGGATGCATGAGTCAGACCCCTCCTGCCGGGACACCTGGATCTTGGGCCTGACTCCTTCTGCCAGGATGTCTGGGTGTCTGGATCCCTAAGTCAGACTGCTCCTCCTTTAGGACACCTAGGTCCCTGTCCCAGCCACCTTCTGCCGGTCCAACCTTAGATGACCATTAGTTCCTCCAGGGCCTTGCGTCCCTGTAGGAGTGAGTGCTCAGCCCCGCTGGATCACCCCGCTGATGGCGCTCAGCACCCGGACACTGGGTTCCACCTGCTAGCCCAGAATCTGGGTTCCAGGTCTTGACCTCTGACCCTGGCCCACCCCTGGGAACCTGACTGCCGGCTCAGTGGCCCAGCATCCTGAGTGCCCTCCCAGACGCCTGGTGACCGCGGTGGGGACCGCTACTTACCTCTAGGGACTAGCCACGGCCGGGCCACCCAAGAAGGTTCCACTCGGGTCTGGATAGCGCAGGGTGTGAGCGGACCCCGACAAGCCCCCGCTGCCGCGGGAGAGCGGCGTGAGTCACCCCTCCCCGCCCCGCCCCACCCCACCCCCAGCCACCGGTTAGGTGACGTCAGTGGTTCAGCTAACCAATGGGAGCGTCACGCTGGAGCGCAAAGTGCATTGCGGGGCATAGTAATAAGGTCTCGTACCGCCTGCTCCCCCATTCATAAAAAGCAACCGCGGCTGCGGCCCCGCCCCTCACCATTCGGCCCGCGCTGTCCTTGACGCGGCGCCCTCTACGGGCAGCAGATTTTGGGGGCGCAGGTGGGAGAGCCTTAGAAAAGTCTCAGAGAGGCTGCGGAGGATGTGGGGGAGTGCAGAGGCAAGGGGACCCGGATAGGCTGTGGGATAATGAGACCTTCGGGTGACAGAGACAGGCTGACGAAATTCAGGTGACGGAGACCAAGTGATGGGGCTGACTGGGCGTCCCCGGTGAGGATGACGGGGTCCCTGAGATGACGATGACAGGAGCACAAGCGAGCAGGAAGGTGGGTGGCAGTGACAGTATGAGCATGGTGACAGGATCTTAGGGGATGGTGGCTGAGGAACGCTGACATAAAGAGGGAAGCCCCCAGGGCAACCATAAGAGTGTGAGGGAGACTCTGGCGCGATGGAGTTCAGAGATCCCAGGGTGGCAGAGGCAGTGGCAAGGGAAGATGGGAATGTGCAGGTTTTACTTCGGGTCACTATGACCCCTGTCACAAGTACTGAGGTGACAAAGTTACTTAAGTGATGAGGGTTGTGGGGTCCTGGAATAAAGCACCCAGGTGATTGTGGTGAGTGGGCCCCAGGGTAAGTGGGGCAGGGTAGAGGGTCTTTACTGGCAGCAATCAGGCAGGTAAGCTGTGGCCAGGACAGGTCTCCGTGATGCGGAGGCTGGGATGAGAAGCCTGGCGAGCTCACTCGTGTAAGCCTGATAGCACCCTCAAAGCATGGAGGGTTGGGCCTGGTGAGATTTCAAAACATGAATTATTTATTCAAGGGGTCTGGAAAGCCAGCAGTGTGCTGTGTCTGTGGGGGGTGGAGGGCACTTCCTCGAAGCAGCTGGAGAGGGGAAGCCAGGAAGAACTTGGAAGCAGAAAACCTGGCAGCTCAGTTACAGAGCAGGCCCCTTTCAACCTTCCATCTCAGGCATCCTGGCAGATAGGGCATGGAGAAGGAGCTCCATCTTCCCAACTCTGTCTGTCCTTAGTCCCAGATGTCTCCAGATGGGACAGATATGGCCAGTCCTGGGGGAGAGGAGCTGGCTGCTCTTCTTCCCTCTCTCTAGCCTTGAACTTCATTGGAATTATCTAGGTCCTGAGGAATGGGGGAGAGGGTAGGGATCAGGTTTGAAGAAACCAGGGCGGCCCAGATCCCAGGCCTCACCCACCTTCTCCCCAGCACATCACCACTGCAGTTCTCACAGTGAGTGTAGGGAAGGAGGAAGGTGGTGCCAGGCCAGTGGCAGGGTACCTGGGAGGAGTAGAGGGCTGGGCTGCAGAAGAGAATGCACTTCAGGTTGGATACAGTAAGTTAAGGGTGCTTCGCAGGTGGAAGTGGTCAAGAGTGTAGACTGGATTCAAACCCCAGTTCCTCTATTTCCTAGCTATGTGACTTTGGGTGAGTTTCTTAGACTCTTTTTGCCTGTTTTCTCATCAATAAGATAGGGATAATGTTAGTATCTGCCTCACAGGATCGTTGGGAGGGGCCTGGCATGTTGTCAGCACTGGCTGTCTGGGCTTCCAGTAGTATATCTGGCAGGAGGGGACACCCAGGAGGAATAGGTATGCAGGTAGTAACTGAAGTTCTAGGGGTAGATGACATCACCTAGGGGAGGGAGCAGAGAGAGAGGAGCCTCAGGGAATCCCACCATTAAAGGTACAGACTGGATGACAGTATTCCTGTTCCTGGTCTGCACTGGCTGTTCCCTCTGCCTAGAACCCTTCACTTCTTAAGGTCTCTGCACCCAACTCATCTCTTCTCAAGCAGACTTTCCTGGCTTCCATCCTATTTTAGCACTCTCCTACAGTGCCTGGCCTGTCATAGGTGTTCAACAAATATTTTTTGACTGGCTAATTAAACTAAAAGGCAACATCTAGAGAAAGAGAAGGAAAACAGAGAGTAGTAATAACCATGGTGTCAAGGAAGGTGGGGGTGTCAAAGAGAGAGACTAAAGAGCATCATTGCCTTAGGACTCAGGTATTCATTTTCTCCCCCATCAGAGCTGGGTCCCAACAGCTGTCCAGATAGCTTCAGACAGGGGTGAAAGCTACTGGGATGTTGGCAGGAAAGGGATATACAATAGACTATATTCTGCTATTCTGAGTGGCAGTGCTAATTTTTTTTATAGTTTACTAATTATCTTCGGAAACACCTGCACAATTATCACAGATGAAGTTATTGCAGAATATTTACTCCCTCTGTTTGCACC
This sequence comes from Saccopteryx leptura, assembly GCF_036850995.1. Classification (NCBI taxonomy): domain Eukaryota; kingdom Metazoa; phylum Chordata; class Mammalia; order Chiroptera; family Emballonuridae; genus Saccopteryx; species Saccopteryx leptura. The sequence continues at coordinate 103,509,369 of NC_089505.1, read as the reverse complement.
AGTATTGGCCTTTCTCATAGCTCTGACCTTCTATACTCTGGCATTTCATTCACTGTCTTCTTAAGGTCTTTTTCTTCTCCTGAAGGCCGTCCCTTGCAAGCTTGTGTTTAGGTTCACTATTTTCCTTTTTTAAAAAATTTATTGTCGGCCTGGCGTGCGGGGGACCCGGGTTCGATTCCCGGCCAGGGCACATAGGAGAAGCGCCCATTTGCTTCTCCACCCCCCCACTCCTTCCTCTCTGTCTCTCTCTTCCCTTCCCGCAGCCGAGGCTCCATTGGAGCAAAGATGGCCCGGGCGCTAGGGATGGCTCCTTGGCCTCTGCCCCAGGCGCTAGAGTGGCTCTGGTCACGGCAGAGCATCGCCCCGGGTGGATCCTGGTCGGGCGCATGCGGGAGTCTGTCTGACTGTCTCTCCCTGTTTCCAGCTTCAGAAAAATACCAAAAAAAAAAAATTTATTGACTGATTTTAGAGAGAGAGAAGAAGGGAGATAAATATCAATCTGTTCCTGTATGTGGCCTGACTGGGATCAAACCGACAAACTTTGTGTGTCAGGATGACACTCCAACCAACTGAGCTATCTGGCCAGGGTGAGTTTATTTTTCTTTACATAATTCAAGGAATCACATATTATGTCAAAGCCAGTTGTTTTACCACCACCAAAATGTGTTTTGACTCCAATATAGAGATGACATATGGTGTGGTCTTGTACATTCTGGCTAGTTTGTCCCAGGGGGAAGGACATTGATGACCATGTTTCCATTGAAGTAGTTAGTTGACCTGAACTTCCTGATCCAGCTAGTTACTGAGTCATTCATGGTGGAGGTTGAGCCTCAGGCAGCCAGGGAGGAAAAGAGTGCAGTGATATTTCTAACCCTGAGAAATCATGAGATCCAAGAGATTCCAGTGAGCCTATGGATTTTTTTTTTTAATTTTTATTTATTTATTTACTTTTTTAGATTTTTTTTATTTATTTACTTTTTTTTATTAGAGAGAGAGGGGAGAGAGAGAGAGAGGGAGAGATAGAGAGAGAAAGGGGGAGGAGCAGGAAGCATCAACTCCCATATGTGCCTTGACCAGACAAGCCCAGGGTTTTGAACCAGCGACCTCAGCATTTCCAGGTTGACGCTTTATCCACTGCGCCACCACAGGTCAGGCTTTATCTTTCTGAAGCTGGAAACGGAGAGAGACAGTCAGACAGACTCCCACATGCGCCCGACCGGGATCCACCCGGCATGCCCACCAGGGGGCGACGCTCTGCCCACCAGGGGGTGATGCTCTGCCCCTCTGGGGCGTCGCTCTGTTGCGACCAGAGCCACTCTAGTGCCTGGGGCAGAGGCCAAGGAGCCATCCCCAGCGCCCGGGCCATCTTTGCTCCAATGGAGCCTCGGCTGCGGGAGGGGAAGAGAGAGACAGAGAGGAAGGAGAGGGGGAGGGGTGGAGAAGCAGATGTGCGCTTCTCCTGTGTGCCCTGGCCAGGAATCAAACCCGGGACTTCTGCACGCCAGGCCGACGCTCCACCACTGAGCCAACCGGCCAGGGCCGAGCCTATGGATTTTCACGTGCACACTCTCATGCTCCCAACCCACCCCATGTCAACAGGACAATTAAGGCCATCACAGCCAACCAAAGATATGCTGTCAAGAGGAAGAAACAGCCCTTCCTCCTCTCTCCTCTCATGCCCCCTGCCCTACCTCCTTACTTCTTTCCACTATCAACACCCTCTCCAATCTTTCCCATCTACCAGGTACCAAACCAGAGCCCAGTGTTTACAACAACCTTACATTCTAAGTTCATAGGTGAAGTTCAGAGAAGAAACTTTTGCCCTAAATCACAGTATATGACAGAGCTAAGATCTGAAGCCAGGGCTATCTGTAACTAAGTCCAGTGTGCCTTCCCATTCTAGCCTAGACCTCACCATCTTCCCCAGAAGTGTCCTTTGACCAGAACTGACAATACCTGCAGTTCCCCAGGTGACCACCAGATGGCTGTGAGCACTCACTTCCAGGTAAGAGACTTCCTTCCTGTGGGCCTAAGGCTCTCAAGGAAAGTTTGTGTGTGTGAGACACAAAGATCTACACAAACTCCTTGTCTAAGCCCCAAGAATCTGGGCATTGTCAGTGCACACATTCTTAGCACAGACCCATTCATTCATTCAGCCAGTATTCACTGGCAGTTCCTAGGCTTGGGTTTGATTGGCCATATCAACATTGGCATTTTCAACATTCAGAAAATATTTTTTGAGCATCTGCTATTTTCTAGGCATTGTTCTAGGCACAGAGCAGACAGCAATGAACAAAAATCCCTGCTTTCTTCATGAATCTTTCATTCTAATTGGAAAAGATGGACACTCAACAACTAGATACTTAAACACTGGCTGGGTAGCTCAGTTGGTTAGAGCATCTCAGTTGGTTAGAACAAATCTCTCTCTCTCTCAAATCTATCAATAAAAATTTTGTTTTAAAGATTTTATTTATTGATTTTATGTGGGGGGTGGTGGAGCAAGAAGTATCAGCTCATAGCTGCTTTACTTTAGTTGTTCATTGGTTACTTCTCGTATGTGCCTTGACCAGGCAAGCCCAGGTTTTTTTTGTTTTTTTTTTGGATTTTTCTGAAGCTGGAAACGGGGAGGCAGTCAGACAGACTCCCGCATGCGCCCGACCGAGATCCACCCGGCACACCCACCAGGGGGCGATGCTCTGCCCCTCCTGGGAGTAGCTCTGTCGCGATCAGAGCCACCCTAGCGCCTGGGGCAGAGGCCAAGGAGCCATCCCCAGCGCCCGGGCCATCTTTTGCTCCAATGGAGCCTCAGCTGTGGGAGGGGAAGAGAAAGACAGAGAGGAAGGAGAGGGGGAAGGGTGGAGTAGCAGATGGGCGCCTCTCCTGTGTGCCCTGGCTGGGAATCGAACCCGGGACTTCCGCACGCCAGGCCGATGCTCTACCTCTGAGCCAACCAGCCAGGGCCAAGCCCAGGGTTTTGAACTGGTGATCTCAGCGTTCCGGGTCAATGCTTTATCCACTGCACGACCACAGGCCAGACAGTAAAAAAAATAATAATTAGGCCTGACCTGTGGTGGCGCAGTGGATAAAGCGTTGACCTGGAAATGCTGAGGTTGCCGGTTCGAAACCCTGGGCTTGCCTGGTCAAGGCACATATGGGAGTTGATGCTTCCTGCTCCTCCCCCCCTTCTCTCTCTGTCCCTCTCTGTCTCTTTCTCTCTCCTCTCTAAAAATGAATTAAAAAATAATTAAATAGATAGTTAATATGATATTGATTAGGGAGTGCTTGAGAGTCTCACAGACCAGTGCGTCAGACAGTCACAGCATGTTACAGTATGGTTATATAATAAACACCTACTTAGCCCTATGTGTGCAGGAAGTTAACTATGGAAGAAGACATATATTGTTCCTGCCTTCATGGAACTTACAGCCTAGGACACAAATGAATAATTTGGCACATGTTCTGAAGGAAAAAGGAGGGGGCATGACATAGAATAAGCAGGAGACCTCTTTAAAGTAGGGAGGCCATGGAGTGAGTCATTTGAAGAGAGAACAGAAGAGTTTCAAGGAGAGGGCAGAGCAAGTGCAAAGTCTCTGAGAAAGGAAAGGGTTGATGTGTTTGAGGAATAGATAGGAGGCTAGTGTGTTTGGAGCCGAATGAACTGAGAGGTAGGAATTGAGCTCAGAGAAGTAGACGGGGGGGGGGGGGGGGGGGGGGCTCATGAAAGTCATGGAAAGCAGTGAAATGGGAACCATTGGTGGGATTCAGCAGGAGAATGATATGATTTGGCTTACATTTTCAAAGAATTGCTCTGACTGCTGAGTGGAAAGCAGACTAGAGGGGAGAGCAGAAGGAGGAGCCTACCAGGAGGCGTGCATTTACCCAGGCAAGAGATGGTGAAGAGGCGAGGGCTCTGGTGTGGGAGAGCAGATGGGTTCAGGTCCATCAGCTGGGACAAGTGTTGCAGCTGCTCAGCCTTGCTCTGAGACAGTGACAGAGGGCTTCCTGCAGGAGGTGACCCTTTTGTGGTGTCATGAAGGATTAGTTTGCAAGACAGATAGAGTCAGGGGAGAAAGAAAACACTCCAGAAGACAGAACAGCTATAGGATAAAGGCAGAGGTATAAAAGGCAAGGTGTGGCCCTGGCTGGTTGGCTCAGTAGTAGAGCGTTGGCCTGGCGTGCGGGGGACCCAGGTTCGATTCCCGGCCAGGGCACATAGGAGAAGCGCCCATTTGCTTCTCCACCCCCCTTCCTCCCTCTTTGTCTCTCTCTTCCCCTCCCGCAGCCGAGGCTCCATTGGAGCAAAGATGGCCCGGGTGCTAGGGATGGCTCCTTGGCCGCTGCCCCAGGCGCTAGAGTGGCTCTGGTGGCGCAGAGCGACGCCCCGGAGGGGCAGAGCATCGCCCCCTGGTGGGCGTGCCGGGTGGATCCCAGTCGGGCGCATGCGGGAGTCTGTCTGACTGTCTCTCCCGGTTTCCAGCTTCAGAAGAAAAAAAAATAAAAAAATAAAAATAAAAACAAAAATAAAAGGCAAGGTGTGTTAGGGAGGGGCTGTCCAATCTTCTTGGAGGGTAGGAAGGCGTTGGGGTGATCCCAAGACATGTCAGAGAGACTTATAGAGCCAGGAGTCAAAGGGTTGTCGAGGCTAAGCCATTATTAACTGGAACAAACATGGTCAGATCCGAGGTTTCAGTAGAGCCCTGCAGTGAGAGCCAATCTGAGGAATGGCCTGGAGGCTGACAGGAGTGAGGCTAGCAAAGAGAGGAAGAGGGAGTAGGACCTAGGAGATATGTAGAGACAAAACGAGGGGATGAGGATGAGACCATGGTTTCCAACTGGGTGACTCAAAGAATGAGTGGGCCTCCATGGGTGGGGAAGAGGGACCAGGAAGTTTTAGGGGCCTGAGGCACACTCAGGTGGAAGTGCCTGGGAAACAGATGGACCCAAAGGAGGCAGAGAGGGAGAGCAGCCTCTGGCCTCATGGAAGCTGGGCAACACCCTGATCCCCCCATTGTAATTATGTGCCCCTGGGCAGGTGATGTTACTTCTGGAACCTGCAATTTGGGGATAACAAAACATTAAATGAGAAGCTAAAATTAAAAGTTCTTAGTAGAATGTACATTCAGCTAATAGGAAGGGGTCAATAATTGTTAACTATGTATTATTAGTTACAGGTGTGGCAGCTGGGGAGGGAGCACTGGGCTGGAGAATCGAGATACGCGTATTGTCTTTCAAATAAGAACTGATGGCAGAGGAATGCCGGGGCTGACCCCAAGAGAGGTGGAATCGGGCTCTGGACTGAACTAGGTGACTAGCGATGAAAATGGGGAAAGAGGGAAAGGAGGAGCAGAGAGGGAAGAAAGAGAGGGGAAGAGGAAAGGGGGAAGGGGAAAAGGACCTTGAGAAGTGGCTGTAGTGGGAGAAGAACCAGAAGAGGTCGGTGCCAGGACAGGACTTAAGGCAGAAGGGAAAGCTGTGAAAAAGCTCGGTTGCCCCAGTAACAGTGAGACCAGGGACTTGGTCAGGGGTACAGTGGGTTGGAGGCAGACATGGTGGGCTGAGGGGCTGAAGAGAGCAGGGTTCAAAGATTAAAGCCAGGTGGGCAGCCATAGCCTAGGAGCGAACTGGAGCTGGTCAGCAGTCGAGGGACCTGGATGGAGTGTACACTTGACAAAGCCCCGCTTGTGCCGAGCTAGGGAGGCAAGAAAGTGACCTTGCATCAAACCCAGATGATGCCATTAACTCTGTGACCTCTAAACTAGTCACTCACCTTTTCTGAGCTTCAGTTTCCTCACCTGTGAAGTAGGGATAACGCGCGCTCGCTACTCAGCAGTTCCCGTGAAGCTGCTGCTGGGGGCACTAGGGACCAGAGCAGGTCCCCTGCTAGTCCTGGACCCCGCCCCCTTTTGTTCTAGCCGCGCCCCAGACCACCGAACCCCGCCCAGCTGACCGCGCCTACTAGCCACGCCCTATACGGCCCCACCCGGCCATCAAGCCACGCCCCTCCTGGATGCTGCGCTGGCCCCGCCCCTGTCGCCCCGGTTTTGTTCCCCACACCCTGGCGGAGACGAGTCCAGAAGGGACGCACCACGCCAACTCTCCGCCGTCCCCCAGCCCCTGCCCCAGCGCCCATGGCCTTGCCGGGACCCCGAGCCTTAAGGGCTGCGCTGTGTGGTGGCTGTTGCTGTCTCCTCCTGTGTGCCCAGCTCGCTGTGGCTGGTAACGCGGGCCGGGGTCTGGTTAGGAGTAGGGGCAGATAGAGCGAGACCTTCAACCAGCCGCCTTGCTTAGGAGCACTCAGGGCTGGGAGGGGATGGGGATAGAAGGGAACTTTCCAGACGTGTGCAGCGATCCAGGGGTGGGCAAAGGCGGCTCTAGTCGTGTGTGGAGCCTCATATGTGTGTATAAGCAGGGAGCTTCAGGTGTGTCTGGGGGAGGCAGCTTCAAATGTATCTGGGAACCCCAGGTATTGCAAAGGGAGAGGTCTCTGGGTGAACGTCAGGGAGGTTCTAGGTGTGTGTTAGCATGTGTTTGCGGAAGCTCCAGGTGTGTAGTGAGGAATAGGGAGTCCAAGTGAGTGTATATGTGCAGAAGGTGAGAGCCACAGTGGTGAGGAAGGGGGCTGCAGCTCGGATTCTAGGAGTTGTTTCCACCCTACTCCCAGGTAAAGGAGCTCGAGGCTTTGGGCGGGGAGCCCTGCTCCGTATGAACATCTGGCCAGCTGTCCGGGGGACCTGCAAAGAGCTGAAGCTCTGTGAGCATTGTGTGGAGGGGGACAGAGCACACAACCTCTCTGGCTGCGTGTGGGAGCAATGTTGGCCCGAGGAGCCAGGTATGGAGTTTGGCCTTCCCCAAGGTGCATGCCTCAATTCTGAACCCCAGGGCCTTAGCCCCTCTTCCCAAACCTTTCCCCTTGCACTTTTCCCCAGGACACTGTGTGGATCAAGCTGAGGGGGTCAAGGAAGGTTGCTCTGTCTACAACCACTCAGAGTCATGTTCAGGTAAAGGGGCTCCCGCTGGTCTAAGCCAAATTGGGGAAGGGGACTTAGGTGTCCCCAAGCCAGAGCTTGCCCTCCAGGAGGAATTTGTCTCTCTCTGGGAGCAGACCATGCCTACGAACACCTGGGTCCAGTTTCAGTTCTGCCTTTAGCTCACCGGAACTCCCTTTCCCTCTCTGGCCTGTTTCCTCATCTGTAAGTTGGTACAGATGGAAGATACAGGACAGGTGTGTGGAGGGGGTAGGGGAGTTAGCTCTTCAAATTTAAAGCATAGTGAGGACTTTGGAGGTTCAGAAGGGAACCGGGGAGGGCATTCTGGAGGAGGTGGCATCAGAGATGACCCTGAAAAGCTGAGATGGAGAGAGGGCACGTCTGGTGGAAGGAGCTACGTGAACTAAGGCCTGAAAGTATGTTGGGTGGACCTGGACCTGGGACAGAGGGCCTGATCTGACTCAGAAGTCCAGCCCGGTGGCCCGGGCTGGGGTCTTGATGGGAGTGAGAGGGTGTGAGAGCTGGTTTCTTATGGATTCCCTATCTCTTCAGCTGCCCACCACCACCCCACCTATGAACCAAAGGCGATCACAACAGGTAGGTACTACGTGGGGATACTGGACAGTGGGAGGACTAGAGGTGCAGGGAAAGACAGAGCTGGGCTCAGGCACTGACATGCTCTGTGACCTCAGACCTGTGACTTCTCTCTCTGAACCTGTTTCCACGTCTATAAAATGGATTGGACACCACCTCACATTGTTGCCGTGAGGATTTTATGAAAGGGTGTATAGCACCTAGCTAGCTAGTTCAGTGTCTGATACAAGGAAGGTGATCAAGAAGTGATGGTTCCGATCCCTTCTCCCCAATACCACTTCTGCAAACTCAGGACGACTCCTTCAAGGACCTGCGCTTGGTCCTGAGGATGTATGGCTCAGATTGCCAATGAGATGTCCACTGTGACCATCTCTTGGTCCAGAGCGGGTCACAAAGCAGATTCCTGGCAGAACAGAGGCAAGAATCCCACCCCTTGGCCCCTACTGCACCTCAGGGCCTGGAGTTCAGCAGGCTTGGCAGGGATGGCTGAAGAGGCTCTTGGTTAATTAAAGCCAGAAACGTGATCTTGAAGGCTGAATTATTGATGGTTCAGCTCGCTCCAGCTCAAGCCCCAGATCCGTCTTGTGCAGCTCATTTCTTCCCTCTTCTGCTTCTCTTCCCTCAGAAAGGGCTCCTGAGCTGCAGTTGAAACCACTCTTTGCCCTTCATGTTCTCAAACCTCCGTACACAAACTATACCCTCTGAGAGGTGGACCCAGCTCCCATCTGGGCCCCTGTCCACTGCCCCAGAATGATCTCCCACCACCAGTCCTGCCCTGCCCTGGGCACCTGTCCCAGGGCCTGAAATCGAATCCCTGGTGAGAGTTGATGGCTAATGTGGCACAGCTGGGAGCCACCCAGGCACAGTCTGGCATCCATGAGCCGTAAGGAGGGGCAAGGAAAGAGGTTAGGGAACACTGTGAGTTTGGCTGTCCTGTGAGGTGACTCCGGACAGGTCTGGCCCTCAGATACCAGCTTCTCTCTCTGACATACATCATCTAATCTCAATTTATCCACTCTGTAAGGGGGGCCTAGGGTGTGGGATTCACTTTTTCCTCTGCTCCTTCCTTTTCTAAGTCAGGTCTCTGACATGGGGCAGCTCTAGGGTCTCACGAGTCCTGAAAGGGGACCACATCATCTGTATCTGGGCTTTGAACCCAGAGACCCAAAGTCATAAGGGGTTTGGATGCCCAAGTTCTTGGTTCATCTGTTGGGCCAATGTGAGAGAGGGAGTCTGGAAGAGAGCTCAGTTGCCATCTGGTCCATGTGGTCCGGATGCCCAGAGAGGGTATGAGAAGCATCAAGCCCCAGGGCAATTCAGGAGCAGAGCCAGGGCTGGAGCCAAGGCCTTGCCCTCCCCAGCTTGGCCCTGTCCCTCCCATCGGGCACCTCCCAGATACCCACAGGATCTGGCCTGGGGCCTCCAGGTGATGTGTGTGGGTCACTAGGGTAGGCCTGGGATCCTGGTCCTCAGTGGCCTGCTATGACCTCCACCCTACAGAGAGCCCCTCTGTCCCCGAAGCCCACACCCCTGGCTTTGACGGGGCCAGCTTTATTGGAGGCGCTGTGCTGGTGCTGAGTCTGCAGGCAGTGGCCTTCTTCGTCTTGCGCTTCCTCAAGGCCAAGGACAGCACCTACCAGACACTGTGAGTACCTGGCCAGCCAGCAGAGTCCCACTCACTTCCCCCACCCCTTCCTGCCCCTTGGGTCCCCTAAAGTGACAGTGTACTGTCTTCTCAGTGGGACAGCCTGAAGGGCATTGACTCCCTCTCAGTGTCCCCCATGTGAGCCACATCCCTCTCCCTCCTCCAGTTGTAGGGTTCTCTCTGCCAGGTATTGGCCGGGCCAGGACCCAGCCTCGGCCTGGTGTCTGAGAGCACAGCTGAGCCCACTTGTCTTTGTTCCCTCATGCTGCCAGCAGGGAGGAGAACCAGTAGGTGACAGCCCAGGCGAGACTTTGGCCTGCAACTCTGTGGCCTTGGGCAGGACCTTGGCTGTGTGTGCAGTTTGGTTTTCCTCTGAGAAGGGGAGCTGCTCGGGCCCCCGTGTGCCGTGTGTGCTGTGGGGTGGGCCGCTGCAGCCTCCATTAAAGTGTTTGCTCTTCCAGCTGCTGCCCGCTCTCTGGGGTGGGGGTCCTCGGCCGGCTGGGGCAGGGCCACCGCCTGAGTGCCCTCTTTGTCTGGCCTCTGCAGAATCTGACCCCTTCAGGCCTGGATTCCACACTGGGGGGAAAGAGGATGAAGAGGCTGCCCTCTCGGCCCCCTTATGGGCACTAGGGATAGGAAAAACTTTGGCCACCAATTTCTGGCCCCTGAAGGCACCGAGCAGTCTCAGTGTCCAATACCTGACATCCTCTCCTGTCTGGGCCTGGTCCCTGCAGCTGAGAGCATCCTTCAACCACCTCCTGTCTCATCTGTCATCCTTGTGGGCCCCCTGCTGGCCCCCTGCTTGGCACTGGGTCTGTGTGCCTCTTCCCACCAACCGGGCCTGGGCACTGCCCCCAAATAAAAGAACTCTTCCCAGCACTGTGCTTTGTGTCCCATGTCTTGAGCATGTGGATTGGATGGGGTGGAGGTTTGGCCACTGTTTCTCTTTAAGGAGAATTTAGACTTGGACTGTTGCTATCACCTCTTAAAATATTTTCAGGCGAGACTTTGGCCTGCAGCTCTGTGGCCTTGGGCAGGACCCTCTCCCTGCCCCTTTACAGCTGAGGGTACAGAGACACAGAGAGGTAAGTATATTTGCTCAAGATCACACAGTGGAATGGGGCAGGGCCTTTTTTTTTTTTTTTTTTTTTTTTTAATGAGAGAGGGAGACAGGGACAGGCAGACAGGAAGGTGGAGAGATGAGAAGCATCAACTCATAGTTGCAGCTGTTCATTGATTGCTTTCTCATATGTGCCTTGACCAGGTACTCCAGCCAAGCCAGTGACCCCTTGCTCAAGCCAGTGACCTTGAGCTTCAAGCCAGTGACTATGGGGTCATGTCTATAATCCTACACTCAAGCTGGCAACCTTGGGGTTTCAAACCTGGGTCCTCAGTGTCCCAGGCTGACACAAGCCACTGTGCAACCGCCTGGTCAGGCAGGGGTGGGATTTTAGTCCAAGTTTTTCTGGCTGCAGAGTTAGCAGAACCTCCAAACTCTCCTACACAGGCATCTTCCAGGCTCTCCAGCTCCTTAAGTTATGTCTCTGCCCCAGTGCCAAGGTGGAGACACCCCCATAACTGCCAACAGCCATCTCTGCACTGGGGCCTTCCTCACCCAGGCCCTCCTGGGAAACCCCACACATGCCCTCCTCCCACCCTCCCCCATCCCTGAGCCCAGAAGTCTTCTCTGACTAATAAAATCTCCCACTGAGGGAGCACGTGCTGGAAACCAGGCCTGTGGCTCAGAGTCTGATATAGAATCAATCCCAGGACTGTCCTGGGAAGCTGAGAAGCAGTAGAGAGAGGAATGGCTGAGAGTTCAGTCTGTGCAACCTAACTGCTCTGTGTGAACTGAAGCAAGTTCTTTAATAGCTCTCGGCCTCAGTTTCCTCATCAGTAAGGTGAGGTAACAGCAGTATCCATCTCAGTGGGACACAGGGCAGGTTCAGAGCAGGCGCATGCTCCACCTGCTTCCTGCCAGGGCACCCATCCGCCCTCCAGCTGTGCAGCCTGCAGCTGAGCCTTCTGTACCTCTTCTACAGGCCTCGCCTCCCTGCAGGGTCCAGCCCCTGCCGGGAAGTCCACGGGTAGTTCCGGCAACTCCTTGGCCTCATAGAGGTCTCACTTGCACACACATCATGCCATCACTGACAGCGCCAAAGAGTCCATCTCCCCACCCCCACTTCCATCAATGCGCACCGTCCTCCCGGACAGCACCCCCCTTGAGCCACCCCTCCAGCTACTTGGATCTACCTCTTGTTTCCCGGCTTGCCTTGTTCTTCTCTGCTCCAAGCCTTTGCACAAGCAGTTTCTCTGCCTGGATCGCCCTCCTCTGGCTTCTGCAGCCAGCAGTTAAGAGCTGGCTGGTATAATGCCCATTCTCTCTGGGGCTAAGGGCAGAAATGCCCCCACCTCCTGCTAGCTTTCCCCTCAGTTAAGAAAATTTCTTCACTGGATGTTTTCTTTTTCAAAAGTAGTAAATGGCTGTGAGGAACAAAAGGACGAGATAGAAGTTTATAAAAAGAGTGAGAATCGCTATCTCACTGGTCTCACTCCCCAGAGGTAACTATGGTTTACAGCAGGAGTCCCCAAACTACGGCCCTGCGGACCACATGCGGATCCCTAAGGCCGTTTATCCGGCCCCCACCGCACTTCTGAAGGGGCACCTCTTTCATTGGTGGTCAGTGAGAGGAGCATAGTTCCCATTGAAATACTGGTCAGTTTGTTGATTTAAATTTACTTGTTCTTTATTTTAAATGTTATATTTGTTCCTGTTTTGTTTTTTTACTTTAAAATAAGATATGTGCAGTGTGCATAGGGATTTGTTCATAGTTTATTTTATAGTCCGGCCCTCCAATGGTCTGAGGGACAGTGAACTGGCCCCCTGTGTAAAAAGTTTGGGGACCCCTGGTTTACAGTATGCTTCAGACCTTTTCCTGTGAATTTACAACATTTAGCTTTTTAAAAATACAAAATGGGACTGTACTATACATATTGTTCTGCAATTTTGCTGCTTTCATCATCTATCAGATTTCCCCTATGACTTGTCCACATGGTGATAACTTATTTGCCTACATCCTATCAATGTCCAGTTGGGTCATTTCCACATTGATTATTATAAACAGCATCATGATAACTAGGTTTGTCTACGGATCTTGGCACACCTGTGGGAGAGTTTGGGAAGGACAGATTCCCACAACTGGAACTGCAGAGCCTCAGAACATCCATCTCGTGGATTCATTCTGTCTGGCAAACTTGGCCTCCACCTTCCCTGATGCCCCATTGAACCTCAGCCCTCCCTACCCCCATAAGCTCTGGGCCTGGCATAGAGGAGGCCCTCAGGGAGGGTTTGATGAATGAAAGAAAGAAAGAGAGACAGAGAAAGAAAGAAAGAAAGAAAGAAAGAAAGAAAGAAAGAAAGAAAGAAAGAAAGAAAGAAAGAAAAGAAAGAAAAAAGAAAGAAAGAAAGAAAGAAAGAAAGAAAGAAAGAAAGAAAGAAAGAAAGAAAGAAAGAAAGAAAGAAAAACTCCCCTCTCCTCCCTTATCACCTGAGGCCCCTAACTCTGACCTCACTCCTCACATCTGGATCATGGCTGCTGCCTCCTTACTGCCCCCCCAGCCTCCAGGCCTGCCTGTCCGGGCCACCCATGCAGTTGGCCTGTATTAGCTGTTTTCTAGTCCCCACCAGGGGATCCCCAAGGAGCTTGAGGGTGGGCATGAAGTCACTTTGCTAAGGATGACTCCCTGGTGAGGGGCATGAAGTTTGGGCAAAATCTCTGTGACTCTGGGCATATAAGTGCCGAAGAGAGCACGAATCATGTCCTATCTTTGGGCCTCAGTTTCTTCTTGGTTATTTCTTAATCTAACCAATATTTATTAAACACCTGCCTTGTACCAGGCCTATATCCCGGGGGCTATGATAATGACTATGAGCAGGACTGTGAGGATCAGAGGCAACGTACAAACTGCACCCAACGTGACTTGTGGAGTGAAGTAGGTGCCCAGCAAATAGTGGCAGTGGTCATTAATACTGTTGACAGGATCGGGAAAAGATTCCTAGTGAAGATGACATCAGGGCTGGACCTTCAGGGACAGGTAGAGCTTCACAGTAGAAATGAAGAAAAGGACATTCCAGATGGAAGGCTCAGAATGAGATAAGGTTCAAAGGCAAAATTCCCCTGTAAATGCAAAGGTCTGGAGAGGTGGCCTGGAGCCCTGGTGGCCAGGATCAGAGGTTAGACTCCATCCCGGTGGCACAGGGCAAGGATAATGCCCATTCTCTCAGGGCTGAGGGAAGAAATGCCCTCATCTCCTGCTGATCCAATCTGGGGGGAGTGTCGCTGGGGAGGGACAATGGACAGAAATCTTTCTTCATGTTCTTTTACCAGCCTGGCCCCTTTATAAACTGGCCTCCTCTCTTGCTCAGGGAGCCTGCCTGCCTGAGGATGGAGGACCACCCCAGCTGTCCAGGTCGGGTCCTAGGGTGCCCTCCCCATCAACCCACCCTCACTCCCTCCCTAGGTGTCCTTCTCCCACCCAGGCTCACTAGCCGCAAGGAGCAGGGTGGGAGTTTGATAATCTAGGCTCTGCAGACAGATACAAACAGTGCAAAGCCTCGCAAGCTCTTGGAGGCAAGTGTCCTGACAGCTAGATCCGGGATATGGGGCGAGACCTGCAGAGGGAGCTGGGAGAGAGACATGCCCATCCCCTATGACTACTCTGTGTCTGCCTGGTCCTGTGTCGCCCTGCAAACCCAGGGAACTGGGAGTCAGCAAAGTTGTCCTCCTGCCCAGCTCTCCTGGGGCCCCAGGAAGTCCTGGAGAGAAGGGAGCTCCAGGTCCTTAAGGTGAGAGATACCAGGGAGTAGGCAGGGGCCTGGGCTAATCTGGGAGGCTGCTGGTGTAGCAATAACTGTCTATACTAAGAGGCCATGACAAAGAAGCCACAGCATACTGTGTGCTGGGCTCCGGGCTGGGCCTGGTAGGGAAGCGTTTTCCCTCTTTTTTTTTTTTTTTTTTTTTGAGAGAGAAAAAGGAACAGACAGGGACAGACAGGTAGAAAGGGAGAGAGATGAGAAGTGGCACTTTAATTGTTCATTGATTGTTTTCTCATATGTGCCTTGACCAGGGGCTCCAGCCGAGCCACTGACCCCTTTCTCAAGCCAGCAACCTTGGGTTTCAAGCCAGTAACCTTTGGGCTCAAGCCAGTGGCCATTGGGGTCATTCATGTCTATGATCCCACACTCAAGCCAGTGAGCCCACGCTCAAGCTGGTGAACCCATGCTCAAGCCGATGAGCCTGCGCTTAAGCTGGAAACCTTGGGGTTTCAAACCTGGGTCCTCTGTGTCCCAGGCCAATGTTCTATCCAATGTGCCATCATCTGATCAGGCAGTGGTCCCCCAACCCCTGGGCCGTGGACTGGTACTGGTCCGTGGGCCATTTGGTACTGGTCCGCAGAGAAATAATAAATAACTTACATTATTTCCGTTTTATTTATATTTAAGTCTGAACGATGTTTTATTTTCAAAAAATGACCAGATTCCCTCTGATACATCCGTCTAAGACTCACTCTTGACGCTTGTCTTGGTCACGTGATACATTTATCCATCCCACCCTAAAGGCCGGTCTGTGAAAATATTTTCTGACATTAAACCAGTCCGTGGCCCAAAAAAGGTTGGGGACCACTGTGATCAGGCACATTTTCCCTCATTTTATTTTGTTTTTTTTTAAGGAATCTATTTTTTTAAATTAATTTTATTTATTCATTTTTAGAGGGGAGAGAGAGAAGGAGAGGGAGAGAGAGAGGGAGAGAGAGAAACAGAGAGAGAGAAGGGGGAGGAGCTGGAAGCATCAACTCCCACATGCACCTTGACCAGGCAAGCCCAGGGTTTCGAACCGGCGACCTCAGCATTTCCAGGTCGACGCTTTATCCACTGCGCCACCACAGGTCAGGCCTTCCCTCATTTTAGTGAGAGGGAAAGTGAGGTCTGAGAAGTTAAGTCATTTGTCCACAGTCACAGCCAGTGAACGATGCAGCTGAGATTTGACTTCTGGCTTGGTTTCCCTGTTGTTTTTGGCCCTGGGTAAGGGGTGGGACTTATTTCATCCCTCTTTCTGGGGTTTCAGGGCAACCTGGACCACCAGGCAAGATGGGCCCCAGGGGTGAGCCGTGGGTGGAAGGCTGAGAAAAGTGGACAGGATTAGAAGAAGGGCCTGCACACCCTCCCTTCCGGTGATCTTCAGGTATCCCCTTGGGAGTACTCAGACCTCAGAGCCAACACTCAGTCTTTCCGTGGGGGGTGAAGCAGCCTTTGCAGGAGCCTGCAGCTCGAAACCAGTGGCGCTGGGGTATGGGTGGCCGCCACGTGTGGTCCAGCCCCAGAGCCCCTTTCAGGGGCTGAAGGAACAGAGAGGGCCCCTGAGGTCCTACACTTAGCCTCTTCCATTGCCCATGGGGTTCGGGTTGGGGCATAACTTGGGGACCCTCAGTCTATTCTCCTTCCCTAGGTCCCAGGAGATGCCAAGGCAGGGTGCCACCTTGAGTACCTGATACCGTCTGTGCCTACCTGAAGGCAGAGCCTTTACAGATTTTTATATTTTTTAAAGATTTTTTTTAAGATTATTATTTATTTATTTATTTATTTATTTATTTATTTATTTATTTACAGAGACAGAGACAGAGAGAGAGTCAGAGGGATAGACAGGGACAGACAGACAGAAACGGAGAGATGAGAAGCATCAATCATTAGTTTTTCGTTGCGCATTGCGACACTTTAGTTGTTCATTGAATGCTTTCTCATATGTGCCTTGACCGTGGGGCTACAGCAGATTGAGTAACCCCTTGCTCGAGCCAGCGACCTTGGGTCCAAGCTGGTGAGTTTTTGCTCTAACCAGATGAGCCCGCACTCAAGTTGGCAACCTCGGGTCTCGAACCCGGGTCCTCCGCATCCCAGTCTGACACTCTATCCACTGCGCCACCGCCTGGTCAGGCTATTTTTTAAAGATTTTATTTGTTGATTTTAGAGAGAGGACAGAGAGAGAGAAGGGTGGGGGAGCAATGGGAAGCATTCACTTGTAGCAGTTGCTTCTTGTATGTGCCTTGACCAGGCAAGCCTGGGGTTTTGAACCTGTGACCCTAGCATTCCAGGTCAATGCTTTATCTACTGCGCCATCACAGGTCAGGCCATTCCAGTTTTTTGGTGATATGGACACCCAGGGGGGTTGTTGGCTGGTGAGTGTCTGAGAGGAGACTTACAGGCCAGGCCCAGTGGGCACTTCTGCCCCTAGGTCCCTAGGGGGAGCCAGAGCCCACTGGAGCCAGACATTTCCAGTAATTCCCTGACAAATGTTTACTGAGCTCCCAGGGGATCTGATGTCTGAGAAGGCTTCGCAGACAAGAGGCCATTTGACAGGGCTTTGAAGGCTGTGTAGAAGTTCTCAGGACAGATGAGATGCAGAAGGGCATTCCAGATAGAAGGAAAGATATACACAGAGAGATAGGACAGTACAAGGGAGCTAGAGGGGGCACTGTGTGAGTGAGCTGAGAGCAGGTATGAGTGGCTGGCTGAGGTCCACTGGGTTGGGTGAAGAATGAATTGAAGGCCTCTGCGAAGGCCAGCTCATAGAGGGCGCTGAATGAATGATTGAAGGTCATGGAGGTAAATGGGGAACACAGGAGAGTTTTACGCAGGGAATTGCCAGGTCAGACTTGTTTTAGAAAGATGACAACGTGGAAGATGCATTGCAGTGGGGGACAAGAATGGAGTCAGGGACACAGGTTAGGAGGGCTACAGAGGTCTGGGCAGGAGAAGAAAGTGGGCAGTGGCAACAACGGAAATACAGGCACCTAGACTGAGAGACAGTTAGAAGAGAGATCACAGAGCCTGGAGATTGCTTGTTTTAAACTATCAGGGTAAGACCAGGAATCCAGCTTGGGCCTCTGGAGGTGACCTCTCTGCTATAATGTCTTGGTTCTTACCATAGTAAATTAAAGCAAATTATTTTGAATCTGACTCCCAGCAAGACTACCATTTCCAGAAGGCCAGAATGATATTTCTATCATTTCAGTCTCCCTCAGGGCTTGCAAAGTTCCAATGTGAAGTTGAGTATTTTACTGACACTAAAAGTTAATAAGAAAATGTGGAGTTCATCAGTATATTCACAGGCAGAGCTTACTTGGACTCATACATTATCAACAAGCCTCTAGTCCAAAGAGGTACGAAATGTACCCACACCTCACACTATGCCCACTCTCCGCTGCCGCTGCTCCCTGCTTCCCCTCATCCCATGCCAAGCCTGGAGTAATGGCTGGTGTGCTAGCCTTCTCTGCCTCCCTAAGTGTCACCTCTGGAGGTGACAGAATCGTTCTGTGGGTTTCTTCCGCTCTCAGTCCTCCTACAAAGCAGGTTTTGGGAGTCAGGAGTCTGAATTCTGGCCAAGAAATGAGAATTTGCACCAGCCGACTCTTCAGAGTAAGTTCCCAGCAGGGTCCAGAGAGGCTGAGGGGCATTCCTCTGGCATTCTGGGGTCTGACGCTTACTCCTCCCTGCCCCACCCCTCAGGTACCTGGGAGCTGCAGGTAGAGCTGGAGGACTTTCATGGCAGCCGCACCTTTGCCTACTACGGGTCCTTCTGCCACCTTGGGGAGGCAGCTTACTACCAGCTGGTTCTGGGCAAGTTCTTAGCCAGGGGTCCCCAAACTACGGCCCGCGGGGCCGCATGCGGCCCCCTGAGGGTATTTATCTGGCCCCTGTCGAACTTCCAGAAGGGGCACCTCTTTCATTGGTGGTTAGTGAGAGGAGCACATTGACCATCTCATTAGCCAAAAGTAGGCCCATAGTTCCCATTGAAATACTGGTCAGTTTGATTTTTTTTTATTTATTTATTCATTTTTAGAGAGGAGAGAGAGAGACAGAGGAGAGAGAAACAGAGAGAGAGAAGGGGGGAGGAGCTGGAAGCATCAACTCCCATATGTGCCTTGACCAGGCAAGCCCAGGGTTTCGAACCGGCGACCTCAGCATTTCCAGGTCGACGCTTTATCCACTGCGCCACCACAGGTCAGGCTGGTCAGTTTGATTTAAATTTACTTGTTCTTTATTTTAAATATTGTATTTGTTCCCATTTTGTTTTTTTACTTTAAAATAAGATATGTGCAGTGTGTATAGGGATTTGTTCATAGTTTTTTTTATAGTCCGGCCCTCCAACAGTCTGAGGGACAGTGAACTGGCCCCCTGTGTAAAAAGTTTGGGGACCCCTGTTCTTAGCCCTGTAGATGAGTGACCCTAAGGTGGAGCCCTGGAGTGGGGGGGGGGAGGTGAAGGAGGCTGGATACTTGTCTAGTGCTGTCTCTGCCTTCTATAATGACCCAGGAACATTTTTTCTCCTCCATGGGCCTCAGTGTCCTCATCTGAGAAATGGCAATCATGAGGGTTCAGTAGTAAAAAATTTAAGCTCTGGAGGTAAACAGACCTGAGTCTGAATCTAGCTCTGTCATTTACTAACTATGTGGCCCTGGACAGGTCCCTTTCATGTCAGCCTCAGTTTCCTGTGCGGAAAAACTGGTGACGAGGCAGGGAGGGAGCTGTGGGGACTCTCTGAGGCCCCGTGGAGTGTGAGCATCTTGGCTTTGGAAGAGGAACTAGGGAAGGCTTTGTCTCAGAGAAACAGCAGCTGTTGAGGAAAGACTTGAAAGAGGGAAGTGATTACGAGGAGTTGCCTCAGGGGAGCCCCCTTTCCTGCCCAGGCTTCTGAGAAGTCCCTGCCAGCTCTTCTTGACAGTGGCTCAGGCTACTGACAGGAGCTAGGAAGAGGCAAGGGAGCCAGAGGGACGCTGGGGATTCTGGGAGGGGATAAGGCACGGAAAGGCGCTGGTGGCTCTGGAGCCACAGTCCTGAGTTCAAGTCCCAGTGCCCCTGTGACTAGATGAGTAACCTTGGGCAAACACCCTGGCTCCTTGGTACTGATGTTTTCTCCTGGGGCCCAATAGCACCCGCATGTCAGTTGCTCTGAGGCTCCTATGAGGTCATCTCTTCAAGGATGTCAGGCATGGTGCCGGCACCAATGTGCCTCCTATCCCTTTCCTACGACACTAACCATGATGCAGTGACTGTCCATGGTGCCTGGAGGTATGGACCCTGCCATCATTCCAATCTCAATGGGCACTATGCCCCCAAGTATGGCATTGACTGGACCTCAGGCCTCGGCATGGGCCACCCTTACCGCAGGGTTTGCATAATCTTTCGCTAGGGCACCCTGGCAACCAGCACACTTATCTCTCCTGGACAGCTTCCGGATCCTCAGCTACCCCTCCCATTGCTAACTGCCTCTGCTCTCCTATCTGCACTTAAAAATAAAATCATTTTAACCCTTTCCTGGCTTCTCCAGTTACTGGCAAAAGCTCAAGAGGCCAGAGTAAGGACATAGGTTTTAACTCCATTCAAGGAAGACTTTTAGTCAGAAAGATAGGTCAGTCTCATAAGGTAGTAAGGCTCCCATCTCTGGAGGTATGCAAGCCAAGGCCAGGTGAGTATTTAATGAAGGACCTTGGATTCAAGCATCCACTGACAGGACCCCTGGGCCCTGTGGATCCTACAAGTGAATGGTGTTGTGGTGGAAATGGCACAGCTTTCTCACCCTCTCTGTTGTCCATGCCTGTCCTTTCTAGGTTGTTTTTCACCTCAACCTCTTTTGTAAGCCAAGTTCTTATCCTTGCTACTTCTCACTGGTTTCACTATGTGCTGGTTTAAACTAAGGGTCAAACTAAGGAAGGTACATTTTCTTCTAAGGGGATACAGGTAGTGAAACAGCAGTTATTAAGCTAGCATTTGCCCTCGCCAGATAGCCCAGTTAGTTGGAGCATGATCCTGAAGCACAGAGGTTGCTGGTTCGATCCCAGGTCAGGGCCCATACAGGAACAAATTGATGTTCCTCTCTATTTTTACCCTCTCTTCCTCCCTCTCTCTAAAATCAAGACAATATAGCATTTGTTAATCAGTTAATTTGCCAGAGCTATGTTCTAGAAAATGGGAGAGGTAGGAAGTTAAGTATCTGATTATTTGCAGTCTGATAAGGAGTCCTGGGATTGCATCCTGCCCTGTCATATGGCTGAGTGATCTTGGACAAGTTACTCAACCTCTCTAGGTTCCTAGTTCCTGATTTCAGAGTCCATTGAAGTTCACACCAGATTGCTGCCCCACTTTTTTTTTTTTTTTTTAAGTGAGAGGAAGGGAGATAGACTCCTGCATGCACCCTTACCAGGATCCACACAGCAACCCCTGTCTGGAGCTTAATCAACTGAGCTATCCTCAGCACCTGAGGCCAACACTCAGCCTTATTGAGCCACTGGCTGTGAGAGGGGAAGAGAGAGAGAAGGGGGAGAAGTAGGACAGATGGTCGTTTTTCATGTGTGCCCTGATTGTGGATCAAAGCTGGGACTTCCACATGTCAGGCAGACACTCTACCACTGAGCCAACTGGCCAGGGCCAGGTTGCTGCCTCACTAATTCACACTAAAAGGGTAGGAGTTCTTAGGAATTTAGAAATGGGAAGTTGTCGGAGCCAAAGGGCTGAAGTTCTGGGGTTTTGCTTCACGGGGGTAGAGAAATGTTTGTGTGGGGACTCTTAGATCCCATAGTCATGTTCTAAGTGGAGGTCAAAGGTAAGCAGATTGGATGCTGGGGAAAGCAGTCTCCTTGTAAGGGGGCAAAGGTACGGCCAAGTCCCATACTAGGGCTGATGGTATCCTGACAAATGGAGGGGCAGACTATCCACATTCCAGTCCCTCCCTGGAGAAAACTCACTCTTTACAGTGCTCTGCACACCTCATGTCTCTGGAGATCCATTCATTCATTGAACAGATCCCTGAAGGGCAGGGCCTGCAATTCACTCCTTTTCCCTAGCACTGACCTGGGCACACTTATTATGAGCTCCTGTTTTGAGCACTCCACAGTGGCCGGCCTGCACAGTGGCACAGGCTATTCCGGAAGCGGCCGGACTCAGAGGCTCTAGCTGGAGACAGGAGGGAGGAGAGAAGCCGAGTCCCGGGCCGCTAGGGAGCGAAGCTGCCCCAGGGTCGAGGGTGGAGCTTTCCCTGTTGGCTGTGAAAGGGCTGGGCCCGGCCTACATGTGAGGACAGGCGAGAGCGACCGCGGACGCTTTCCTACGGAGTCTGCGGGGTAGACAGGGTCGGATTGATTCCCGGGATCTCTCACGCGACTCTGGACCCGGGATCACTGGATGGCCCAGATTCCCGGGACCCAGTTCCTATTACAGATCCTCAGGACCTTCCAAGTCGGAGCCCGGCTTTCGCTTTGGACTCCAGATTCCGGGAACGGGACCTCTGGCGGGACCGCGGATTTCCAGATCCCGTAGGAGATTCCTGGTCCCAGCTGGATTCCCAATCTCGAGATCCCTGGATCCGTCGCCCCTGGCTCCTGCCCCGCCCCGAGAGCACCCGACGCCGGAGCGCCCCCGCATGGCGGGGCAGTGCCCGCGGCCCAGGGCCCTGGAGTGCGCCGGCAGCTGCTGGCAGGACCCTCTGGCTGAAGCGCTGAGCCGGGGCCGATCGACTGTGGCTCCTGCTGGCCGGGGCTGCGCGCGAAGCCGGCCGCTCAGTGTAGTCTACGTGCTGACCCGGGAGCCGCAGCCTGAACTGGAACGGGAGGGGAAAGCGGAGGCGGAGCCGCTGCCCCTCCGCTGCCTGCGCGAGGCCTGCGCGCAGCTCTCGGGGCCACGGCCGCGGCCGCAGCTGCGCAGCCTACCCTTTGGGACGCTGGCGTTGGGAGACACAACAGCGCTGGATTCCTTCTACAATGCGGGTGAGCTCGCGCTGGGGGCGGGGCCAGGACCGGGGCGGGGCTTAGTGCCATGGGCGGGGCCTAAGGGGGAGAGGCTCTGCGACTCCCGGGTGGGACCCAGATGGGTGCGAGGTCTAGGGTGTGATAGGTGAGCTAAAGCTGAGGGACCCGAGGCGGGGCCCTGACAAAAGTGGAATTTAGGGAATCTGGAACGCGGTTGAACTCGGGCTAGGATTTAGCGGATCCAGGTTCGGCTCCAGGGTTGAGGGTTGGGACTTAAGCACTCTGGAGTCGGCACTGTGCCTAGGGAGCGGGGCTAGGATTGGGCCAAAGCTGGGAGCCGGGCTGTGTGCGGTATTTTAGGAGTGGGGTTGGAGAACTCCGCCTCGGGATGATTTACGCGCGGAGTTTATGAGGGCGGATCCTGGGAAGTGGATCTTGGACTAGGAAAGGGGCTGAAGTTCAGGGGTCCTAGCATACTACTTCCAAGGATCGGGCTAGAGAGGCAGAAAGGGAAGCGATGGGACTGGATTTAGGGCAAGGGAGCTAAGGTTATGAGCCCGTAGCCCGTATTCCCGAGACAATGGGCGAGGACCTGGAGGCAGGGCCGAGTCTGTCGGGGGTGGGGCCAGAAGGCGGATTTTCCCTTTCCCTTCCGCCAACCCTGACGCCCAGCTTCGCGATACTTATTTGTTTATCCAAGAGTCTGGGCGCCAGTGCTTGCCGGATGTCCATAAAGTCTTAGCGTGAAAAATAAAAGCTGACTCGCCCTCGAGGACACAAACAAACACACAGTTACAGATAGACTTACAAATCACATATGTCAATACTCAGGCCCTCGGCGACCCTGTCACACACAGAGATCCAGTCACAGTAAAATACACACACACACAGGCACAGGCACACACAATGCTGGTACCATTCATGAAACTGGGTTGAGGACACAGGGAATGGGACTTACGTATTTGCCCAACTTTTGCCTCTCAAATGGCCAAAACAGGCTCTGGGCTGGTGCACAGACTTCTCTCCTGTCTTCAGTGCCTACAGGCCTCTTAACAGTGGGATGAGAGTCCTACCATTGAACCCAACTCCACGCCTGCAACCCCACAGATACTAGTTCTGTTTAAGAGCCGAAAGGACCCTAAAAGGGGGACACTAAGGCCAGGAGCAAAATTGGACCTTGCTGGAGTCACATGAGAAGGCAGGCTGAGCCAAGATAGACAGGCAGCCTCCTCCCCCACGGAGCTGGGCCTCAGGACTCAGGGCCTCCACCTGTGTGCCGACAGACGTAGTAGTGCTGGAGGTGAGCAGCTCCCTGGCACAGCCTTCAATGTTCTACCACCTTGGTGTGCGTGAGAGCTTCAGCATGACCAACAACGTGCTTCTCTGCTCCCAGGAGGACATTCCTGACCTGCAGGCTCTGCGGGTAGGTGGCCATGTAGCTGGTGGGGGTAGGCACAGGGCAAGGGTGGGGCCTATCCAGAACATCAGTATCTGTCTGTTTCCTGCAGGAGGACGTTTTCCAGAAGAATTCGGTGAGCAGAATCCACCCCTCACTCCAAGGTGCTCTTTGGCTTTCATTATGACCTCTGATGCCCCACTACCTTTCCTGGCCCCTCAGTCACCTTTCAACTACCCCCCACACACACACACACACACATCTGTGTGACCCTCTGTTCTCTTTTGCCTCCCTTCCTGCAGTGTGCCCTTTCCATGCTATTCTAGTGCCCACTGGTGCTGAACTCTGATCCCCTCACTGCCCCTCTCTAACCTGGTTTTGACCTCTGACTTCTACTGATTCCTGCCTCCCTCCAACCAGGATTGCGTTGGCAGCTACACGCTGATCCCCTATGTGGTGACAGCCACTGGTCGTGTGTTGTGTGGTGATGTAGGTCTCCTGAGGTGCCTGGCTGATGGGCTAGTCCAGCCCGGGGTGGGCACTGAAGCCCTGCTCACACCCCTGGTGGGCCGGCTTGCCCGCCTGCTGGAGGCTACGCCCACGGACTCTTGGTAAAGGGGACCTAGAGAAGGAGGAGGCTGGAGAGGGTGCAGTGGCCTGGGCTGAGGAACAGACCCCACCATTCCCTCTCTGTCCTTCCCTCTCCTGTGGCCGGCATCAGTGGCTACTTCCGGGAGACCATTCGGCAGGACATTCGGCAGGCCCGGGAGCGGTTCAGCGGGCAGCAGCTGCGGCAGGAGCTCGCTCGCCTGCAGCGGAGACTGGACAGTGTGGAGCTGCTGAGCCCTGACATTATCATGAATCTACTGCTTTCCTACCGAGATGTACAGGTGTGCTCAGAGAGGCAGTTGGGCTGTAGCGTTTCATGTCAGACAAACCGGAGTTCAGCTTCTGGCTGTGCCTGCTCAAATTTTCTGCCGTCTCTGAGCCTCAGTTTGTAATGGGGATGATCATGTCATTGTCTCCCAGTTGTGAGGTTGGGGCACACAGTGGGTTCTCTGTGAAAGGTGTGGTGTCTGCACTATATGCCAGGCCTGAGGGAGGTGTGCAGAGGATGGTAGGTAGGAAGGTGTGGTGTCAGGGGTGGTAGGGAACCCCAAGTTCAAGATTTTCCTAAGGGTCCGAGGCACTATGGGACCCACCAGAAGCCATTGTGTCAGTGTGTGCTATTCCTTCATGCAGGACTACTCAGCCATCATTGAGCTGGTGGAGACGCTGCAGGCCTTGCCCACCTGTGACGTGGCTGAGCAGCACAACGTCTGCTTCCACTATACATTTGCTCTCAACCGGTGAGTGGGTCATAGCCGCATGGAAACGTGGGTCCCTGCTGTATGATGTCATTGCTGTCTGGGATCAGTGCTGTTCAAGGAATTTGCTGACTAGGATCATGCTGATGTCAGATGGGCCGTTCTATTACTGCTGCCCGGGGTGGGGTGAGGAGGTGCCCTTGGAGAAGTCACAGCTGTCCAAGGTCACCTATCTTCAGAGTCATTGCAGCTAGAAATCACTTCCATCTGGGATCACTACCTCTAGAAAAGTCAGTGTTGACCAGGGTCACTGTCATTCTTGGTTCATTACTGTCAGGTTTCTAGTGGAGTCCCTGGTGTTCAGAGTGAGACAGGGCTATCAGGCAGGTCCCCAGCTCATCTTCCCCTCCCCCTAGGAGGAACAAGCCTGGGGACCGGGAGAAGGCATTGGCTGTGCTGCTGCCACTGGTCCAGTGTGAGGGTCCTGTGGCACCCGACCTGTACTGCATGTGTGGCCGTGTCTATAAAGACATGTTCTTCAGCTCTGGCTTCCAGGATGCTGGGCACCGAGAGCAGGCCTATCACTGGTAAGGGGCACAAGCAAGTGGACAGTGGGCGAGGGGTGGAGCTGTGGCAGCAGTCCAGCCTCGCATCCCTCTGCCTGACCCCCAGGTACCGGAAGGCTTTTGATGTCGAGCCTAGCCTTCACTCAGGCATCAATGCCGCTGTGCTCCTTATCGCTGCTGGGCAGCGCTTTGAGGACTCCAAAGAGCTCCAGATTATTGGTGAGCCCCAATCCTGCACGCCTGTCCCTCCAACAGGGGCTCAGGTCAGGGAGAGAGAACACTGGGCTGGACCTGGGACTGAGTTCATCTATTTTTTTTTTGCCTGAATCCACATCTGGGTCCTCATACCTGTCCTGGGCCCTCATGAGCCCTTAAGCCCATGACTCTTTGTTCCTAAGCTCACATCTGTTCCTTCCATATATACTTGTTCCCAAACCCCCACCTATATCTGAGCTCCTACTCCCACTTGCGATCATGCTACACCTACATTTTCACCCACGTGTGTTCCTGCCTACATGAATGTTGTGGCCCACACTCAGGCTCTGCCCACAACTACAACCACACTCACTAGGGCCTATGCCCCTCTCTCCCAGGTATGAAGCTGGGCTGCCTGCTGGCCCGAAAAGGCTGTGTGGCGAAGATGCAGTATTACTGGGATGTAGGCTTCTACCTAGGAGCTCAGATCCTTGCTAATGACCCCATCCAGGTGGCACTGGCTGCAGAGCAGCTATACAAGCTCAATCCCCCCATATGGTAAGTGGCTCCTTCATCAGTCTTGGCATGGTTTGTACTGTCAGCTCCTGTACCTATGTCCACTGGCCTGAGTCCTGAGCCAATGACCTGGGTCCTTCCAGACCAGTGCCCAGGGCACCCAATGCCCATGTTTAGTCTACTCTAAACATGGGTACCTGGGCTGAGTTGAAGACAGTGCTGTGCCTGCAGGTACCTAGTGTCCATGATGGAAACATTCCTGCTGTACCAGCACTTCAGACCCACGCCAGAGCCCCTTGGAGGACCTCCACGCCGTGCCCACTTCTGGCTCCACTTCTTACTACAGTCCTGCCATCTGCTCAAAACAGCTGGTCCCCAAGAGGACCAGTGCTCGGTGAGGCCTGTGGAGGTGAGGGACCTAGGAGAGGGGCAGGCCCCTTGTGACTTATGCCCCCACACTCCCTTGTCACCTGCAGGTTCTGGTCCTGGAGATGAACCAAGTGCTGCTGCCTGCAAAGCTGGAGGTTCAGGGTGTGAACCCAGTGAGTGCAGTGACCCTGAGCCTGCTAGAACCTGACACCCAGGTGAGGTCGCCACTGAGTCCCCCACTCACCATAAAGCACCCCGTTCTCTTCAGGCTTTCTTCCTTCTCCAGATCCCTCTTTTGCTCCCTAGCACCCTCCCCTGACTCACTTTCTTCTCACAGGACGTTCCTTCCAGCTGGACCTTCTCAGCCACCTCCATCTGCGGTGCCAGGTGAGGGGCAAGGCCTAAGGCAGTTCTGGTGGGGCGGCGCTGCTAGCTGCCTTGGCGCTCACTTGTGTTCATCCTTCCCAGTGTCTCCAAGCGGGATGAACGCTGCTGCTTCCTCTATGCCCTCCCCCCGGCTCAGGACGTCCAGCTGTGCTTCCCCAGCGCAAGGCACTGCCAGTGGTGAGCGCAGCCTCTTGGGGTCGGGGTACTCTGAAAGCTGGGATGCCCAGGGGAGTGAGGGAAAGAAAAGGATGTGTATTCTAGGTGCTCTCGGTTAGGAGGGGATGTTTTGCGCCCAAGGTACCCGTCAGGTTGGCCGGTCTAATCTCTCCCGCCCTCAGGTTCTGCGGCCTTATCCAGGCCTTGGAGACGATTCCGGATTCCGGATCGCCGGTGGAGGAGGCAGAGGGCGTGGGGGAGGTGCTGGAGGTGAGAAAGGGCGACTGGGAGTTTGAGGAAGGAAAGGGGCTGAGAGCCCTGCTGAACCCCCTTTTCACCCGCCCCTCAGTTTGATTACGAGTACACGGAGACTGGCGAAAGGCTGGTGCTAGGCAAGGGCACCTACGGAGTCGTGTACGCCGGCCGGGACCGGCACACGCGGGTACGCATCGCCATCAAGGAGATCCCAGAACGCGACAGCAGGTGCGGTTCGCAGGGCAAGCCAGAGGGGCCAGAGGGCTCAGGAGGGAGACAAGTGGGCGGGCCAAATGGGTGGAGCCCTGAGTTAATAGGGTCGTGTGGGCGGGGCAGTAAGCAGGAAAAACTTATCCGGCACAAGTGGGCGGGCTCATGGACGTTAGAGTAAGAGGCCAGTGGACCCAATCCTGTGGGCGGAAAGGCAGGGACCAGGGGGTCAGGCTAAGGTCTGGAAGGGCCTGTGGGCTGGGTGATGAGGTGGGGAAGGTGTAAGAGGGACTTGTGGGTGAAACTGATCCTGAAGGTGTGGCCTGACTGGCGCTGGAGTTGGGTAAGCGTCTCTGCCCAAATCGGGCTTATTCCTCTCTCCCTACCCGCTCCTAGGTTCTCTCAGCCCCTGCATGAGGAGATCGCTCTGCACAAACGCCTGCGCCACAAGAACATCGTGCGCTATCTGGGCTCAGCCAGCCAGGGCGGCTACCTCAAGATCTTCATGGAGGAAGTGCCTGGAGGTTTCTGCCCTGCTTGGATGGAAATGGGTGGTGTAGGGATGGAGCGAGACAGGGTGGAGAACCCTTAGGGGGAACGTGTGGGTGGTGTAGTCCAGAATTCGCTGACACAGTGCAGTTGGGTGATGGAGTCTAGGCCATGGCTGGAATAAGTGGGTGGTAATGATGACTTTGAACTGCACCTGCCCAGGCAGCCTGTCCTCCTTGCTGCGGTCAGTGTGGGGCCCCCTGCAGGACAATGAGAGCACCATCAGTTTCTACACACGCCAGATCCTGCAGGGACTCAGCTACCTGCATGACAACCGAATTGTGCATCGTGACATCAAGGTAAGTCCTGTAGCTGGCCCACCCTGGCTTGCTGGGAGGGGGAAGAAGGAGATATGGCGCCAGAGGCTGGCAGTTTAGACTTAGTGGCCAGATGCTTTGCAAAGGGTGGAGAATTCATCAAGAAGATTCCCCTAAGAAGGAAAAAAGTTCAGATTTGAAGCGAAACCAGGTGTCAGCTTCCAAAGGAGCATAGTGGTATGGCAGGGGGAGGAGGCTGATGGAGGCAGAGTCAGTCTGGGATTCCCAGGAGATGGGGTCTCAGGATAGGGTCCAATTCTGGCACCAGGAGCCCAGCCTGATGTCCATTGAGTGCAATGTCCACTCTACTCAGGGAGACAATGTGCTAATCAACACCTTCAGTGGGTTACTCAAGATTTCTGACTTCGGCACCTCCAAGCGGCTGGCAGGCATCACGCCTTGCACTGAGACCTTCACAGGTAACAGTGTGTGGGGTGGTTGAGTGGGGATGCAGAATGGACCTGGGACAGAACTCATGTGACCTTCCAGGGAATGGAGTTAGAGTCCTAATGGGGGAGAGAACCCAGGGCAGGTGATTGAGCCAGGGATGAGGTGATAGAATCTAGAATTGGAGTTTGGATAGCTTGAGGACATTGAGTTTAGTGCCTGATACGGAATCCAGAAGTGTTGATGTGGACCGACGTGGGATGTCAAACTGGATGATGTAATCCAGGATATATGATGGAACTTCTGTGGGCGATGGAGTCCATGAATGTGATGGAGCCTAAGATGAGTGAGGAAACTCAGAGAGATGGTTGACAACCAGGATAGGTGATGGGAACTGTTTTGGATGAAAGTTCAAGGCAAGTAGAGGCCATCAAAGGATGATAGAGGCCCTGCTGCTCCCATAGCGATAAAGCCTAGATGAGCATCATTGCTACTGCCCCTGTCCTAGGGACACTACAGTATATGGCTCCAGAAATCATTGACCAGGGCCCACGAGGGTATGGGAAGGCAGCTGACATCTGGTCGTTGGGCTGCACTGTAATCGAGATGGCCACAGGTCGCCCACCCTTCCATGAGCTAGGGAGCCCTCAGGCTGCCATGTTTAAGGTAAGACCCCTCAGGCCCTGGCTCATGAGGTGGGGTGGGGACAGACTTGGCCCTCAACACCTCTAAACTTAACCCTTGTTTACCCTCCCCGCCCTCTCCCAGGTGGGCATGTACAAGGTACATCCACCAATGCCCAGTTCTCTATCAGCCGAAGCCCAAGCCTTCCTCCTACAAACTTTTGAGCCAGACCCTCGCCTCCGGGCCAGTGCTCAAGCATTGCTGGGGGACCCCTTCCTGCAGCCTGGGAAGAGGAGCCGAAGCCCAGGCTCCCCCCGACATGCTCCACGGCCCACAGGTACTGTGCCGCTGGGAAGAGTGAGCACCCGGGAGTGAGGGCAGAGCAGCTGTGGACTGGCAGGGCTGAAGGGGGCCCAGGCTGACCACCTTGTCCTTCCCTCAGGGGCCCCTTCAGCCAGCCCTCCTCCTTCAGTGGACTCCGCCACCCAGTCCCAGACATTCCCACGCCCTCAGACACCCTCTCAACACCCGCCCAGTCCCCCAAAGCGCTGCCTCAGTTATGGGGACACCAGCCAGCTCCGGTGAGAGCCCAGGGTCCAGGGGTGGGTTCACTTTATCTGGTTTTTCCCTTGTACTCCCTCCAGAATAAGCCCTCTGGGCCCATTGGCCTCTTGCAAGGACGGCAGTTGGTGCCTACTTCCCAAATGCTCTTACTTGTATTTCGTTAAGGTGCCCCCTCTGTGCTGGATTTCTCTCTCTTATCCCTGTGAGATAGGCCTGAAAATCCAAGACAGACCCAGGATTCAAATCCTGAGGCGGAGATGGCTGGACGGTGTTGCTGTCCATTCTCCACTGGCTGCTCCCCATTTCACCCAGGGTGCCTGAGGAGCCTGGGGCCGAGGAGCCCGCGTCCCCTGAAGAGAGTTCGGGGTTGAGCCTGCTGCATCAGGAGAGCAAGCGCCGGGCCATGCTGGCCGCGGTGCTGAAGCAGGAGCTGCCAGCGCTGGCGGAGACTCTGAGCCTGGAGCAGGAACAGGTGGGTGGCCCGCCCCAGCGCCCCCTGGTGGTTGAGCACCGACAGGACTCTTCGCGATGGCCTCCCCAAGCCCCAGCCTCACACTAGCATCTCTCTCTTGGCTCAAGTGGGAATACCAGTTGACGACTCCTGTCTTCCTTCTCAGGGCCCCCGTCTGGGCAGGAATCTTGTGGAACAGGTACTGCGCTGCCTTGGGGCGCACATCCACACTCCAAATCGCCGGCAGCTGGCTCAGGAGCTGCGGGCACTGCAAGGGCAGCTGCGGGCTCAGGGCCTGGAGCCCACGCTTCTGCACGGACCGCTCTTTGCCTTCCCGGAAGCGGTAAGGGAGCTTTCTCACAGTCAGGGCTGCCCAAGAAGAGCTAATGAGCTCCCTGTGCTTGAGAAGGTGCAAGAACTTGATGTTGGAGGATTCCATGTCTACTCTGAAGACAGAGCCATTAGGGAAGGGACATCTGCCTAGTTCTAGCTTCCCAGCCCTTCCCTTTACTCCAAACCCGGCCACCCCACTTGCCTCAGGCAGAAGACTTTCTAGGGCTTTCCCACTCCAGCCCACTTCTATCTGAGGTTTAGCCGTCTCAGAGGCGCCGCACATCCTCTGTCTCCAGGTGAAGCAGATTCTCCGCAGGCGCCAGATCCGCCCACACTGGATGTTCGTGCTCCACTCGCTGCTCAGCCGCGCTGCACGGGTAGCCCTGGCGGTGCTGAGCCCAGGTAGGCCAGGGAGTGGAGCCTGCCTGCTTGTGGGCAAGGTTGTGGCCCCTGGAGGCCTGGTGAACACACACCGAGCTGGCAGGGGGTGTGGTCACCAGGTTTGACCTTGGCTGGGAAGGGAGTAGGGCGTGACCAAGAGAACATCTCCCAGACTGACACTGCCTGGCCAGTGTGCAGAGCCCTGTGCACCCTCCGCCAGTGTCTGAGAGTCCCAAATGGGAGTTCTTCTTTTTTTTTTTTTTTTTTAAGATTTTATTTATTCATTATAGAGAGGGGAGAGAGAGAGAGAGAAGGGGGAGGGAGGAGCAGGAAGCATCAACTCCCATATGTGCCTTGACTAGGCAAGCCCAGGGTTTTGAACCGGCAACCTCAGCATTTCCAGGTTGACTCTTTATCCACTGCGCCACCACAGGTCAGGCCAAATGGGAGTTCTTGGCCTGCCTGAGCTCACCTCACTCTGACTGGCAGATGTGGAAAAGGATGCAATCCCAGCAAGGTCAGAAGAGTACAGTAAAGAGGAGTCCCAGCCACAGCAGCAGGAGACCCTGGCCCAGCAGGGCCTGCTCCCAAAGGAGCCCGAGCAAGGACCCCCACCTCTGCTGGTACAGCTGGGCCTCTTGCAAACAGAGACTGATAGGTAAGGTTCCTGGGACCCATCCATAGCCTCTGTATGAGCTTCACCCAACTCCGCCCTCCTTCTACTGCCCTTCTGCCCTCCAACAGGCTTCGAGATGTTCTGGCTGAGAAGGAATGGGAGTGCCAGGCCCTGATGCAACAAGCTCTACAGCGGGCGAATGAGGATGCCAGGACCTGTTCCCTGGCCTCAGAGCCCCCAGGTGAGCAGGATCTGGCTGGAGAACATTAATGATGGTGTGAGACATCTTCCCACAGGAGGCACCTCTGGATTCACCTGATTTCTCCCTGACAGCTGCTCAAACAGTGGACCAGGACCTGGTGCGGTGGCTACAGGAACGGAACGTGGATCCAGGCACCATCCAGACAGTGAGAGTGCTGGCTGTCCCTAACCTCCACCAGCCAAAGACTCCACCTCTGCCCATCAGTTCTTCTCACTTTTCCCTTTTGATGCAGAGAATCTTGACATTAGAGGAGCACTTAGTATATCTGTCCCACTGTATAGATGAACAGATGGAGGCCCAGAAAGGGTGGGATCTGTCCTAGCATGTTATTAGTAAAACAGAACTAGCTGTTGATGCTCTTGACACATCTTTTTTCTAATTTTAATCTTTCCCTGTTTCTGTGTATGGGTCTTTGTCCACAACCAGCTGCTGAACCACAGTTTCACCCTCCATGCCTTACTGAGCTGTGCCACTAGAGATGACCTCACCTACACCCACATCAGGTATGTCCTGGGGCCTCCGGGATGACTCATACATATGGGTTCACGCTGGCCAGCTCCTGACCTCCAGCTACAGGCTTGCCTAGTTTCCTCTCTGGAAAGTACAGGGACACCAGGGTCTCCTGGAGACAGAAGGGGCATTAGGCAGACAGTGGATAACAGAGGGAGCCCAGGGCCTTCTGGCTGATTCACATTGAACTTGCTACCCCCAGGGGAGGGATGGTCTGCCGCATCTGGACAGCCATCTTGGCACAGCGAGCAGGATCCACGGCTGTTACCCCTGGCGCCCAGGAGGCTGAATGAGGGCATCCAAAGCAGGAAGGAGGCTAGATCCAAGGATGGGTGAATGGAGAAGATACACAAGCAACTTCTGGCACACTCACCCCAGGACCCAGGGGCAACCGGAGGAGACCGGGGGTGGGTAGGGGGGAATGTCTAACCACAGAGATGCCCCATGTTCACTGAGCACCCTTCGACAAAGACTATTAAACAGAACACTTTTGTACCTTTGGCACCTTCTGAGGTATGAGGAGATTGTCAACTTCTGAAGTGTTTGGGGGTCCTGGGACCAGGTCTCTACAGTCTTTATGTCTGAGTCTAAAATGACTTCACCTGGCCCCCTACTCTTTCCTGTCATCACCCCTTCCCCCAACCCCAAGCAGACATCAGCCCCTACTGCCCTTAGAATAGACTTTATTGACTTTTGCCAAGGGCAGGCCCTGAGATGTGGGTCCAGAGAGGAGTTTGGTAAGGCTCGTCCAGCAGCTATGTCCTGGGGGCCAGATTGGTTCTGAGGGGCAGAAGGCCATCTACCCACTCACATGGTCGTTCCAGGAGTGTCTGCCACAGCCGCTTCTCCTCAGGTGTGGAATCCATCCAGGGTACCTGGAGCCCATAGCTGCTGCCTGGGTAAGAGTGGAGGGCATGGTCACATTGGACACCCCAGGTCCCAAGGAATATGCACGGATCCATCAGTGGACACCAAAGCTTATAAAAGGGCAGAGAAGTGTCCAAGGCCATACATTAAGACCCTGACCTCCAGCATTGGCTGTCCCCAGGGTCCTGCCCCACTCACCAGTGCCTAGGCTGAGGCGTGTGCCCCCCAGCTGGCGGCTGGCCAGGGCCCCATGGTCCCAGAGAGAGAGCTCAGCACAGGCCTGGCGCAGGTCAGCAGGCCCGAAGCCGTCATAAACCATGGTGTGGTTGAACACAGGGCTGAGGCTCTTTCGCACCACTCTTGTCCGTTGGCGACTGGCCCGGCTGTCATCAGGCAGCACCGAGCTATGGGGGTGGGGGCAGAGGTGGATTTAATGGCAGGTGCACTGGGCATGTGCCCTGGACCCTGACTTCTGAAGGGCCCCGCAAAACCCCAACTTTACACTTTTTTCTTTCTTTCTTTTTTTTTTTTTTGTATTTTTCTGAAGCTGGAAACGGGGAGAGACAGTCAGACAGACTCCCGCATGCGCCCGACCGGGATCCACCCGGCACGCCCACCAGGGGCTACGCTCTGCCCACCAGGGGGCGATGCTCTGCCCCTCTGGGGCATCGCTCTGCTGCGACCAGAGCCACTCTAGCGCCTGGGGCAGAGGCCAAGGAGCCATCCCCAGTGCCCGGGCCATCTTTGCTCCAATGGAGCCTTGGCTGCGGGAGGGGAAGAGCGAGACAGAGAGGAAGGAGGGAGTGGGGGTGGAGAAGCAAATGGGTGCTTCTCCTATGTGCCCTGGCCGGGAATCGAACCCAGGTCCCCCGCACGCCAGGCCGACGCTCTACCGCTGAGCCAACCGGCCAGGGCCTACACTTTTTTCTAATGTAAGGGACCCAATATTTTCTTCTGCGCCAGGGGCCTCAACCAACCTTAATCCACCTCTGGGTGGGGGGTTGGCATTAAGTAGCCACCCCTCACACTCCCCAGAATCAACCAGTCACCAAGTCCTACCTATACTTCCTCACAATGTCCATGTCCTGCCTGAGACCTGGCCTTAAACCCTCGCTATCCTGGGAACTTTGCACCAGCCTCCCCAGCTCAATGTCCATTGACTCCTCGCTGTCCCCTAGAGTAGTTTCCAAACTTGTTAAAGCCTTGGAACACTTTCTGCAAGATAAAATATTGCTGACATATAAAACCTAAGAGAAAAACAATGTCGGGTTGAATCAGAGCTGGGATCTCAGAACCTGTTCATCCCACTTCTATTTTACTCTCTGAGGGTGTGGCAGAACATAGGGACACTGCTAGCAGTCCCCTGGAGCTTACTTTGAAACTCTGAACTGCAGGCCCCACAGCCTAGCCTTTCCATGCCAAGGGCCCCTGCGACCTTCCAGGTCTCAGCCTCAACTTTCTAACAAATCCTGTAAGTATCAGCCACAGAAATGACACTCCTCAAAGGTGTCCTCCACTCTCCGGACTCAAACTTTCCTCTTCACCCCTGCTTAGTGGTCAAAGCCCAGACTGGGAGATCATGGGTGGGTTACTAGAAGGGGTTGGGGAGCTCCACTACAGGCAGAAGGAAGGGAAGTGGGGAGGTCTCAGGACCCCTCACCATTGAATGTAAGTATCCAGGGACCCTGAACGAAGAGGCACCAGGTCCTGAGCTTCCTTGACCCAGAAGTGCAGCTCCCCGCTCGGAGGCAGTCCCGCGCCTGCATCAAGACACGGCTCAGGCTTGGCACCATGGACAGAACCCTCCTCCTTGTGGGACGCCTGTCCCCCGCCTCCCAGGGGCCTGTCCAACTTAGTCTCTCATGGACAGCCACTCACCCTCAGAACCGGCAGGGACGTACTTGAGGGACAGAGAGAGCCGCCCGCGGCTGGAAAGGCGGTCAGGAGAGGGCGGGACCTGCGAGAGGCGGCTCGTCAGAGAGCGGGGTCAGGGCCCAAGGCAAAGAGGTCCCAACTAGGTCGAGTCTCCAGACACCGATGGGGCGTGGTTAGCAGGGAGGGCGGGGTCTGTAGGGGCGGGGCCTCGAGAGAAATCGGCGGGAGGGGGCCCGATTCAAGGTTTCAAGGCGGAGCGGAGGCTCTACGGAAGGCGGAGTCTGAGGGGTCTAGGGGAAAGCTCGGTGGGGTGAAAACGGGGCAGATCTGTGCCGCAGGTCCCTCCACACAGGCTGTCTCACCCGGGGCTGCAGGGGGAGCCAGATGTTCTCGGAGTCCCAGTCCCAAGTATCCAGGGGCACTTCAACTTCGCCCAAAAAGACATTGCGACCCAGGCTTTCTCGGTGCCACACCGACAGGCTCAGCACGCGGCCCGGGAGCTCCGCCTGCGGGACAGAGTACTGGGGGACAAGAGGTGCGCTTTAATAGAGCATCGCTGATGGCCCGGCTTCAGTGCTGCGGGAGGTGTTGACTGGGGCTTGCCCTAGCACTCTCCTTGCAGGATGGAATCCTGCGGTGCCCCGAAAGGCATCAATGGGAGCCAGAACTAACGCTGTGCTCACCACTAGACTCCCTGCCCTTCTTCTGGCTGAATAAAGGACTGGGACGACGGACAATGACTATACTATAGCTGCTTCTGCCACCCTGAGCCCTAGGGAAGGGACGTTCGATTGATGAATAGGGGGCCGCCCGTCGTTGCAGCCTTACCCGGAGAATCTCGTTGAAGATGGGGTTCAAATTCCGTTTCTTCACTGCCGTCTTGCGCTTGCTCTGCTTATCCGGAAGGAGGTAGCTTTTGACGTAGCTGGGATGGGGGAGGTGAGGACCAGAGATTAGGGGAGGCGGCCTCCCAGCACGTCCTCCCCGGCCTGGGGGCTTCCCCAACCACAGCCTAGAACACAGCTTCCCGTTCCAGGCCTCGTGCAGTGCTTTACAGGTGTCATCTCACTCGACCCCACAGCTTCCAAGAACGCTGTGACTCGCGTTTTGAAGACTGGGAAGTAGGCCGAGACAAGTGGTGGGACTGGGGGAGGTGAGAGCGGCTCCATGGCGCCCCCGCCCGCCGGGGTGGGGCACTCACGGGTCCGAGCGGCGGCGCCGCGCGGCCGCAAGACCCTGGCATTGGATCAGATGCACGCGCAGCTCGGCAGCGTCGGGCTCGTAGCGCAGTGAGAAGTGCACAGAGCCGCGCACCTGCACGGCCCCCGCCTCCGCCTCCCCGGACAGGCTCATCTGGCTGCCGCTCAGCTGGGGTCGGGAGAGAGGGATCGGGAGGTTAGGGCAGGGTGCACGCTCACGTCTGAGCTGGGGTTGTGGGGGGGGGGGTATGGGAACAAAGTGAAGTGACGAGGTAAAGGGCACTGCAACGTAGCTTGCCTAAGGGCCGGAGTGTCAGGCCCGGAGGCGAGGGAGGGATCAGACAAGGACTAAGCGTCGAGATGTGGGGATAGGAGCCTCCACCTTTCTCACCGTGGAGGAGTTGAGGCTGGACACGGAGGAGCTGCTGCTAAGCATGCGGTCGAGTGAGGGGCCGGGGCCCGGGGCCCCCTCCCCGTTCTCTAGGATCTCGGACGCCGCCTGGATTTGAGGAGAGGGCAAGTGACGGGGACGCCCCTTTTCTCCCAGCCTCTTCCCCGACCGCGCTCGCTCCCGGACCGCTCGCTCTCAGCTCGAAATCTGCTCCGGATTTTGCGAGCAGCCGCTGGCCGCTCCCGCCTACCTGAGCTGGGCGGGGCTGCAGCTCCTCCTCTCCCCCCGACGGCGGCGCAGGCTCCGGGTCCGCCTCCTTCTCGCAGACTTGTGTACCCCTTGAGCCACGGGCTGGGGTGGGGCACAAGCTACTGAACCAGCCCTACTCAGCCCGTCCAGAGCAAATTTGGAGGGACTGGTTTACAACCCCCGTGACCTGAAGATTGGGGCTCTGGTGCTGTCCTGGAGTCGTCCACAGAGACCACATGCCTCCCCCCACCCCCAGCCCAGGAGGAGGAAGGTCAACACAGCTGGTTGGAGCCACTTCGAGTTGCCTCTGATCTCACAACCTCTCTGCTCCCCAACACACATCCTCCCACTTACCTTTCTGGGCCTGGCGTTCCTCCTCATGATCTGAAGCCTTTGGAGGGTCATATGGTGAGGGGAAGTCAGGCACCTGAAAGAAGCACGGGGTAGAGATCACAGTGGGGACTAGTGATGATGGGGTCATAGGTCAGAGGCTCCAGCTGGCTGCCTAGCTTTAGATTTAGCACCGCCATCAGGGCAGGGCTGGCGATCAGCTGCAGGACCAGTTGGGCCTGTACTTCACACCTCTTCACACTTCAGTGCTTTCCCTGCCTGACTCCCAGGGTCCCATTAGTGGAGGACAGTAGTATCTGAGTCCTGGACCTCGCTCCACTCAGTCCCTACTCCACCTGTAATAGCCAGATTCAGGATTTCCTTAGAGGTCTGAACTCCCATTTGACAGAAGAGGATGACAGAGGCACAGACCAGGGTCTCTCGATTCTCAGGCTGGGTCTCTTTCCCAACACGTCACCTCCATTCCACTATACATTCATTCATTAGTTCATTTAGTCACTCATTACTCACCTCAGCTTCACTGAGCCTCTCCTGGGGGGCCTTGTCTATGAGGGGCCTAGGAGTAAGGAGAGGTGGTCGTGAGAGATGGGACCCAGATGACTGGAAGGCACCCTCCTCTCCCCGCCACACCTACTCACCT
Organism: Saccopteryx leptura; assembly: GCF_036850995.1. NCBI lineage: Eukaryota > Metazoa > Chordata > Mammalia > Chiroptera > Emballonuridae > Saccopteryx > Saccopteryx leptura. The sequence goes on along the minus strand of NC_089505.1, from coordinate 103,471,426 downwards.
GGGCTCCAACGCCTCTTCAGTCTCTTTCCCAGCAGCCTCAGTCTCCCTATTGCTACCCAGAGCCTGGTCACCTGTGTGCAGGAGAGGAGTTCTGTGAACCTCCCTCCACAGAAAGTCTGGCCCTGAGGGATGCCACTCAGCTCCCATAGCCCACTGAGGGGTGGTACCCAGTCAAAGACACAGTACCAGGGGCAGCTGGGACTAGAACCCAGGTGCCTGCCCTCTACCTGTCCACATATACTGGGTACCATAGCCTGCATGATGCCCTGCCCTGAGGATTTTCTCTCACCCCTGGGGCTTGCTTTTTTTTTTTTTTTCTTTTTTCTTTTTCTTTACCTCTGGAGCTCTTCTTCCTACGGATAGAGGCTCGAACAAGGTCAGAGCCAAGGTGGGCATGGTGGTGCCGCTGGACACGTGCTTCCTGGAACCAGTCCCCTGTTAGGAATTTCAGCTGCCCAGGGTCTGTCAGTGAGGCCCGGAGCTTGCTAGAGGATAAGGAAGGCCATAGCTGTTACCACTCACCTGACCAACATTCCTGCCACCCACTATGTGCCAGGCCTTGTGCCTGGGGCCAGGGACACAACAGCAAATCAGACTTGATCCCTGCTCTGGAGAAGTTCAGGCTGGTGGGGAAACCAAGTCCAGAATAGAAAAGTACACTATAGTGAAGTAGGTGCCATGACAGATATAAGAAGGGCCAGCTTTGCTTGTGGGAATCTAGGAGGACTTCCCAGAGGAGGCAGCATTTGAATTGCTTCTTTTTGTTGTTGTCATTGTGTGTGTGTGTTTGTGTGTGTGTGTGTGTGTGTGTGTGACAGACAGAGATAGATAGGGACAGGCAGGAAGGGAGAGATGAGAAGCATCAATTCTTTGTTGTGGCACCATAGTTGTTTATTGATTGCTTTCTCATATGTGCCTTGACGGGGGGGGGGGGGGCTACAGCAGAGTGAGTGATCCCTTGCTCTAACCAAGCAACCTTGGGCTCAAGCTGGCGAGCCTTGCTCAAACCAGATGAACCCACGCTCAAGCTGGCGCCTTGGGTTTTCGAACCTGGGTCCTTCACGTCCCAGTCCAATGCTGTATCCAATGCTCTATCCACTGTGCCACCACCTGGTCAGATTGAATTGCTTCTTAAAAGACAAATTGGAAAAAAAAAAATGGCGATCTCCAGGTAGAGAAGGAGAATTATTAGTCATTAAAGTGACTACTGTGCATAATCCCTCCTAATTCTATGAAGTAGAGTTCCTTAGCCCCACTTTGCAGATAGTGGTGCAGGGAAGGTCAGATGAGCTGCCCAAGGTTACATAGCTAGGGACCACTTATAAGTCCCATGCTGCTCTGTCCCTGTGCTCTTACAGGAAGAAGAAACGGCCCAGAAATGAAAGGTGGGTGTACGCGTTCAGGGACTGTGGAGCACCTGAATGGCTGTAGTGGACACTCTTGAGACTTGTTTGGAGGTTCTAGCAGGGGAGCAAAGCTTACTCGTATACCCTTGACCGAAGAACGGTCCTCTCCTCTAGTGGGGAAGGTCGTCCTCTTCGACTAAGGGCGCAGCTTCGGGAGGGACGCACATGGAGCGGTGAGGGAGGAAGGGGACACCCGCCTAGCCAGCCAGATCAGCTGAATCAACCCTGGCGATCAATGGGGTGACAGATGTCGCTGCCAGATCGCCCTCACATCCTGTAGTGGACACTCTGTATGTGGGTGTCAGCGGTGGTGGTTACTGGTGGGAGACATGGGGGGGCTGGCAGGGACCAATCAGGGAGGCCTTCCGGACCACGCTGACCCCTGACACGAGATGCTGAGGAGCCATGAGAGGATTCAACAAGGCATACTAAGGACAGATCTGAGGAGGTCCAGCCGCGGTATGGTGGGTCGGCTGAAGTGGGAAAGCTTGGCAGGGGGGAGGCTGGCAGAGAGCTGATGCAGCTTCCCTGGGAGAGGTGATAAGCTGAGCTGGCCAGGGGTACAGGGAACCAAAAGGTAAAAACAAGAACTACTCAGATATCTGACAGGCAGCAAGTTGGTGGGGGCAGGGTGGGGGCCACCCAGCCCCACACTGCCTGAGGCCCTCTCCTTCTGGGCTTCCCGCCCTGCCTCACCTGACCCGCCCCTCCTCCAGCTGGCGCAGGTGGGCATCTCTCTTCAAGACATCGGCAATGGCCTCTTGCTCCTCCTCTGTCAGGAAGCTGAGGTCCAACAGCCTGTCGGCCTCTGGCTCTGACTCATGCGCCATGAGGTGGGTGGCCCCTTTGGGACATCAGCTGGGGCAGTGCCTCCACGGGGCACACATGGCTCCCTGGGGACAGACGAAGGGTCAGGTCAAGCCCTGTCCAAATATAGGGCACATTCTGGAGTTGACTGCCCCTTTCTGTCCAAATATATGCTAGGTGGTAGACAGGGTACAACCCCAGGAAGGCTGAGTTCAAGGTGGCATGAGATGCACCCATGGACACATGCATACACTGGCCACACACAGACTCAGGGACACAGTTGAAGTCATATACAGAGACACACAGGCGCACACACTGATAGATATAAGCACACTCCCCACAGTGACATATACACCCAGTCACACATGCACACTGACACCTGTATAAAGACAGGCACAACATCCCCGTTCCTCCATGAAGAGCCCTATGCAGTCAAAGGCCCAAACCCACCCCTAAAGCGAGAGGCAGACCTAACACATTGTTAAACCTGCACAAAGGAAGGCAGGACCTGCAGGGTGAGTTCACCTGTACAAGAATAACTCCTGGGACAAAGACTCGTCTTTGGATATACACAAATGCCACAGACTTTTGCACACATATTGCACACCCAACTGAATTGTGAGCTCCCTGAAGGTAGGAAAAGGCCCTTAGACTCAAAGCCAGTACTTTGCACATAACAGATGGTTGGTAAAAATTTGATTAAGTAAAAACAGAAATACGTCTGCACACACCTGGGAAATCAACACACACAAATGTGCACCCAGACATACAGGCACACGCACATGTCTGCTCACCGCCCTGCCCTGGAACCTCCCAGCCTGGGTTCCCTCCCTCTACCCTCACCTCCACCCAGCCCTGGCCCATTTGGCCTTCCTGTCTGAGGCAACCTCCTCCCAGCCCACACCCCCAACTTCCGCCCCCTCCCCCGGAGGTAACCGCTGCACCCCCTCCCACAGGCCTCCAGCCCAGGGATGCCCTGGCTGCCAGCCCTGCCCTCCTGCCCAGATGCCCTGGGCCCCTTGCTCTGACCACATGGGTCCCCCACCCCCTTACACAGGACCTGGCTGGGGTCCCAGTGGTGAAGGCCAGGTGCTGGCAAAGCAACTCAGGACACTCAGGTCCCACAGTGACTCCGGAAGCAAAACACCTGCCCAGCCCTGAGGGGCGTGTGGGTGTGTGGACGTGGCAAGGGGCCCAACTGGGCCACAGGCAGAGCAGAGCCATGCCTGAGCCCACTAGGCGGACTCTCCTCCCTGTCCCTCCTGTCCCCTCCCATGCCAGGGCTGCATGGGAAGGCAGGTCCTGGCTTGTGCTGGCTGCGTCTGCTCTGTGCCCTCCCGGTTGAGTCAGTGTCCAAGCCTGAGCAAGCCCTCGCCCCCTGCTGCCCCGCCCTCACCTGTGAGCCTGGGGTCGAGCCTGTCTCCGCCAGGCATTGTGCACAGCCTGTGTGAATGCCCGTGTGCTCCATGTTAACACTAGTTCCTGCACACCTACTGTGTTCAAGGTACTGGGTGTTGCAAACACAGGGTTTGGGACTCTACGATGGCTGTGTGTGAACCCACAGTGATGTCTTTTTTCAGCTGTGCTGCTTTAAGAGGTGGTCCAGCTCTGGCCGGGTAGCTCAGTAAATAAACCATGCTCCCAGCATGCCAAGAGTTGGTCTATGAGCTTGTATATTTTGTTGGTGTGAATATCATATCACTGCATGTGTGTCTGTGTGTCATGTCATGGTGTGATACCAAATGATTGTTGTCTGTGTGATGTGTTCGGTGACTTTCTGGGTGACAAAGCTGTACGGTGTGTGCACTGTGTATTTCCTACTGTGCTATATGTGTAGCTTAGCTGTGTGGTGTGGTGTGTACTCTGGTATTCCAAGGGTCATCAGCTGTGTGTGTGTGTGTGTGAGAGAGTGTGGAGGTGGGGGGACATTCTGTAAAACTGACCCTGCTCTTATCCTGCTGGGCTGGACTGTGGGTGCCTGAGCCCTGAGTCCCCCAGCAGCACAGGCCTTCCTGCAGTCCCCTCTCCTCCCAGGGGCAGAATCAAGTGTCTGGTCCTCCTTCTTGTTCCCACACTATGGGACAGGCCCTTTGCTCAACACAAGGGACTATCCATCTGTCTGGCTGTTCCAGTCCCAGACACACTCCCGCTTCCCCCACCACAAGGTCCAGAGGGTGCTCAGGATACCAGGTGGCAGTGCCTGCCCCTTGGGACACTGGCAGGGGACTCTCGTCCTTAGGCACGTTACCTGTAGGGGTCCAGTATGGAGGGGACACCTTCGTGGGGTGGCCCCGGCTCCCCTGGCAGCCGAGTTTCAGGGACCTGGAGAAGAGCAGTGTGGGACTAAGGCTGACTCAACCCGCAGCTCAGCGGTGTAGCTGCCCCACTAGGAGGAGGAAACACCTTCTTAGGAGGGCCTGATGCAAAACCAGGCCTGGATTTCGGTTCCCGGGGGTGTGCCCGCGCCTCTGCTTTCGGAAAACCCAGAGCTAGTTTGCAGGGTGGGAGATGCCTAGGACTTGGCCCCTGCTCCACTGCAGGCTTACTCTGTAACTCTCGTCACCCCTTAAGGCCTTGGCCGTCCCATCCCTGGTGTGGATAGCAGCCCCACCCTACCCCCTGGGCAGCTGACAGAAACTTGCTCTGACAGCAAAGTTAGCAACCTTTCTAGTGCTCATTTTCGCAGCACATATACTAACACTGGAACGATACAGAAATTAGCATGGCTCCTGCGCAAGGATGACACTTAAATCTGTGAAGTGTTCCATTTTTTTTTTCTTTTTCTTTTTTTTTTTTGTTCCATATTTTTTTAAAAAAAGAAAAAAGAAATCTTTCTAAGAGCCAGGGTAATGCAAGGATTGCAGACTGTAGTCAGACAGCCCTGAGCAGTTTTTGCTCTGCCCCCGTGACTTTGAGCAGGTCTCTTAACCATCTGAGCTGCAATTTCCTCCAATGCAAACTGCGGACAGCAGAGTGCGAAGAGCCTATTATAAGCGAAATGAAAGTGCCTGGCACAAGCTGGCATTTGGTGGGTACCAGGTGTCCCCTCTCCAACACAGTCCCTTTTGACAACCCCTGCCTCTCCATGTCTGCACACGCCTCCTGAGAAGTGCTGGCCACAGCAGAGCTAGCTGCTCTCTGGGCCCCATCTGTGTGAGGAGGCCTGGACACTTCCAGGGCCCAAGTGAGAACCCCACACCCTATGCCCCGAGGGAACCCCTGTGAGCACTCCATTCTGCTCCCAGATTCCGCCCCACCCCAGGAATGGCTTTGGGCCCTAGATTTCATTTGCTTTGGGACCAGGAACCAAGGCCACAGAAAAACTTCAAGACCCCTCCCTACAAGTCTGCTTCATTCCACTCAGCCTGTCCTGCTGGGTCTCCCTTCTTGGTATGATTAAAGATCAGAGGGTACCTCACAGACCCCCAAGAGAGTAGATGGGGCAGGGAGGACTCTAAACAACACCCTGCTCCTTTCCCCTCCCTCATCAGAACTGGCTCAGTAACATTATCACCACTCTGAGCACCTCGGGTCTCTCCTCTCCTCCAGCCCAAGGTCCAATCTTCCCCGTTTGTTTTTTTGCAAGTCAATCTTATTTTCTGGGCCTCTTTTTACTCATCTGTTAAATGAGGGTAATAATTCCTTTTCAGAGAGTTGTCACTACAATTCAATGCGAACCCTGCAGGCCCTTCATAAGTATACACATGCATTTGTGTAAACAATATCCTTTGAGCGTCCACTGTGGGAGGGGTTACTGTGATGCCTGCTTCCTCCACCAAGTCTCCCAATATGCGAGGAGGGTGGCCAACGGCATGCTCGCCCTTTCTCATCCTGGTCCTGGCTCCAACCAAGGATGTTTCTATGGCCCCCAACTTCCCACCTCTCAGCAGCCCTGACCCCTGGAAGACAGCAAACCTTGTTCTTTCCTTTCCCCGGCTTCTGAATTGCCTCCTCTGATCTGTCCTTATGGCTGTGACTCCTTGACTCTGTCTGGTATTTCTGTCCAACTCCCCTGTCTCCTGTCAGCTCAACCTGTACTCTGCTCTCCCCCCAATGAAGCCTCTTTCAACTTTGCTCTTCTGTGAACAGCCCCCAGGTTGTCCTGGCCCCCCGGCCTCCTGCTGCTTCCTGTGGGAGCACTTTCCCCTCTGTCTTCCATCTCCCTCCCTCCCATGGCCTGGCTGTCCCCGCCCAGCCTCTCCTGGAAGCCTCCTCCTCACTGTCTCCTGGCCTCCACACCCAGCTCCTCCAGCTCTTCTTGTACAGCTGTTAGAGGGCCCTGTCAACACCCCACTTTGTCATTCCTCAGCGTTGGAAGGTGCCAGCAGACATCCGGGGAACCCTGTGACCCTTTAACAAACCTCCAAACCAGCCGGCCTCCTTCAGACACTCTCACTGACAGAAGTCTCATCACCTCCCCTCAGCCCACTCTCCTTTGGGTGCCCAACCCCTCAGCCCAACCCAGGACACCACCTGTCTCTGACTGTCCTTAGAGCCTTACTAGACTGTCCCTGTCCCTTCAGCACCCTGGCCATCTGTGCTCCCTGATCCTCCAGTGCAGAGTGCTTCCCCACCTGCCACCAGCCGCTGGGGGGCTGGGGCGGGCTCATTGCCTCTGCACTATGGCCAGTCTCTAGGCAACTTAAATGGTCAACAGGCCCCAGATCTGGGTTGAAATTCCCTGGAGGGCCACGTGGTCCTCTGTGGCTTTGAATCAATGACAATCTGGAAGCCTCACTCTCTCCCTTTAGAGGACAGGGATGACAGCAGCAGCCATCTCATAGGACTGTCGTCAGGGGTGTTCCCTTTCTCAGGTCTCTTTTGTTGGTTACAGTGCCCCCCTCCTTTGGAGAAACAGCTCCTTCCCACTTTCCTCCTTGTGCTCCAGCGAGGCCATCTGCCGGGTGGCTCCGGGCGGGGCTCCAGGGCCAAGCTGCCGGGTTTGAACATGGTTCAACTTTTCCCACCTGTGACCTTGAGCAAATCAGTTTACCTCTCTGCTCATTTCTCCGTTGGTAAAATGGGGATGATGCATCCGCCTCATGGGGCCGTGAGGCAAACGGCACATAGTGAGGCCCAGTAACTGTGGGGTGATTTTCTTGGTACCTGTTTATGTCCCTTCTCTGCAAGGCTAACTGAAAATTCTGCTAGGCAGAAGCAGGCCTTTTTTGCTGTGACTGTTTCGCTGTGATTGTTCTCTGTACTGGAACTCACACCCCACCCCAACCCACCTCAGATGGACCACAACATGCAAGAAAGATTTCTGAAAATGGAATTTTTCTGAAGTGGAGGGTGACTCGCCCTGGAGAAACTCCAGGCTGGGAACCACAGCGCCGCGCGGTCCAGGATGAGCTGATGGACACCTGAGCCAGGGCTGAGGGCCAGCGGCTCTGCCGTCCTCAAGGCCAACCTCAGGATGAACACAAAGGGCCCTGAAGGCTCAGAGGGTAAATCTTTGGCTAGTGACACAAGGCTGAGGGTAAGGTCGAGAAAGACTCCACCAGAAGTGACTTTTAAGCTTGGCTTTGGAAGGAAAGGCCATGATTGTATTGAATTTTTTTGTTCTGTTTTGTTTTAGAGAGAGATAGAAAGGGGGGCAGGGAGGAGTGGGAAGCATCAACTTGTAGTAGTTGCTTCTCATATGTGCCTTGACCAGATAAGCCCAGGGTTTCGAACCGGCGACCTCAGCGTTCCAGGTCGACGCTTTAGGCACTGCACCAGCACAGGTCATGTGAAAGACTGATTTTAACAGGTGAAAAGCACAGGGCCAGAAGTGGGAGGGTGCTGGAGAACAGGTCTGCTCTGTGTCACAGGACAGCAGGGCGCGTGGGGCGTGGAGAATGTGGGGCCCTGAGGCCACAGAGAAGTGAGACATGGGGGCAGGACAGTGCCTGGGCCACTGCGAGTCAGTGCAGGGAACCTGGCAGTGTGACTGATGAACATGGCAGGAGCCATGGGCTTGGGATCTATTGGTTTATCCTAAACTGTAGACCCCTGGGCTGTGGTCTGCTCAGCCCAACTCCCAAGCCTACTTCCAAGTTCCTCCCAACAGGGAGTGTGGGAGAGGTTTCAACATTCATTTTCCTTGAAGAGAAGCTTTGGGATGGTGGGGAGGCGGGGCCCAGGGCAGCATATACCCAAGGGACGCTCCGTCCCGCTAACCCGGACACTGGATAAGGACTTAGCCTTAGAACCCCTGTCACAGACAGAGGGGCCCAAGGACACCGAGGCGATACAAGCTGAGGAGGTGAAGGGACCACTGAAGGGAGAATCAAGGACAAGGGCACTGTCTGAAGTTAAAACTCTTTATTGTTCTGTCCAGGGAGCCCCACACATAGGATCCACGGGGCGGGGGGCGGGGGCTGCACAGACCCTTCCCACAACACGGAGAGAAGAGGGAGCCACGGCAGAAGGGAGAGGACAGCTCCCCTGCAGCTCCCTGATGGCTCCAGCGGCCCTGACAGCCCCCACAGTTTGTACCCAAGGGGTACCATCACCAGCGTGAGGCCTACACTAGGGCCAGGGCCAGGTTTTGTTTCCACTGCTCTGATCTACAGGGTGTCATTCTGGACACGTCAGCGTCACTCACATCTCCAGCCTGGCTGGGGGAGCCCAGGCCCCAAATTGCAGGGGGAGATGGGCCCAAGTGCTCGGAGGCCCGGAGGTGGGGCACAAACTACCCCGAGTGTGGCTTCTGGAAAAAATGGGGCCCTCTAGCCCTACGGGACCATTCGAGAGGCCAGTGGTGAGGACCCGTGGCCCGAAGAAGACTTTCTAGTGTAGCCCACCCACCCGGGGACCAGAAGCCTGGCAGGAGGATGGGCTCCAAATCCAGCTCTGGCCCTGTCTGGTGGGTCCAAATGTCCTCCCCTGCCCCACCAGGCACTGAGCTGAGGCAGAGGGAGCCCAGCAGGCAGTGCAGGAGCAGCTCTACAGAGAGAAGCTAAGGCCTTTCCAACATATGAACAAAGAGGGTGCCTCAAGCGCAGGCGTCACAAGCCTGGGAAGGAGGGGACAGGGAGCTTCTGAGAGACCAGTGAGACATAACACGTACCCCCCCATTCTCAGCTCTATTAGACCCCTGGGTCAAAACCAGCAGCGGGCCCACCCCTGCCTTTTGGAGTGAGGAGCAAGAATTTGGAACCAAAAGGAGTGGCAGGTCCAGGGCCACGAGGCAGCCATCACCGCAGGTTAAAGACCAGGCTGACAGTTAAGATGACACCCAGGAGGAGGACGAAGGGCAACCAGGTCTTCACGAAGGCCCCCACGCTGACAGAGGACAGAAGGGGAACATGGTGAGAAGGGCCTGGTGAGTGGGCGTGCCACCCACAGCCCCGTCCATGCACACCCAGAAGGGGCTGCTGCCCCTGCGGAAGCTCCCGGAACCATGCCCTCACCCCCCAACTTGGTCACCCAAGGGACTGGGCTGGGCCTAGTGCCCACTATGGAGGACTACCAACTATGGTTCTGGGTAGGAGCTAGCCCAGCTCCTGGCGGGGATGTGACGTCTCTCTGGGTGGGTTGCAGGAGACGTGTCCACCTTTTCTAGGCCTTCCTGGCTCCATCTACAATCCCCCACTCGGGAAGCGGTCTCCAGTAGGCGGACCAGGAACTTGTCGGGGATGGCAGCCAGGAGCACCATCTGCCCAGAGCGCTCGTGATGGGGCTCCCCGGGAGGGGAGGAGGCAGCACAGTGTTGTGGCTGGAGTCAGGGCTCTGGGCACAGCTCCGGCTCTGCCTCAGACTGTGTGGCACAGTCACAGTCTTCTCAGGGGACCTCTAAAAGCCTTTGGACTGTAGAAGCCTGAGGCTCCCCTTTTCAGAAGCTCTTCATGAGGGCAGCTAGAGGGAAGCATGAGGAGGGGGCCTGGCGGCCCAGCTGCGTGCTGGCTACCAAGCACGCAGGCCACTCAATCTCTCTGAGCTGCCTCTGCTTCTCAGGCCACCACTGAGGCCCACCTGCCTACAACCTGGCCTCAGATGATGGATGCTGAGAAAGGACCCTGTAGGGAAGTCGCCCACTGTCCCTTAAGGGTCCACCTGGTCCCTTGACCCGAGCAGAGGGCTCTGTGCACTCAGAGCCTCCCAGAGGAGCCAGAATCATTGTCCCCACTTCAGCAAGAACAGCTGCAGCTGAGAGGCCAAGGCAGTTACCTAGGACCTCCCAGAGCAAGTGGCACACAGGGGGAGCTGAACTTCAGCACAGCCACTTCCTCCACCAGAAACTCAGCTAGTGGTTCTAAAGCCTTCATGACTTCAACCAGCATCTGCTTTATCCCTGTTGGCTGAAGGAGTCCAGAAATGGCCCTGCTGGGACCCCTGGGAGAACAGCCTTTGGGAAGGCAGTGGTGGGCAGCTCACCTGACATACTTCCCATAGAGCAGGCAGAAGAAGCAGAGTGTCACCATGTTCCAGTTGGTGCTGTTGTTGTAGCGCATCAGGTTCAGGGCCAATGCCACGTGCGAGTGGCAGTTGTCACAGCAGAGATTGTGCTGCAGGTGCAGAAAGGATGAGGTCAGGCTGGGCGGTGGGGGGCCCCCTGGCCTGGTCCCCACCCTCAGCAGTGGCTCACCTACCATGCGGTGCTTGTACTCCTCGGAGGCGTCGTGCACAGCCGTGTCCCATGCATTGGGCCCGCTAGCATATACCCGAGCAGGGTCCAACTTCCAGTACCTGAGGGGAGAGGGGGTTCTGGGCGCTGGCTCAGCTCCAGTGCTCCCCGATGCCCGCTATGCTGGGCCCTGAGCTGGGTGCTGAAGCGGTAGGGGTGAGCCAGGTCCCGGTCCGTGTGACAGGGTGATGTGCCCAGTGCCATGCGGATCCTGGGGAGGACGTGAACTAACTCAGCTGGGCGTGAGAGGCTTCCTGGAGTGACACCAAGTCCAGTCTGAAGGAAGAGGGGTTAGCCAGGCACAGAACAGGAAGTGGGCATTCTAGGCAGAGGAAACAGCCTGAAGAGAGGAAGGGGCACAACACTGTGCAGTGTGTACCAGATATCAAGGGAGGGACAGGGTGATGGGATGTTGGAAGGTGAGGATGGAGATACAGGTAGAGTGATGATGTAGGGGACCCGAATGTCACCCTGAGGAGTTTATCCACCAGACAGCATTACCTTCATCTCTCCACATGGGAGACTAGGGTGAGGGGAGACTAGGAGGAGCGGGACAGCAGCCAGTGAAGCTAAAGCTCATAAACTTCAAATCGGGTGAGACCCCGAAAGGGTGCTGGGAGGTCAGAGCGCCCTCTAGCTGCTGTGAGGGGAATGGCTTGGTACATGAGCCTAGAGTGGCGATTCTCAACCAGTGGACAAGAATTTTTTGTTTTTAAAATTTTTATTTATTGATTTTAGTGAGAGAGGAAGGGGGGTAGGGGGGAGAGAGAGAGAAAGAGGAACATAGATCTGTTCCCGCATGTGCCCTGACCGAGGATCAAACCAGCAATCTCTGTGCTTCAGGACAATGCTCTAACCAACCGAGCTTTCTGGCCAGGGTTGCAGCAAGAATTTTTAAAATATGCAATACCTGACTTTTAGTCAGGGGCAGTGACCTATTTCCCCTTAGAGCAGGGGTCTCAAATTCGCGGCCCGCCGAACAATTTTGTGCAGCCCGCAGACTGATTAGTCCACGAAGTTCAAAATATTTTGGATAAAATTAAGTAAGCCTAGGGGCCTACTTGTATTTTTCATTTCTCTAGCATCCTAGCTAGATATTAGCTTAGTTAACAGCAGTTGTGATGCGAACTACAGTTTCTGGTCGTTTTGTGACAGAGTAAACTGCATGTCCGATTGTGCTTATTGTACTGATTTTTTTTTTGTTTTCAACTGCAGCGAGAAAAGTGTTGCGTAACAGTTGCCTTTTGTAGACCTAGTGCAGCTCGCCAAACGGCTGTGATCTTGCTCTGCGGCCCACATGCTGAGTTGAGTTTGAGACCCCTGCCTTAGACTGTCAATTTAAAAAATGATAACAGCCTGACCTGTGGTGGCACAGTGGATAAAGTATCGACCTGGAAATGCTGAGGTTGCCAGTTTGAAACCCTGGGCTTGCCTGGTCAAGGCACATATGGGAGTTGATGCTTCCAGCTCCTCCCCCCTTCTCTCTCTCTGTCTCTCCTCTCTCTCTCTATCTCTCTCTCTCTCTCTGTCTCTCCCTCTCCTCTCTAAAATGAATAAATAAAAAATAAAAAAAAATTTATAAAAAAAATGATAACAGCTAACACAACAATAGTCATCTGGTATAAATCAATCAAAATTATACCTTTTTTTTGTCATATTGGCAAAAAGTATATTTTTTTGATGTGCCGCAGTTTTTAGTAGTTAGTTTACGTGTGTCATGAGATGAAAAAATCGCTGAAAATCGCTGGCTTAGAGACAGGGGACCAGTGAGAAACCAGCATGGCCTGGGCAGGGGCTGATCAGGGGTTCCTGCCCAGAAACGGGTGCCAGGAACCGGAAACAGCGCCTGGCAGCAGCCAGCCCACTCAGAGGCCCCGGCCCACACCGCCACCTCCAAGAAAGCCAGTGGGCTGCCTCTGCTGTGTGGATACCAACTCCTCCCTGCGCCGCGGCTCTTCCTGGATACAGCCTCTGGCAACAGAGCACTGGCGCTGGTCTGAGCACACAGATGATGGAAGTATTATTACTAGAACCACATTTGAGGTGGGCCCCCCAAAGAGAGAAAAAACTAAGTCCAAACCTCCAAGCAAACTAGCAATAGCTCTCGATGGGCTTAAACTGTTTTTATTCTCTCCAACCAGAACTTTCCAAAGAAGTTTCAAACAATGCCTCCTTACACCGTAAATGGTGTGTTCACTCCTTGAGGGACAGGAGAAAGGGTCTCGGTGTTGGAGTGAGACAGATCTGGGTGTGAGTCCTAGCCCTGCCACTTCCGGGTATTTTGACCAAGTCTCTCCCCTCTCCTCACCCTTCCAGTGAGCCAAGAACATGAGCTCACAGAGCTGAGGCAAGGCCTAGCTGGCCTGCTGATAAAGGACCCGGCCAGGAGGGGCCTGGCCCTAGGGCCAATACATGGGTGGTCATCACTTACTTGGCAGGCTTCCCAAAGGCCATGTTGTCTTCCTGTGGAGGGACAAGAGCAGAGGTCAGTGAGGAACCCACATCCAGCCTGGAACAGACAGTGACTTAGGAGGAGGTATGACAGGTGGGCAGGGTGGGGCCGGGCCCTGCTTCGGGGCTGGCACTGCATGTGACATGTGACGTGCCAGCAGCAGCCTGCTGGGGGAGAAGGCAGCAAGGCGGGAGTGCAGAGAGCACTGTATGCCGAGACCAAGGACGCGGGGCACCAGCCAAAGCGGCCCCTTGGTATGGCTCCCAGTTCATTCTCTCACTCTCTCTGGGCCTCCCTTTCTCCAGGTTCTCTCTGATTTTTGGTCAGAGACAGTTTCCTTTGTGGTATGAATGAGGACACCCTCTGACCTCCCGACCCGACAGCAGTGCCCACACGGAGAGCCCCTCCTCGCATCTGCAGTCTGACTGCACTCAGAGCAGGACTGGGAAGGGGGTTTGGGGCTCCGAAGGCCTTCCATAAGGGAGGCATTTCATCAAGTCCTGGACCTGCCACATTAGATGTGTGGTACAGGAGATATGCAGGGACAGGTTCTGCTGACAGCTGATCAAAGACGAATTACCATAAAAGTAGATGGCAGTGAAAGCAATGGATATCAAAGACCTTTATTGTGCTAAGATGATCATGACAACTATTAATATAAACAGGTTGGTGCCACCACACCCTTCAATTTCAGCCTTTGATGAAGCTGCAACCTTGGAATAGGCAGGATGCTGCCTGTGCGTCTGACACAAGCCCACCGCATGCCTCTTAGGCACATCATACCCAAAACACCTGAAACCCAGCTGATTCATTCAGAAAACCCATCCCCCTCTTCTCCATGGCCACACCCAGGGAACCATGTCAGCCTCCCATGTCCCGACCTTGTGACTCCCACCTTCTGAAGGTCCAGAGATGTGGTTCCTGGACGATCTGACTCTCCACTCTTGCCTCTAACCCCTACCCATGTCTCGGTACCCAAGGGATGGGCAAAGGGCTGGGTCAGTTACTTTAAGAATCCTTCTGGCCACACTGCCCTCCTGGCCTGTCCTAGAGGCAAGAGAAGGGGTAAAGGGGTCAAACACTGGTGAGGAGCAGAGGGCTGCGTGCTATCTGCATTCCCTTGGGTCTTGGGGAGACAGGAAGCTGCCTGTGAGCAAGACAGGCCAACCTTCCACTTAAGCCTTAGAACCCTCGGGCGGGGGCATTAGAGGGCTCACCGAGACAAAGTAAGGGCCAGCAAAGTCCCGGATGACTCCTGTGGATGTGCAGATGCCCATGTGGCCAATGATGGGGAAAAACCACCTGCAAGGAAGAAAGAACAGGGAAGGAGCTGAGCTTAGGGGGTCACTCGGCCAGTCAGACAGACGTTAGGGACACTCTCTCCAGTGGGAGAGCCTCTGCCTGTGACATTGTGTGATGGGTGCCAGCAGGGCAAGTACAAACAGAGAGCACAGTGGGGTCCCACCCACCCCCACAGAATGGCTATAATTAAAGGGACAATAACATCGAGTGGGTGAGGATGAGGAGCAACCGAAACCTGCATTCACCGCTGGTGGGAGTCTACACTGTTCTAGCACTTTGGAAAAACTGGCAATATACTCTAGGCTTCCGAAATTCCACTTCAGAGCGTACACCCAACAGAAATGGACAGTCATGCCCGCAGAAGCCCAGTGCAAGAATAGTCACAGCACCTTTACGTAAAATAGCCAGAAACATTTGTCAAAACTTACTGAACTTCACACTTAAAATACATGTACTTCATTATTCGTCAATTATATCTCAATAAAGTTAATTTAAAAAATAATAAAAGAACCCAAGTATTTAACAAGAGTAAAATGAATAAGTAAATTGGGCTACAGCCATGTAATGAAATAGTCGGTAACAATGAAAAAGAACACATTTCTGTTACACACAACACAGATTCTCATAGATAGAAGGCGGAGTGGAAGAAACCTTACTCAAGGTGCATAAATATTGTTTGTATGAAATTCAAGGAAAGGAAAAGGTAATCTGTATTACTAGAAGGAAAAAGAGGGGTGATCTCTGTGGCCGAACCACCTGGGATAAAGAAGCCCTTTAGGTATTGCACATGTTCTCATCTTGACCTGGGTGACATAAGTATACATATGTGAAAACTCACTAAGCCCTATACTTAAGATTTATACATTTACTGGTATATGTTGTATGTTAATAAAAAGTTTTTCTAAAAAGGTAGGGGAGCCATTTAAACCAATCTGTGGGTAGGGGGTTGGGATAATTCAAAGAAGGCTTCCCTGAGGAAATGAAAAAACAGTATGTGCAAGGGTAGAGCTTAGGACAAAAGCATGGTGTACTCTAGGAACTAAAAGTTCAAATTCTGCCTGACCAGGCAGTGGCACAGTGGATAGAGCATCGGACTGAGATACAGAGGAGCCAGGTTTGAAACCCTGAGGTCGCCGGTTTGAGCGTGGGCTCATCTGATTTGAGCACAGGCTCACCAGTATCAGCGCAGGGTCGCTGGCATGAGCAAGGGGTCATTTGCTCTGCTATAGCCCCCCGGTCAAGGCACATATGAGAAAGCAATCAGTGAACAACTAAGGGGCCACAACGAAGAATTGATGTTTCTCATCTCTCTCCCTTCCTGTCTCTGTCAGTCTCTCTCTCTCTCTCTCTCTCTCGCACACACACACACACACACACACACACACACACACACACACTACAGTTCAAATTCTTAAAAGCCGTGGGCATTAAAAAAGAAAACTAATCTCAGATGGATCTCAATATGCAAAACACATAGGAACCCCAGATCTGTATGTAGTCTGAGAACCATGACTCTGAAGGTCTAGGTGCTGGAGAGGTTGATCCATTTTATGAAGGGCTCACAGGGCCAGTGGTAGCAAAGTGCTTCATGTGTCTGGAGAATGGCCGGGATCAGGAATGGGGTGAAGCTGAGAGGCCAGTTCAGAGGTTATTCTGGGATACTGGCAAGAGATAATGAGAAGCCAATGACTTCAAAGATCTTTAAGAGAAAAAGTAGACAGTTTTATAACTATAGGATACAGGTCTTCCAGGTCTACAGCCTGAGCACCTGACAGGATGGGGCCAGAGTGGTTTTCTGAGAACATAATTCAGTTTCCATTATTCCTTCGCTTACCACCCATTAATGGCTTCCCATTATACTTCAAACTTCTTTCAAAAGTTTGGCCCTGTGTATCCCTTGATGTCTCCTCATGCTCTCTCTATCTACACTGCCTGCCTCTGGTTCCTCAAATATACCAAATCTTCCCACCTCAATGCTGGCCTCTGCCCAGAACTTCCCCCAGAGCTTCGGAGCGCCAACATTTCTTCCCATTCAGACCTCAGCTCGACTGTAACTTTGGAGATCTTGCCTGACCATGCCTTCTAGAGTGGCAACACACAACCTCAGGCACCCCAGATCCTCTTGCTGTTTTGATTTCTTTATAGTATCTACAACTTTCTGAAATGATCTTGTTTACTTACCTGGTTTCTGTCTCTTCCCATTAGTACATAAGTTGCAAGAGAGCAGGATTTTCTCTTACTTATTAGAGTAACCCCCAAGGCAATGCCTGGCATGCAGTATTGACTAAATTATGGATGAATGAATGAATGAATGAATGAACAAATGTCCCGCATTTAAGAATACAGTCAGGCTCTGACGTCAGACCTGGGTTGAGTCCTGACTTTGGTTTGGGTGAGTTACTCATTCCCATCTGTCAGTGAGGTGGATAGTAATGATAATTACCTCAGTGGGGGCTACTGTGAGAATTAAATAGGATATGCTTGCAAAGTGCTTAGCACACTTCCTTGCAGTTGGTAGTTGCTCAGTGTTATTACGTTATGTTCAATAAATACTTGCTATCTGATTGGCTGGACTGGCATAGATTAGGTTGCTGAAGACCCATAGTGGCCACAGGATGGACATTCAGAATGACAGAAAAGTAGTTTCTCTGGCTTCTCAGACCCCAACCACAGGACCCTTCCCACCTCCAGTTCCTTTCATCGAGTTGGGGAGAAGGTCCTGGACCTGTACCCCACATACTAGAGCTGTGCTGGCATCTGCTGATGGAAATTGAGAGAGTAAAGGCTGGAGACAACAGCAGAGCCCTGTGCGCAGGGAAGCTCCAAAGAAGAAGCTTTCCAAGTACATATTTGTCAGACTGGAAGCTTCACGAAGGCAAGCTCCACAGCTGCTTTCTATGCAGACCTAGTACATAACAGGTCCTTAACAACCATTTGTTGAATGAATGAATGAACGAATGAATGAATGAGTGAATGAATTACTGACCCTGGAGCTTCTATCTGGGAAGGTAGAATATCTCAGTGAAAAAAGCCCCATGCTGACTTCTAAGCCTTTATTTCCTCATCTATAAAATGGGCCCTGGCCGGATAGTTCAGTTGGTTAGAGCATCTTCCTGATAAGTCAAGGTTGCAAGTTCGATCCCTGGTCAGGGCACATACAAGAATCAACCAATGAATGTATAATTAAGTGGAACAACAAATCGATGTTTCTCTCTCTCAAATTAGTATTAAAAAAAAGGAGGATGACAGTATCTATTTTCATTAGGCTGAAGTAAATACTGAATGAGAGTAAATATAACATGTTTGGCTTAAAACAGAGTAAGTATCCATCCAATCTTAGCTATTTTTATTAGTAATAGTAGTTATTATCTGGTTTTTCGTGAAGAGCTATTAACACCTCTGAGGGGGTGGACAGATCTTTGGATTCAGCTGCCTCCTCTCTGATCTCCCCATCAAAGACAGGTGACAGTTCCTGTGCCACATCTACTCCTAGTTCTGTGCTCTAGGTCAGCTGTCATCACTATGTAGGAGGGTAGTTCCTGTGTCTCCCTCCTGCTGGAGGGTAAGTTTTTTGATGGGAACATAAGCCCTTTGATGGGGCACTCTGGTTTATTCATCATGGTTTTATGAACGCTGTACATAGAAATGGGGTGTAGGCCCTGGCCGGTTGGCTCAGTGATAGAGCATCGGCCTGGCATGCAGGAGTCCCGGGTTCGATTCCCAGCCAGGGCACACAGGAGAAGCGCCCATCTGCTTCTCCACCCCTCCCCCTCCTTCCTCTCTGTCTCTCTTTTCCCCTCCCGCAGCCAAGGCTCCATTGGAGCAAAGTTGGCCCGGGTGCTGAGGATGGCTCTATGGCCTCTGCCTCAGGTGCTAGAATGACTCTGACTCTGGTTGCAACAGAGCAATGCCCCAGATGGGCAGAGCATCACCCCCTGGTGGGCGTGCCGGGTGGATCCCGGTCGGGCGCATGCGGGAGTCTGTCTGCCTGCCTCCCCATTTCCAACTTCATAAAAATACACACACACACACAAAAAAAAAACTTAAAAAAAAAGAAAAAAAAGAAATGGGGTGTAAACTGCTTCTGGCCCAGATGACTGGGGACTATGGTGCCTCCACTTCATGTTGCTACCAGCTCTCTGAAGAGCAGAGAACTTTAGCCTGACCAGGTGGTGGCTCAGTGGATAGAGCATCAGCCTGGGATGCTGATGACCCAGGTTCAAACCCCAAGGTTGCCAACTTGAGTGCAAACTCACTAGCTTGAACGTGGGATCATAGACATGACCTCATGGTCGCTGGCTTGAGACCAAAGATCACTGGGTTAAGGCCAAGGTCTCTGACTTGAGCAAGGGCTCATTTGCTCTCCTGGAGTCCCCTGGGTCAAAGCACATGAGAAAACAATCAATGAACAACTAAGATGCCGCAATGAAGAACTGATGCTTCCTATCTCTCTCTCTTTCAGCCTATCATTCCCTGTCTGTCTCTCTCAAAAATAAACAAACAAACAAACAAATAAATAAATAAAGAGCAGAGAACTCCACAAATGTGTTTTTGAGAACAGAGAAAAACCAAAGAGATCTTAGGATAACAAGACAGGTTTTTAGCAAAATCAATCCATTCATTGACTATCCCTCCCAGTTATCCATTCTTCCATTAACATTTTATTTTCTTCATAACACTAACACTAAGAGAAGATCTCTTATTCATTTACTTGTTTACTATCTCCTTCCAACACAATTTATTTTATTTATTTATTTATTATTTTTAAGTGAAAGAGAGATAGTGAGACAGACTCCCGGATCGGCCCCCACCAGGATTCACCTGGCAACTCCTATCTTCAGCAGAGGCTGGAACAACTGAACTATTTTTAGCACTTGAGGCTGACCACTAGGACCACTAGGTCCAGCCATCCTCAGTGCCTGGGGCCAATGCTTGAACCAATGGAACTACTGACTGCAGGAGAAGAGGGAGAGAAGGGGGAGAGGGAGAAAAGAGAAGCAGATGGTTGTTTCTCTTGTGTGCCCTGACAGGGAATCGAACTGGGACTTCCATACACAGGGCCCATGCTCTATCTACTGAGCCAACTGGCCAGGGCCAGCACCACGATTTAAACTCTATGACAGCAAGAACCATATTTGCTTTGTTCACTACTGTATATTCTTATCACCTAGAACTATTCTAGGCACATAGGGGTCACTTAGCAAAGGTGTTAAAAGAATATTAAACTAATTAATGAACATACTTTCTTAACCTTTTTTTTTTTTTTTTTTGTATTTTTCTGAAGCTGGAATCGGGGAGAGACAGTCAGACAGACTCCTGCATGCGCCTGACCGGGATCCACCCAGCACGTCCACCAGGGGGCGACGCTCTGCCCACCAGGGGGCGATGCTCTGCCCCTCTGGGGCGTCGCTCTGTTGTGACCAGAGCCACTTCAGCGCCTGGGGCAGAGGCCAAGGAGCCATCCCCAGCGCCCGGGCCATCTTTGCTCCAATGGAGTCTCGGCTGCGGGAGGGGAAGAGAGGGACAGAGAGGAAGGAGAGGGGGAGGGGTGGAGAAGCAGATGGGCGCTTCTCCTGTGTGCCCTGGCCGGGAATCGAACCCCGGACTTCTGCACGCCAGGCCGACACTGAGTCAACCAGCCAGGGCAACCTTTTATTTTTTAAAGGACTCAGACTTGGATGTTTTTTTGTTTTTTTTTTTTGTATTTTTCTGAAGTTGGAAATGGGGAGGCAGTCAGACAGACTCCCGCCCGCATACGCCCGACCGGGATCCACCCAGCATGCCCACAGGGGGCGATGCTTTGCCCATCTGGGGTGTTGCTCTATTGCAACCAGAGCCATTCTAGCACCTGAGGCAGAGGCCTTGGAGCCATCCTCAGCGCCTGGGCCAACTTTTTGCTCCAATGGAGGCTTGGCTGCAGGAGGGGAAGAGAGAGACAGAGAGGAAGGAGAGGGGGAGGGGTGGAGAAGCAGATGGGCGCTTCTCCTGTGTGCCCTGGCTGGGAATCAAATCCGGGACTCCTGCACGCCAGGCCGACGCTCTACCACTGAGCCAACCGGCCAGGGCCGACTTGGATGTTCTTAAACAAACACACAAGCATTTGAAAATGAAAAACAACTGAAGTATTTTTACAGAAGACAAAAATTAAGGTCATTTTAGGATTAGCAACATAAAAGGCCCAAAATGCCTCCATCTCCACACCAGCTGGCTGTTCTTTTTTTTTTTTTTTTTTTTTTTTTTACAGAGACAGAGAGAGAGTCAGAGAGAGGGATAGATAGGGACAGAGAGACAGGAACGAAGAGAGATGAGAAGCATCAATCATCAGTGTTTCATTGCAACACCTTAGTTGTTCATTGCTTGCTTTCTCGTATGTGCCTTGACCATGGGCCTTCAGTAGTCTGAGTAACCCCTTGGGTCCAAGCTGGTGAGCTTTGCTCAAACCAGATGAGCCCGCGCTCAAGCTGGCGACCTCGGGGTCTCGAACCTGGGTCCTCCGCATCCCAGTCCGACACTCTAACCACTGAGCCACTGCCTGGTCAGGCCCAGTTGGCTGTTCTTGATAGAAGAAACAAATCCATCTCATCAGAAGAAAGAGCATATAGGTTGTAGTCAAAAGGAAGTAACTTATGGAGTCAGAAGACTGAGTTTGGAATGCCTTTGCTTAGTGGTGTGTGAACCTGATCAAGACATTTATTGCTACAAGGTCAGCTTCATCATCTGAGAAAGTAATTCCTACTTTAGAAAGTGGCTCTGAAATTCAGAGAAAAAGGGTTGAAAGAGCCCAGCCAACTGCCCAGCACTGTGAGCAGTGGTTATTATAGGCTGTCAAGGTTGAAGCAGAAGGGCAAATCAGCTCACTCCAACCAGGAGCTCCTCGCTAAAAAGTGTCAGCACTAACGCAGCACCTGTTTTCTCTCCTGACAGGCTAATGCCACAAAAAGAACCTTTGTCTGGGAAGCAAACACCCTAAGACTTAAACACGCTTTGCAGCTGAGAAGCTGTGTAACCTTCCGTCTCATTTCTAAGACAAAGGGTTGGCCCCCCAGATGGCTGGGGGCCCAACAATGTTGACATCCCAGGAGCCTGCATGGTCCCAACCCAAATCCTCCAGACCCAGCAGGATATCTTGCGTATAGGAAGCGATCTGCTAGCATTTGCGCAATGAATGAATAAACCAGTGAATGAATGAAGATGTCTTCTCAGACCGTGTTAGGGGCCCCTCTTCTGTACGAGCTTCGCAGCTACAGAACCTTTCCCGCCGGTCTACAATTATCTTTCTCCCTGACTAGACCCGTGCAATGAGGGCGGGGAGCGTGTCCAATCGTCGACAGAAACTGGCACTGCACCCGGCAAGGCCTGCGGGTTGGACCCGAGGGAAGGGCTTGCTGTGTATTGGAGCCGGAGGCTGGTCCGGGGCGGCCTGGGGACGCGGGACGGGCCCAGGCTCTCCCTTTCTCGGGCGGAAAACGGAAGAAACTCACGTGAGCACTGGGATGGGTGTCCACACGACGCAGTAAGGGAAGCGACTCCGCTCCACGTCCATGGCGCCGCCGCCCGAATCGGTAAAGTGCTTCTTGTCCGTCTCGGCCGCCGTCTGCACCTCCACTTCCGCCATTCCGGGCGGGGGTGGTGGCGGCGGCAACAGAAGTGGCGAAATCCCTTCCGCTTCCGCCATGCTGCGCGCGACCCGCTCCGGCCCACCCGTGCTCCGGCGCCGCTTTCCCCGAGACGTCACTTCCGGGAGGTGGGGTCCTCTAGTTTGGTCTTCCCCCCGGGAATTGCAGTCGCGTGCCTCTGGGCCCGGGGTGTCTGTCACATACCCCTACCCCCGCCGCCCTCGGCGCCCGCCAGCCCTGAGGGTTTGCGCCCACATTGCGCTGCCGAGGAGCAGATGCCCTCAGGCAGCGCGCAGTCTAGCGGTAGAACGACTAAGAACTCGATAAATCAGTAAGCTGAGGGCTCGCTCCTGAAAGATGTGATACAGTTCCTATTTATTGAGCACGTTTTAGGTGCCAAGCATTTGACATATAGTATATTATTTCTAATCCCCATAAATTGGTTAGACATAAGAATTTAGAGATTTCCCCTAGGTTACAAGTGAGCAGCAATTGTACAAGGGGTGAGGTGAGAGGCCACGACTCAAACCCAAGTCTGTCTCCCTTTTCCTTTTTCATTCTGTGATCTCTCACGAGGCAGTGGTAGCATAAAGGACAGGAAAAAAATATTGTGTGTGGTGTGTGTTGAAGTAGGGAGGCTTGCCTGAAGATACATATTTGCGCCAGTCTTGATGTTGCCGGATGGCACGGGGGTGGGGTAGGCGTGGGGGTGGAGGGATATGTGCAGCCATGCAAAGAAAGGCCTGGCAGAGCACAGCGTGCAGGGGTGTGAATATCACCTTGGCTGGAGTAAATCACAAGCGTTAGATGCGATCCCATCCGTTCATTGTATAAATGGGAAAACTGAGGCTCAGGGAAGTTAAGTACTGTAATTATCTGAAATCACACACAATCATATAAAGAAGCCTGGCTCAAATCTTGGATTCTTTAGGCTTTTTAAAGGATGCCAAGATAGACAAAGAAAATAGAATCTGCTGGGGTGGAAAAGGGAAATGCGCGAACAAGAAGGAAAACAGCAGTTAAAATCCAGACCATGTGATCTAGGAGATGTGAGCAAGTCTGCTCAGGAAGGTGGTGGTTCTCTCTTTTTGGGAAGGTCTTTCTTCCATTGAATTAACCTCCCTCAACGCTGATCTATAGAAAGTCTGTCGCCCTGTTTTCTTTTTCTTTCTTTCTTTCTTTTTTTTTTTTTTAACAATATTTTAATGCACGTTGAGGGGGTATGCCTGTCTCTGTTACAGAACTCAAAGGTCCTTGATTTGAGTAGCTGGCATAGTTCCTAGTGCAGAGCAGATGCCCACTAGATGTTTTTCTGACTTGTTGAATGATTAAATGGATGTATTTTAAAGGCCTGATAGAAATCACAGCTGAAAATAATTCTAACCTAGTCAAAATTCTTTGAGTTTGTTTGTGTATCCTGTGACCCTGTGTGCAGTGTGTGACCCTTGAAGGGTAGCAACCAGCATCTAGCACAAAGTTCAGAATAGATTAGGTGTGCGGTATGTTTGTTGAGTGAATAAATTACATTACTTCTCAATTCAACCACTGTAGCTCTGTAGTCTCTTCTCTATCACAGGCTCTGAGCCTTAAACATTCCTTTACCATCACTGTCAGTACAGTTCTAGCACAGGGCTTATGGGTGCCCTTTAAGCACTTACTGTGTGGATGAATAAACAACCTAAGTCCTTCTTAGGGACTGCCACAAATTTGGTAGTACTAACCTAAGTACTGCATTTAATTTAACAATCTTCAGTGGGTTTCCATTGCAGTTCACATAAACACAAAAATATCTTACTGTGGTTTACAAGGCCCTGTGTCTGGACTATGGCCTTTTCTTATTTGTTCACTATTCTATAGCCACCCTGGCCTTTTTTCAGTTCCTCTCATGTGCCATGCTTTCATACCTGGGAACCTGGCACAAACTGTTCTCTGACTGAAATCCCCCCTGTCCTCCAACACTTAAACTGGATCGTTTCCATTTATCTCAGATTAAATGTCGCTTTCTCAGAAAACCCTTCCCTCGTCACCCAATCTAAATTAGAAAGCCCCTGGCAATCTCCCTGGGAATACCCTGCTCTTTTCCTTCACAGCACATTTGCTGGCCTCCACTAAGCTAGAAACTTCTTGAGGGCAGAAATTCCCTATTTACTTCTGTAAACCCAGTGCCTAGAAGTGTCTAGCACATAGCATTTTCTGGATAAATATTTGCTAAATTGAGCGAATGGCAAATATTTATAATCTTGGTGCCACGTGCTTGCTATAGACAGTATAAGGGCAGGAACCTAGCCTATCACCTGCTACCTCTAGGTGCCCCAGACTTTTTGAAGGGGCCCATGGAGAT
Organism: Saccopteryx leptura; assembly: GCF_036850995.1. NCBI lineage: Eukaryota > Metazoa > Chordata > Mammalia > Chiroptera > Emballonuridae > Saccopteryx > Saccopteryx leptura. The sequence continues at coordinate 103,446,891 of NC_089505.1, read as the reverse complement.
TGATAGGCACAATGCTCAGGAGTAGGGTCTGACCAGAGAGCCCATGTTCCCTTCCCTATGGCCTGCACCTTCCTACCCTTGGCCTAGGCAGCTGAAGAAGCAGGCACATGAGTAAGGCCAGGTACCTGGAGGGAGAAGCCAGCTCCTCCTCTGCTTCCTCTGGGGCCCTAACCCAGGCTTGTTCCCCATCACAGCCCATCCTCCCGCCTCATACATACACATCACCTTGTTTCACCCACCGTACAAACCTCCCTGGCTTGTGTCCTTTCCTCCTTTGCTGCTGTCACCCCTATCACCCACAGACAGATGGGAAATCTCCATCAAAGGCTAACACTTCCTTCCAGGCTCAGGATCCCAGCAGGATCCTGGAAGAAGCTCCTCTAACAGAGAGCTCAGGAAAGGATTGATAGGGCTCATAGCTACCCCTCCCCCAACACACACCGACCTAAAATAGGAATGACCATCTGGATCCACTTTTAGGGCACGCTGGGGGAGGGAAGGAGGGCAGAGCTGGAACTGTCAAGCTGGGAAAGCTTGGAGGGTAAGTTGTTGCTTGTCTGAAGGGTGAACTCGGGGCACATTCTCTCTTGGTGGGAGTCAGGACACCCTTCAGTTGGCCCCAGGTGCAAGTCCCCAGGGCTCACATACCACCTCCCTCAGGCCATCTCACTCCTCACCCCGGCATTCAAAGCTCCCCATGGTCTGGCCCCAAACTCCAACCTTCTTTTCCAGCCTCATCTCTGTCTCCCTTGGGACTTGCTAAGTTAACCTCACTGAGATGTCTGCCTGACAGAACAGAGCCCTGTACTGCATTTCTCATGTCTCTGCTCACAGTTCCTTTAGCAGAATGCCCTTCCCTGCTCTTTTACACCACTTTCAAGGTTTCTAGCAAATGCACCCTCTTTGCTCCCAGAGCACGGAGGCTATTTCTACCTATTGAATATTCATGTGTATTTGCATTAGCATTAGCTGTTTACATGTCTCCCCCAAGAGACTGTGAACTCCTTGAGGAGAGTACTGACTGACTGCATCTGTTGATTCCTGTATTCAGCACAGGAACCAACCAATAGGAAGCGCTTGGAGAATGTCACTGGAGCTATTTGTTGACCGTTGATGGCCTCCTTTAAGGCTTTGGGGAAGAATCACCTGAATCAATAACCCAGGGAAGTGGGCCAAGCCAGGGGCAATCACGGCTGCAGGAAGAACCTGCTGGGCGTCATGCAGTGAGTGTGGTGTATGGGAGAGTAGTGTCCTCTCTTCCGCAGCCTTTCTGCTTCTATTCCCTCATTACCTTCTCTAGTTCCTGGAGACTGGGATTCTCCCCATAAAACCCTAGACTGTCTTCCAAGATAGCTCTAAGCCTTTTCGTGGTGAGAAGGGGATCATTTTTTTTTTTTTTTTTTTAAATTTTTTTTTTAAATTTATTCATTTTAGAGAGGAGAGGGAGAGACAGAGAGAGAGAAGGGGGGAGGAGCAGGAAGCATCAACTCCCATATGTGCCTTGACCAGGCAAGCCCAGGGTTTCGAACCGGCAACCTCAGCATTTCCAGGTCGACGCTTTATCCACTGCGCCACCACAGGTCAGGCCGAGAAGGGGATCATTTAAGCACAAACTTCTGACCCTTTAGACATCAGAGTTTACGATTTTCTCTTCCATTTCATTTTATAGATGAACAGACTTACCCAAGATTATCGAAAGCATAGCTAGGACCAGAAATTAAGTCTCCCACCTCCAGGTGGGCAGTAAAGCACTATGGTTAAACAAGTGAACTCATGAGTCAGCCAGGAAGCCCAGTGTTTGAACCTCTCTCTTTCAGTGGTTGTCATACCTTAGGAAAGGAATTGAACCTGTCAGGGCAGCAATTTCTTTATCTCTAAAATGGGAAATTATAATTCACATCTTGTAGGGTTCTTGTAAGGTTTGATTGGCTATACCTGAACATTTTGTAACCCCCCCCCCCCAACACTCAGTGTTAGTTATTACAGCAGTTAAAACCACACATCATCTTTGTAGGACTCTTAACTATTTAAAACGCATTTTGATGGCATATATATAATCTCATTATGATTTGCAGCCTCCTTACAATGTAGTAAAGTAACTAGAGGAGGTAAATGGGTAACATCCATTTTACCAATAAAGAAAATGAGTTGAGAGAGGTTCAGGAACTTTCCGGAAGTCTAAGCATATATTAGACAGTTAGGGTTCTGAACCTCAAACCTGGGCTGTCTCTGCTGGTGACCTCTTTAGGGCCTTTGAGTGGATGAGGCCAGCCTGAGATTCTGTAATTCACCATAACACAGGTGTAAATGATGACCTCATTAGGACTAGAACTTAATTTTGTTTATTTATTTATTTTTAAAAGACTTTATTCATTTTAGAGAGGAGAGAGAGAAAGGGAGGGAGAGAGAAGGAGGGAGGAGCAGGAAGCATCAACTCCCATATGTGCCTTGACCAGGCAAGCCCAGGGTTTCAAACCAGTGACCTCAGTGTTCCAGGTCAATGCTTTATCCACTGTGCCACCACAGGTCAGGCCAGAACTTATAAAAAAAAGAAATGGCTTGGGAGCAGGAAGAACAAGCCCAAATAGAGTGCCTCATGTGTGCCATGTGTCCATCAGAATGCCTTCCTCCCCTGCCAGGCACAGAACCTGGCACACAGCAGAGCAGTCCATGGCAGATGTATGGGGGAGGACTCACAGTTCCCAGTGAAATACAACATGCAGGGATCTCACACAACCCCCATGTTTGCTATTGCACGTCTTCCAAATACTGTGGAGGCTCCAGAGGGGCAGGGGCTAGTTGGTTGGGTACATTTTCATTAAGTCAGTGTGAGGCACAGAGGAGGAGCTCAAAAAGTTTCATGACATTGAATAAGAAAGTTATTTTAAAGAATTGGACCAGCAATTAGAGATTAGGAATCCAGTCCTGGGTTTGCTTCTAATTCACTGGGGTCCTTAGACAGCCTGTCCCTTTTCCCTGCCCCTCTTTGGAACTCCTCCCTATTTGTACAATGTAGGGGCAGGGCTAGATCAGTGGTTCTCAGCTCTGGTGGTAATTAGAATGAATATCAGATGCTTAAAATAATGGATGGGTGATACTGATGTATAGTCAGAGCTAAGAACCTCTGAGCTAGATGATCTCTTAACTGTCTTTTAAGTTCTGCAACCACATTTCAGCATGCTCCTAAGCACAAAGACCTGCAGCAGACCTCTGGGGCTACACCACAAACACAGGAGCCCCAATCCTAATGTCTGTTTTGCTATACGCTCACTGTGTGGGCTTAGCTGAGCCCCAGGCTCTCTATCAGCAGGCTGCTGGGAACTTTGGATGAGTCACACATGTGGAAACACATTAAAAATGGAGCACCAGGGATCTTTTTACTGTCTATAGTTTTGCTTTTTCCAGAATGTCAGATAGTTGGAATCATACAGTGTGGCTTTCAGACTGGCTTCTTTCACCAAGCATTACGCACCTAAGATTTCTCCACGTCTTTGTGGCTTGTGAGCTCCTTTCTTTTTATCGCTGAGTACTATCCATTGTATGCCTGTACCACACTTTATACGTCCATGTTTTGAAGAAGTCATTGGTTGCTTCCAGATTTTGGCAATTAAAAATAAAGTTGCTGTAAACATTTGCATAGGTTTTTAAGCAGACCTAAGTTTTCAACTCATTTGAGTAATTACTAAGGAGAGCAAGTGCTGGATCCTATGGTAATGCTGTATTTCTTTGTAAGAAACTGCCAAACTGTCTTCCAAAGTGGCTGTAACATTTTGCTTCACACCAGCAATGAGTTCCCGTTGCTCCATATCATTGCTACCATTTGGTGTTGTCAGTTTTTTGGATTCTAGCCATGCTAAAGGTGTGTAGTGATTTCACTGATTTGTAATTCCCTAATGACATAATGCTGAGCATCTATCTTTTCATATGTTCATTAGTCACCTGTATATCCTCTTTGGTGAGGTGTCTGTTCAGATCTTTTGACCATTTTCTAAATTAGGTTTTCATATTATCTGATTTTTTTGTTAACACTACTGTTTTTTTTTAATTTTTTAAAAATTTATTCATTTCAAAGAGGAGAGAGAGAGAGAGAGAGAGAGAGAGAGAGGGGTGGGGAGGAACAGGAAGCACCAACTCCCATATGTGCCTTGACCAGACAAGTGCAGGGTTTTGAACCGGTGACCTCAGTGTTCCAGGTCAACGCTTTATCCACTGCGCCATCACAGGTCAGGCTATCTGATGTATTTTGCAAAAATTTTCCCAGTCCTTGTCTTTTTCATTCTCTTAAGTGATTTCCTAGAGCAGAAGTTTAAAAAAATTTTTTTAAAGATTTTAATCATTAATTTTTAGAGAGGGGGGAGAGAAAAAGAGGAGGGGGGAGGAGCAGGAAGCATCAACTCCCATATGTGCCTTGACTGGGCAAGTCCAGGGTTTCAAACCAGCAACCTTAGCATCCCAGGTTGATGCTTTATCCACTGTGCCACCACAGCTCAGGCAGAATAGAAGTTTTTAATGTTCAACTTAACAGTTTTTTTATTTCGTAGATTATGCTTTTCTTTTCTTTTTTTTTTGTATTTTTCCAAAGTGAGAAGCCGGGGGAGGCACACAGACTCCACATGCGCCTGACTGGGATCCACCCGGCATGCCCACTAGGGGGTGATGCTCGGCCCATCTGGGGCGTTGCTCTGCTGCAATCGGAGCCATCCTCAGTGCCCAGGACAACTTTGCTCCAATGGAGCCTTGGCTGTGGGAGGGGAAGAGAGAGATAGAGAGAAAGAAGGAGAAGGGTGGAGAAGCAGATGGGCACTTCTGTGTGTGCTGGCAGGGAATCAAACCCAGGATTTCCACACGCCGAGCCGATACCAATCAGCCAGGGCTCTTGGATTATGCTTTTGATGTTGCATCTAGAAAGTCCTTGCTAAACTCAAGGTCACTGAGATTTTCTCCTCTTTATCTTCTAGAAGTTTCATCCTTTTGTGTTTTACATTTAGGCTTATGATCTATTTTGAGTACATTTTTGTGAATGGTATAAAATCAGTGTTTAGCTCCATATTTTTGCATGTAGATGTCCAATTATTCCAGCACTACTTGTTGAAAAACTATTCTTTCTACATTAAATTGACTTTGCTCCTTTGTTAAAGATCCATTGACTGTATTTATGTGGATCTACTTCTGGGATCTCTATTCATTCCACTAATTTATTTGTCTATTCTTTGCAAGACCACACTATCTTGATTATTGTAGCTTTATGGTAAGTCTTGAGGTTGGGTAACATCAATCCTCCGACTTTGTTCTTCTTTGACTTTATTGTGTTGGCTATTCTGGGTCTTTTGACAATCTTTATAAACTTAAAAAATTGTCAATAATCCAAAAATAACTTGCTTGGATTTCAATTGGGATTTCATTGAAGCTATAGACCAAATTGGGAAGAAATGACATCTTAGTAATATTGTCTTTTTATCCATGAGCATGGAATATCTACTTGCTTAGATTATCCTTGATTTTTTTCATCAATTTGTAGTTTTTGTTATATAGATCTTGTATATACTTTGTCAGATTTATTCCTAAGTACTGCTTTTATATTTATTTTTTCTTTTTTTACTTCTTTTTTATTGAGGGAGTTGCTGATGAGGGCTGAATAGGTGGAACACAGTGTTCTGTATGACAGTGTTAATAGTGGACACATGACATCATGCATTTGTCAAAACCCACAGAACTGGCCCTGGCCGGTTGGCTCAGCGGTAGAGCGTCAGCCCGGCATTTGGAAGTCCCAGGTTCAATTCCCGGCCAGGGTACATGGGAGAAGCGTCCATCTGCTTCTCCACCCCTCCCCCTCTCCTTCCTCTCTATCTCTCTCTTCCCCTCCCCACAGCCAAGGCTCCATAGGAGCAAAGTTGGCCTGGGCGTTGAGGACGGTTCCATGGCCTCCGCCTCAGGCACTAGAATGGCTCCGACTGCAAGGAAGCAACACCCCAGATGGGCAGAGCATCACCCCCTGGTGGGCATGTGGGTGGATCCTGGTCGGGCGCATGCAGGAGTCTGTCTGACTGCTTTCTCGCTTCTAAGTTCAGAAAAATACAAAAAACCCCAACAACCCCCCCACAGAACTGTACAATACAAAGGGTGAACCCCATTTTTTTGAGAGAGAGGGAGAGGGAGGAAAAGTATCAACTCAAAGTTGCAACACTCTAGTTGTTCATTGATTGCTTTTCATATGTGCCTTGATGAGGGAGTGGCTCTAGCCAAACCAGTGACCCCTTGCTGAAGATCTTGGGCTAAGCCAGCGACCATGGGATCATGTTGATGGTCCAACACTGAAGCCTGTAACCCCATGCTCAAGCTGGTATATGCCTGTACTCAAGCCAGCATTCTCAGGGTTTTGGACCTGGGACCTCAGCATCCCAGGTCGATGCTCTATCCACTGCGCCACCATGGGTCAGGCAACCCTATTGTTAACTACAGATTTTAGTTAATAATAATGTATCAGTATTAATTCATTAAGCCTGACAGGCAATGGCGCAGTGGATAGAGCGTTGGCTAGGGATACTGAAGACCCAGGTTTGAAACCTGAAGGTTGCCAGCTTGAGTGTGGGATCATAGACATGGATGACTCCATGATCCTTGGCTAGAAGCCCAAGGTTGCTGGCTTGAGCAAGGAGTCATTGACTCAACTGGAGCCCCCTGGTCAAGGCACATCTGAGAAAGCAATCAATGAACAACTAAGGTGCCGCAACAAAGAACTGATGCTTCTCATCTCTCTTCCTTTCTGTCTGTCCCTATCTGTTCCTCTCTTTGACTCTCTGTCTCTGTCAAAAAATAAAATAAAATAAAGTCTATAAGTTTCTTCCCTGGCTGAACAGCTCAGTTGGTTAGAGCATCATTCTGAAGCTCAGAGGTTGCCGGTTCAATTTCTGGTCAGGGCATATAGAGGAACAGATAGATGTTCCTGTCTTTCTCCCTCTCTCCCTTCCTCTCTCTCTAAAATCAACAAAACATTAATAAAAATAAAGTCTATTAATTTAAAAAATAAAAAAATGAGTACCATCTCCAAATGGAAGGGAGCCCCCTAGAGAAGTCTTCCAGTGGCTCCTGCTTACAGGATTAAACCGGATTAAACCTACAGGCTCTTACCAAGCAAAGGGAGCCCTCCACAACTTGACTGCCCCTTCAGTCCATGGGTCACCCCTCCCTCAGCAATGCAGATGAACTGCATCAGTCAGGCTCCGTGAGGGATTCTGGGACTTTGCACTACACTCTCTCAGCCTGGAACATTGTCTTTCCCCTGCCTGGTCTGCAAATGTTTTCTCATATGTGCCTTGACCGTGGGGTTACAGCAGACCGAGTAACCCCTTGCTCAAGCCAGTGACCTTGGGTCCAAGCTGGTGAGCTTTGCTCAAACCAGATGAGCCCGCGCTCAAGCTGGCGACCTCGGGGTCTCGAACCTGGGTCCTCCGCATCCCAGTCCGACGCCCTGTCCACTGCACCACCGCCTGGTAAGGCAGGTCTGCAAATGTTTTGCAAGAGCTTCTGCACACTTCAGTTTGGGAACACGGAGGAATGCTCCCAGCCCACAGCACCTGCTCCATACACACACCACCTATTGTGCTTCTGCAGGCCCTCTTTCCTGTCGGCCTCCGGCACAGCCCAGTGTGCCCTGCTGGCCCCAGCCTGATTCTTTTCAAATGTGCAAACAGGATAACAACATTTCAGTAGTGAAACTATTGTTCCCACAGTACTGAACTACAGTTCCCAAGCTGCACATCAAGGCGCCTTAGGGAGCCACGTCAAATTCACAGGGGGCACAGTAGGGTATTTTAAATTTGAGATATTCAGCATCTGTTGGCTCTGGAGAGAACTGGCTCAGGTAGTTCCCAGTTTCATGATTAGGCTGCGCTACAGCCCTTTGGCATCTTTGAGAAGCTAGGTTTTTAGTGGCTGCTGTGATAAAAGGCAAATAAAAGTCAACATGCAACAGGAAGTGAGGGTGGTGGTTTCCAATCTGATTAGAAAGTCTGGCATGTTTTTCGGTGCCCACCAAGCACACAGATCCCATTAGTTACTGTAGTTGTTTAAGAAAGAAATAAAAAATTTTTTTTTTCATTTATATGTATTATTTTTTTAAATGATGACTGTCTTGGTAAGACATAAATTCTTAGTTTAACTGCTTACTAAATCAAACTGTGAGGTATTTTGGGTTAGAGGTTCCATGACAAAATTACCAAGGTGCTAATGCTGGAGGTGTTGTGGGCTGAGCAAGTTTGGGCACCTCTGGTCTAAGAAATCCTCCAGTCCAGGACACCTAAAAACCCCGCAGGCTAGGAAGTCAAATTAGTGTGTTAGAAGCAGCATTTTTTTCTCCTTAATAAAACAGAATGGTAAATAGAACACATTGCATGTAGCAAGGGTATTACTGTGTAAAACTTATGTTCATTATATACACACAAATAAGCATAGGTATCCTGGGTCACAATGTAAAATGTCTACTTCTTGTTTGGGTTCTAATTTAAAAGTTTGAAAACCACTAAGACCCCAAACTGCATTATTTTACAGATGAGAAAACCAACCAGAGAATGAGAGCTGATTATTGCAATTCACAGCTACCAGTGCTGGCTCTGGACTGAGCCCTGCTAGGCTGGTGGCCACAGATCACAGGGACCTGCCTGGGAGGGGTGTGGTTACTCAGTCACAGAGCTACAGAGGTGAGGGATCAAGTACTCTCACTTTGGCCCCAAGACCCATTTGCACCCCACAGATGCCACTAGCCACACCTAGAACAAAACGGTTTTAATCAATTGCGTCACCCTCACTCTTCTGGGAGCAGAGCAACAAAAAGGCTCGGCTCCTGCCCCCAGAGGACAGTAAGGCTTATGTGTCTCTCCACACTGCAGGGCCCAGCCGGGCGGGCGGACAGGCAGGGCGCAGAGGGGCAGGGCGGCGGCAGGTAGCAGGGAGAGAGGAAATGGTGGGCAGCTTGAACACAGGAAAGCAAAGGGGCCTCTGGGCCCATCCCCAATCCTCCCAGCTCTCCCTTCCCTGGCTGCAGAAAAGTCATGGAGAAGAGACAGGGGAGCAAGTCCCAGCAGCAGGAGAAGCAGCAGCAGCTGTTTCCTTCGCCAATAAATACACTTCATTACCAAGCTAGGAGAGAGGGGTGGGAACAGGGGAACGGGGAATGGAGACAGGGACGGGGAGGAAGGGAGAGAAACTGCCACCTGTGTTGCTGGGATTAAAGCAAGATGAGATGGTGCCAGACCCCCCACTACTATCCTCAGACCCCCCTCCTGCCCACTACTTTGTGTCTTCTTAAAACTGTGAAAAAGCTTTTAACATGGCCCTCCTGTCTCCAGGGCTGCTCTGAAGGCTGACTGAGAGGAGGCACCTGGCAGAGGCAGGGCGGAAGAAGGGAGGGAGAAAAAGAAGAAAGGAGGCTGCTTCTCCCCAGAGGCTGCAGCTGGAGGGCTGGAGCCAAGTAAGCACTGAGGGGGAGAAGGAGGGAGAGGGGGGGAGAATGAACCAACCACCAGGAGCAGCTCCTGAGCTGAGAGCCAAGGGGACAGAGAGGGAGGCATGGTGGGTGGCGGGGGCCGCTGCATCCAGTGTAAAGCTTCGGGCTGCTGAGGAGGGAGGGGGCTGAGTTGGGGACTTTCCCATCTGAGTGGCTCAGGAGACTCACCCTCCTCCTCCCACAGCAGCAGGGGACAGAGAAAAGCCATCACTTCTTTGGTCTTTGTGGCGGCTCTGCATGTGGCTGGGAGGGAGGGCAGAAAGGGCGAGAGGGCCCTTAGCAGGGAGCGCCACCTCAGCAGGAGTGGGCTGGCTGGGGCTCTGGCAGGAAGGTCACAGTGAGGCCAGGAGCACCCGAGAGGAGAGTTGCTGTAGTGCAGGGGGCTGGCACCAGCCGGCAGGGGACCATGTGTGCCCGCCCTTGCCAGGGTCCTTGGGGAAGGCTGAATCCCAGAGGCGCAATGGCCCGGCCTCACCCACCTTGCTCCCACTCCTTCCTTCCGTTTCCACCCCAACACAGTGGCTCTGGAGGGATGGTGGAACCCCATCCTTTGTCAGAACCTTCCCTGAAGACCACAGGGAACTAGCCTTGCCAGGCAGGGAGCAAGAGTGGCAACAGGTCAAGGCGAGCCCTTATGGACTGTGAGTCCCACTCCCCTCCCTGCTGCCAACTGAAGGGTGGGGCAGTCCTTGAAGCTGGTTTCAGCCTTGCCTGGACGCCTGAGGCAGGCCAGAGCCCTCCCGGGACCTGGAAGCGGGTGGTGGGGGGCACACGGAGGGGCTTCCCCTCCTGCTCTCTTGCTCAGGGCTGGGGTCAGTCAAGGGCAATCTGCCCAAAAGTCTGAAAGCCAGCAAGTTGTAGCAACCCCACCCCCAATGCCAAACTACAAACAAAATAGAGGAAATGAAAAAATGGGGTGGGGGGAAGACAAATCAAACAGAACCCCTGACCTCCTGCCCAGGGCGGAGGGTCCAGCCAGCAGCAGGGGCTGGGACCAGGACAGGAGGGTCTAGCTGGGCCGGCACTGCACCTGGCCCTCGGAGCTGTCCTCGTCATCAGAGGCCCCTGCGCCCCCGCTGCTCAGGCCTGTGATCCGGTAGCCCATGTTGAGCAGCATCACCTCCAGCGGGTCTGCATTCATGCGTCGCTGGTTGGCCTGGGAAGCGCCCTCCATGTCCTCCACAACTCTGCCAGTGAGGTCTTCACTCTGTGGGGGAGGCGACACTCTTCTGGTATACAGTGTGCGGTCACACACAGACTGGAGGGGAATGCGCACACCAGAAGGCTGTGGGTTTATATCGGTTTGTCCATATGTGCACATGGGTAGAGGGAGCACACACACTGGGGGACGCACAGGACACACACACACGCACGCCAGGATAGCTGTGAGGGACCTACATACCATGGGTTATATATGGGTGTCCCACATGGGAGGGGACAAAACACACTGGATATATTTGGGGGGATGCAAACGCTGCGATAGACATTGGGGGAAATACACACATCAGGGTGTACATAACGTAGTCTGCACCAGAAAATGATGGGGACATACCGATCACATCAGGGCACCCGCACGCGGGCACAGGCAAGGGAGGACACAGACCAGCCTATGCTGGGCCCGTACTAGATACATGGAGTGGGGGTGCAGACACAAGTCCCCCCACCTCACCCTTGCTGCTGTCACCCCCAACAGCCCTTCCTTTATCTTCTCCTCTCCTGTCAAGGGAGGACGCTGCACCCTCTCTCTGTAGAATTCGCAGCAAACTGACTTAGGAATTAGATACACCACTTGCCTTCTGTTTTGCCAGCTGGGAAGAGGGAGGAGATGGGGCAGAAGGCACTGGAAGCCTCTGGCCACCCGCCCTGGGAGTGGAAGGGACTCCCAGGACACTGTCCTAAGTGATACCTCATAGGCATCACTTCTCCAATCTTTAAAGCAAACTCAGGCCCACCAGACCCCAAAGCCTGAGCACTTCCATGTGACTGAGGGACAGCCCTCTGCTCGGCTTCTCGGGGACTCACCACAGCAGTGAGGGAGGGGCCTGTTCTCATGACTGTGCTGGAGCTGGTTTGGTTCCCTCCCTGCCCTGTCCCTGGTCGCTCTGTCCTGTATGTGAGACTCATCTTCACAGTGTGCTCAGAGGAGGAGCCAACTCTTGTCCCTGGAACTGCCCACTGCGTCAGGAACTGTCAGGATGAGGCCCCACTTCCACAGCCGTGGGCTCGTCCCCCTAGCAGCTCCTACCCCCTGGACTCCCTTCCCTTCCCGACCCTCACAGGCTCAGCCCCGGAGGCCTGCACGCAGGCTGTCCTGCCCTCCTCCTGTCTGGCTTCAGCCACCTTGTCCGCACCCTCACCTCTGGCCGGGGATTCCACAGCCGAACGACAGGGTCGATGCCGCTGGTGGCCAGGAAGCAGTAGCTGGGGTGCGGCTGCAAGCAGTTGACGATGGACTCGTCCCCTTGGAGCACGCGGACGAGGTTGGTGGTCTCCTTCTCCCAGATGAAGAAGGAGCCGTCGTCAGAGCCACTGACGATGTACTGCGCATTGCTGGTGGGGGGAGGGACAGAGGGCAGGGAGGTCAGGTGTGCACTGCCCTGCAGCCTCAAGTAGACTCAAGTAGAGGCTGTGTGGCTTAGGGCAAGGGGAGTAGGGAATTCTGTAGCTGCTCAGCCCCCCAAACTCCGAGGTCTTCACTTGACTCAGCACATGGCAGTCCGCTCACACTGTAGGGCTCAAGTGACTGTTTAACTATTCCCTTAAACTGAGGTCATGGACTGCCTGGGTCCCTCCCAGATACCATCCCTCGAAGTACATCCTAAGCTCCTTGGGTGCCAGGATCAGATTTCGTGTTGTGGGACACCCTTGTCTGAGCCTTCCTTCAGTGTCCTAGATCTTCCTTCTTGTCCTCCAGATCAAGACCCCAAATCCTACAGCACATCTGCCCTCACACACCATGGGCATTCAGGGGGATCTCGGTGGAGAGATTACTGATCCATGTTCATGTGTCTTGCCTAACAGAGAAAGTGCAACATCTACAAAGCGGGGTTGGGGTGACGGTGTCTAGGAGACAGACTCCGTCCCTCAGTACCCGGGGCACTGTTCTGAGCACATGATAGGTGTGCCAAGGTTGGCGGTCTCTGCGGGCCCTTGCCGCATACCCCAGCAGAGGGAGGCTCCAGCACCCAGATAAAGAAACCAAACTCTGCACATGGAGACAGGAGGAGGAGGTGGGAGATGGAACAGTCCAGGCACTGCACCGAATAATCTCATTAGTCCTCATTGTGGCTCCATGAGTGGGGGTCCTTGGTTTCATTTTATGGATGAAGAAACTGAGGCCCACAGAGGTAAAGCCATGTAACCAAGGGTACAGAGGCAGAGCACAGAGTTGAAACTTTTCTAGAAGAATTATGCCCCCCAGCCTCCTGCTGCCCAGCCAGGCTGTGCCCGGCTCCTCATCAGGGCCTCGGACCTGCCGAAGAAGTTGGCCTCCTTGATATCCGTGGTGGTGTTGCAGTGGCCACAGTAGCGGAACTGATAGTCGTAGCTTCGCTCCCGCAGCACCATCTCGTCTTCTGAGATGGAGTCCTTGCGGCTTGTGCTGCGGAGGCGGACAGGGCCTCCGCCACCACCAGCTCCCTTCTTCTCCTCTGGGGGCAGAGAGCAAGGGAAGGTGAGAGTCCCGTCCCTCTCTCCCCTCCCCCATCTCCCTCCACCCTTAGTCTTAGTCCTGTTTTCAGCCCAAGCACTAGCAATGTGGGCTACATGCCCTTAACCCTACCCTGGAAAACTGGGAACGACTGTGGGAGAGAAGCATCTTTGGATCCAGCCCTTGAGGATATTCAAGAGGAGATTTCTATGCCAGGAGGGCCTTCGCTCAGGTCCCTGAATAATGTCTGGAAGCCCCAAGGATGCAGAGGCCCATGGTCTGTTTTTGTGGAGGTGAGAGGGGGAGAGGGTAAAGCACTACCAAGAAAGCTTGAGGAGGCGATTTTTCTAAATAGATCTATAGTTCCAAAGGCAGTGAGGTCCAAGCCCTTCCTCTTTTGAAGACAAGTTATCATGGATCCCAACTGAGGTACTGATAGGTTAAGGGCTTTGGGTAAAATCACACCAGTTTTCTTAAAAGTGCCTTGTTCCTGGCTGCTTCAGGGCCTCTGCACATGCTGGTGCCTATGCCAGGAACTAGTCACTTCCCACAGCTTCCCACACTTTGTATCTACTCAACACTTCCTTCTCATCCTTGAGAGCTCAGCTTAAAAGTCTCTTCTACAAGAACCCCAGACTAGCCCTGACCGGGTGGCTCAGTGGATAAGTGTCCTCCCGGCAAACCATGGTTACAGGGTCAACCCCCAGTCAGGGCATGTACAAGAAGCAATCAACAATGCACAACTAGACAGAACAACGAGTTGATGCTCCCCCCCCATCAAAGGAAAAATTAAAACAAAACCCCAGACTGCCATAAAGCCTTCCCCCATAAACCGACACCACATCGGGTCCCCACGGCACCCAGCACTCTTTGTTTCTCCTTTGTTTGGTTCCCTCACTAGGCTGTAAACTCCACGAATACAGAAATCCCATCTGACATGTTCACAGCTATATTTCCAGGACTCAGCACAGTGCCTGGCACATGGTAGATGCTTCATAACTTCAAACAAACAAATTGCTGGCATGGTTAGTAAACTGCAAAGGAGAGAGGCAGGAGTCCACATCTGCCCCAGGGAGCTCACCTTTCGTGTGTATAGACCCCACTACAATCACCCAGCATGCTCACCAAAGCTGCTGGGGTGAGCCGGGCAGGGCTTCAGATGCTCTCTCTGCAGGGAAGGCAGCAGTTGCACAGGCTGTGCTTTACCCAAGGTCACACGGTCACCACACAGCAGAGATGGCAGCCCACGGCTGCACATCCTGCACCCAAGGCACTTCTGTTCCCTCTGCTGCTGTGTCTGCTGTAAGTGTGCCAACAGGAAAGCACAGCCCCCGGTGGCTGCCCCTCATTCAGATGCCCACAGGCCCGTCTGTGAGGGCATCAGAATGCCCTGCAAGCCACACTGCCTGAATGCGCTCGGCTAACTCTTATCCCGAGTCCCGGGCATGACACTAGGTGCTCTGAACAGGCTACTGCTAATCCTCAATAGAAACTGAACGGGAGGTGCCATCCCTCCTCCTTTTCAGATTAGGAAACTGAGTCTCAAAGGAACCAAGTGACTGTCTCAAGGTCACATGATTTCTGAATCAGCATCTGAACCCAAGCCTCTCCAGTCCCAGGTACACGTCCTCTCCAGAATGTCATGTAGCACCTCAAACAGAAAGAGTGACAGCAGCCCCGCCCCAGTGCCCTCTCACCACCATCGTTTTTGGAGAACAGGGCGGCTGTGATGTCACGGCCCAGTGCGTCACAAGCGCTGCTGTGGGCCTGCTCCGGGAACTTCCCCTTGAAGTCATCCAGGCACTCCAGGGCCTCAGCCACGTACTTGAGCTCAAAGAGGCAGCGGGCCAGGCGGAAGTGTGCCTTCAGATGGCATGGATTTAGGGAGATGGCTTTGAGGCAGTCCCTCAGGGCATCGTAGTGGTCACCATCCCTGGATAAGATAGGAGAGTGTGGCTTGAAGGTGGGGCCATATGGCAAGCAAAGAGTCGTCCCCGCTCAGCCCCGGCTTTCTGTGGCCGTCCCACCTCTGACAGATCTCAGAGCAAGGGTACTTGGGGATGAAGAATCTTGGCTCAGACCAGGTTGTTCCCCAGGAGATAGAGTATGTTAAGGGGGGCAAGCCAGGAACTCTGAAGTCTTGGGGGTGGGGTGGGATGGGGTGGGAAGTGGGTGTGTGGCAAAACCTAGTGTCAGGCTGCCCTCTGCTGGAAATAGTGTGAAACTGCACCCCCAATCACCCCAGCCACCCGCAGCTCTGCAGCAGAAGGCTTGGCATCCTGCCCGTCTCAGGCTCCCCAAGCCCTCCTTCTCTCTTCCTCCATCCACCTCCTCAAATCCCCCTGACTGGTCTTCAAAGCCATGTCTGAGGTAGGGGGCCCTCAAGGACACTTCTGTGGTCTGGTGAAGCCAGAAGTGCCAGGCTGGAGACTTAGGGTCTGAGCAGCAGGCAGCAAGCCCTCAGCCAGACCCCCCTCTGTCCTGGCTGACTGATCCACAGCAGCTGTGGCCTCTACCTCCCGGGGATGGAGGATGGGGCCTGACAGACTGGCAGAGTCAGCTCTCTGGAAGCTGATGGCGAGGGGAGGGCGATGGCGGCCTGCACACCGGGAGCTCCTGATCGTCCCCACTCACTTTTCCAACCTCCTAAAGCATGCCTGAGGGGAAGTGGGAATGTTTCCTTGTGGGGGAGTCAGTGGGGAGGGTCAAAGAAGGAGCCACCCCCCCTCCAGACCGTAAGATCCACACTCCCCCAGCACTCATAGACGGGATCCTACCTCTCACCTGGAGAGCCAGATGGGTCACGGGGGGCACTTCCCCTTTGGGAGCTGTTTTTCTGTTTTTCTTTGGGCCTAAGACCCAGTTAGGCCAAGCAGCGGTCCCAGGGCCCATGGCCCATGGCCCCTCCACCACGGCACAGCTCCCAGCCCTCCTGCACAGGCCCACACGGGCCCGACACAGCCAATGTCCTCCTGACCCTCCTCTCCTATGGCACTCAAAGGGGCAGCCAGCCCTGGAGTAGCTTAGCCAGTGTGGGCAGGCAGGGGACAGTGCTTCCATGGTGTGGCCAGTATCAGGCGAGGGGCTGTGATGAGGGAGCAGGCGCTGTTTGGAAACCCAATTAGCGCCTGCAAGGTGCCCCTCAGAGCTCCTGGGGAGGGCCAGACCAGAGACTAGCCAGAATCCAGAGGGTGACAGCTCCCACTGCATCCAGGAGCAGATGGCAGCCCTGGGGAGACTGGCCTGGGCCAGAATGTGACATTCTAGGGGTCAGTGGCAGGCATGTGGGAATGAGGAGAGAGCAGACTGGCCCCAGGGCTCACCCACCCAGACTCACTGCCAGATCAATCTCCCTGAAAGGACGGCCCTCAGCACACCCTCTCCTGCTCATGCTCTTCAGTAGCTGCCCATCATCCACTGAATCGAGGCCAAAACGCACCACCGCTCTGCATTCCAAGTCCTTCCCAAGCCGGCCCCAGGCTACCTCACAGACTCATCTCCTGCCAGTCCCTTCCCAAACCCTCTGCTCCAGCCAAATGGATTTGTTGTTCTGCAAACAAGCTTTTCAGTCAGCCCCCACCCCCATGCCTTTGTTCATACCATTTCATCTCCCTGGGAATGTCCTTCCCCCATAGTCCCTCCGCCTTTTCATCTCCTGTCTAAGCCTGCCCACACTTCTGGCCCATTCAGCACCACATCTTCCCGAGGCTTTCCTGATTGACCCCGAGCTAAAGTGGCCCAACCTTTCTTTGAATGGTCAGCACTTCACCTGACCATTCAAAAAGACCTACTGCTTCCTCTCTCTTCCACGATGGACCATGTCCATGTCTTTGTCTCCTGTTCAGAGGCTGGGAGCCCTGGGAGCAAAAGAACTGAGAGTGACAGAACTTGGTGTCTCTAGTACCTAGTGCGTAGTAGGAGTTCAGAGAACATGTCGAGGGCACCCAAGGGTTGGAAACTTATCTGCCTCTTTTAGCAAGAACACAGGAGTAAAATAGCTCTCAGCTAGAGCCTAGATGAGGACCCACCCAACTGCTGGGACAGAGAGGCAAAACACCTCAGGATGGCCCCCAAACTGTCATCTCCTGGGTCTGGCTGCCATATGAACCCTTGGCAAACTCCTGATGCCTGAGCTAAGGCCTGTGGGGGTAGCATCTTCCCAAACCCCCACACCATCCTGCTGACTTGGGAGGGTTTCTTAAGCTTCCCTCTCTGGCCTGCCTACTTGCAGCCAGACGATGGCACACCAGCTGGCCTGTCTGTCTGGGCAGAGCCGACGGATGCCAGACGGAGCAGAAATGGCTGTGGGCCCAGCTCTATCCATCTCTAGTCCTGGCCCTGGCTGGGGGATGGGGTCTGCCTGTCTGCTTGCCTGCTGGTGCTATAGGCAGAAGGGCTGGGGGCCACGAGGCTCCCCAAAGATCAAGGGTTCTTCAGGATATGGACCCATTCCTTTGCCACTCGCCACTACAACCCGGCATGACTCAACAGCCAGCTTCAGATATCTGGGATCTTGTTTGTGCTTCCAAAGAGTCTAAGAGCACAGGAAAGCACTCTCCAAGGTCAAGAAGCTACAGAGTCATTTCAAACAAATAAACTAAATTCACCAACACCTCATTTCCATCTAGCAAGATTCCGCTGCTCCTTCAATGTCCAAATGAAGGCCCAAATCTCCAACAGTCGGGATTAACCAGTCTCTCAATTCCTATCTCCCCAGTGGCCACAGCACTTAATAACAAAGCCCCATGTCGAAGCTACTTGTGCACACATTCCACTTAGCTGTGAGCTTCCCTGGTGCTGGAGACTTCCTGACTCATGGGTCAGGTACCTGCCCACCACCAGCCTAGAGGCCCTAAGAAGCCCAAAAAGGCTGCAGGATGTTACCACCACCTTCCCTGGATGCCTCAGCAACATGGCTCCATCAAGCCCATTGCCTCCACCCACTGCCCCGGCCCAGACCCACTCACCACTTGCGCTTCATGTAGGCAGCGGCTCGGTTCCCGTAGAGCATGGCATTGTGAGGGGCCCTCTGCACGGCCTTGCTATAAAGCTGAATGGCCTGGGTCCACTGTTGGCAGGCAAAAGCCTCATTGGCTTGTTGTTTCACACGCTCCAGGTATGGGGGCAGCTCTACCTGGGGGCTACAGGGGAAAGACAGCCAAGTCAGGCCAGCCTAAGAAGGTCAGAGCAGCCCCTTGGGAAGTCTGTACCCTTGTCTGAGGGTCACCCAGGTTTTCTTGGCCCCTGAGATCTGCACTGTCATCTAGAAGAGGGAACCAGTCCTATCCTTGGCCTGAGTTACCATGACAGGTAATGGATACAATTAAAAAACAAAAGAGGGAAAAATGAAGCTGTCCCAGACAGGTTTAAGGCAATTCTTAACCAAACTCCTGGGCGTGACAGTAGCTGACATGACTTGCCTCCCCACTGAGCTGAACCTCGTGACTACCCAAGTCCCTCCCATGGATGTCTCTAGAGAGAATTCTGTTTCCCTCAGGGTTAGAGGACTTGAATACCCCTGTATCCAAAGCCCAGGACAGGGCCCGGCAGAGCACAGAGGGCAAAAGATGCTATGGGCTAGAGAAAAGTGTAATGGGAGAGGCCCGTCTGTGTGGCACCTGCTTAGGAGGGAGCTCCGTGATGAGGCACTTAGCCTCTGGGCCCTGACCACAGCTTCCGGTCTAAAGGACCAGCGCTTCAGGCTGAGCATGACTTGAGTCCTACCAGGCAGGAGTGGCATTGGGACCACTAATCACCCTCCAGAAAACACTCTGTCTCAGGCCCCTGACTCTGGCATATGTGCCTGGGTGGGGTTCAGGAGGAAGTTTATAAGACATGCCCCTTCCTCTAGTCCCTAAGATGTAACGGGGGCTGGGAGGGTTGGACACGAGGCTGGCCTCACCTGACATGTGCCCTACTCTCTGGCAGCCGGAAGCCATTGCTGTGGAGGTGCAGGCCATTGGACATGCCATTGGACACGCCATTGGTGGACATCTTGCCATTCTGAACTTCTGGAAGGGGATGGGGAGAAAGGAACAGCAACAACTCAAGAAGAGGTCCTCATTTCTCCTTGGCAGCCCTCCAGCTTCCATCACCAGGTCTGATGGTTCCATTCTGAGGCCATCCTCCCAGGGTATAAGATCCATTCCCAGAAAGCAAGTTCTGGCAGGCCGGCAAGCAAGGGCATAAAGAAAAGCCTGTGCGCCCTCTGCTGGCTGAAAGGGGACACAGCTTCAACTTGGCATTACCCTTAGCAGGAGTTGGGAATGGGGATGGGGATAAGGATGGGGGGATGGGGATAAGGATGGGGGGATGAGGAGGTGAGTAAATCAACTTTCGGCCCCAGTAAGAAGTCAATGAGGAGAATGATCCAGGATGATAAGGGAAGAGCAACAACTTCAGGTTCTCAAGAGCCAACCCATGGAAAGAACCTGCTTTCTCAGAGGGAAGTAAAAAGGGCTGTGACACAAATCTCTCCAACAGAACTTGTGACCTATTGTTATCTTCCCTCTTTACTGTGCAGACGGTGCATTTCAGAGAATCTACTCATTCTGGAGGATCACAGTCACAGCCCAAGGGAAGGGGCAGGTTTCTCAGCCAGAAGTGGCACACTCAAGCTTCCCTAAAGGACAACTAAAGGAGAACTTACCCCCTGAGGAGTGGCATTTTCTGGGTAAGAGGAAGGTGTACGGCCGCTGCTTGTACGTCAGGTCAAACAAATAGACCTAAAGTGGAGGGGTCAAGAAGAGGCGAGGCTGGGAGGCAAGCACGAGCAGGCCTGGGTGGCTCTCAGGCACACAGGAAGTGTTGAGCAGGGGAACCATGGCGTAAGGCCAGGAGGGGTTTCTAGGGAGCAAACCTCAGCAAGAAAATCTTCCTGGTTCCTGCTGGAAATACTGTCATTAATTAGAATCACATGTTTAAGCTGAAAAGGTCCTGAGAAGTCACAGAACAAAATGTCTCATTTTTACAGATGGGAAAACCGAAGCCTCAGAGAAGAGAAGCAATTTACCTAAAATAATACTGTTAGTACTTCCCTCAGTAAATATTACCTATTATTACTTAACATTTGTTGAATTCCTACTTTGCTCTAGAAACTATGTTTAGTGTTTTATATGACTTACTTCATCCCAGAAACCTTCCCATGAAGAGGTACTATTATCATCATCCTCTTTACAAATGAAGAAATGTACGTTTATCTAGGGCCAACCTGACCAGGCGGTTGTGCAGTGGATGGAGCATCAAACTGGGATGCTGAGGACCCAGGTTTGAGACCCTAAGGTCACCAGCTTGACCGAGGGCTCATCTGGCTTGAGCGCGGGCTCATCAGCTTGAGCGCAGGGTTGCCGGCTTGAGTGTAGGATCATAGATGTGACCCCATGTGCTGGCTTGACCCCAAAGGTTGCTGGCTTGAGACCAAGGTCCCTGGCTTGAGCAAGGGTTCACTGGCTCAGCTGGAGCCCCCTAGACAAGCACACATGAGAAGCAATCAATGAACAACTGAAGTGCTGCAACTATGAATTGATACTTCTCATCTCTCTCCCTTCCTGTCTAATTGTCTGTCCCTATCTGTCTGTCTCTCTCTTGCTAAAAAAATTATCTAGGGCCATAAAAGCAGCATGTGACAAGCCAGGACCCAAAATCAAGGCTGTCTAGCTCTGACCCACTCTGTAAGACTGTCTCTCCCTCACCCTTATGCTACCCTTGTCCGAGCTCAGGCACTCACCTATTCTCTATTCTGTTCTTTTGTACAAGATCCCACCTGACCTGGTATCTGTTTCACTTGCTGTGTCTTCCGTTAGCCTGGGATGGATTATAGTTCATACCTGTCTCCCTCGTGTTTATGATAATGCTAGTTCCAGAGTACAAGCTCACCAAGTATTTGTAGAATAAATGAATTTGCGCAAGACTTAGTGAATATCCTGACTTAAAAGGTGCAAACAGAAGATTTAGCAGGCTGCCATTATCTATAGACACTTCTCAAAACTGGCCCCAAACCAGGGCCTGGCTGCGTGCCTGGCCCCCAGAATCCCCTCCTAGGAAAGGAGCAGATGAGGAAACCAAGGCTTAGAAAATGAAGAGACTTGTTCAAAGTGACAGCGCACAGCTAGTAAACAGAAAGTCAGCATTTGAAGACAGGTCTGTCAGTTCTAAAACTTATGCTCAAGAAAAAGACCAGGCCAGGGCACCTCTCCGGGAATTCCAATGATGCCATGTCATTCCCACACTTCACAATAGTGTCACTCACAATAAGGCTACTTGTCTGCACTGTGGCAGCTGACATGAGGGACACAGCCCTGGCTCTGGGTGTGGGGTAAGGGCAGAGCCAGCTTGCCCAGCTGTACGTACCTGCTCCCCACCCATGTTGACCAGCAGCTCTGTGCCACTGGGGCTGAAGGTCACGTAGGTGGCAACCAGCACTCTCAGACGGTTGTTGTAGTCAGGCAGCTTCACTGGCAGATGACCTGCAGGGAACAGCCCAGTCACCCCAGTGTCAGGCTCCCAGGACCTCCCAAAAGGGGCATAGAGTTGTGTGAAGTCAGCCATCTTGATGATGATAGCAATCATCTTCATTATAAAAACAGGTACAAGTGTTGAGCCCCTATACCATGGGAAAACTGCTTTACATGCTTTACCTCATTTACTCATTACACCCACTTAATAGAAAAGAAATGAAGACTCATCCAGGCTTCATAATTTGCCAAAGGTCACATGATGGCTGGTTATGGCAGTCAGGATTCAAGCCCCGGTATGTCTGACTCTGAACCCCTTGCTACTGACCAGTGTGCCACACCACCTCCCTGCACTGCCTCAGAGTGAGCCAGCACCCAGTCACGAGTTTGGGGCCAGAGCTGGGCTAAGCCCTACCTGCTACGTAATACTGGGCTGCACCATCCGGAAGGGGCTTCTGCCGGTCACAGAAGGTGTGCACACCTGCTGAAGGGCTCTGCTTCATGCTCTTTCTGGTGGAAAGGCAAACCAGATTGGTTACAACGCCTAGTACTACCCTTGGTTAGAGCACACCACACCCCCTAGAGCAGGCGTCCCCAAACTGCGGCCCCCTGAGGCCATTTATCTGGCCCACCGCACTTCCGGAAGGGGCACCTCTTTCATTGGTGGTCAGTGAGAGGAGCACTGTATGTGGCGGCCCTCCAGCGGTCTGAGGGACAGTGAACTGGCCCCCTGTGTAAAAAGTTTGGGGACCTCTGCCCTAGAAGAAGACCTAAGTCCGTATCCCTGAGAGCTGCAGCAAGTACCTTTCTTCCTTCCCTCACAACCCCAAAGTCCCCCCAACTAGACAGCTGTGGACACACACATTGCAGTGATTAACAAGTACATCTTGCCAACTGTCTTGGTCCTTGTGACCACCCCCTTGTCCTCGTTTTACAGAAGAGGAAGTTGAGGCTCAAGGCCTAGTCCAGATCGTGTCATGTGTGAGGAGCAACAGCGTGCTCCCACGCCCATGAATGAAAACGAGGCAGGCCAGATATTCCTGCACTGGTCCCACGAGTCCATTAGAACCCAGGCTGGCAGAGCTGCTTGGGGCTGGGACTTCTGCGGAGGTCCTAATATAGTCTCCTTTTTTTTTTAAGGAACAAAAAATTACATGTACAAAAAAGAAATTCACGTACAAGATTATAGCTCTTACAAACACTCATAGTCAAAGAACAAGCAGGAAATACTATACACAGTGATTTCTTTCAGGTGATGGATTATGGTCACTTTTAAATCATACTTTTCATATTTCCAAAACAAGCATGAATTAAATTTTCTTAAATCACAGAAATTTAAAAACCACCTCAAAGAGAAAAGGGCTAGGCAATGAGGGGAAGGGGCCGCAGGTTCCTACCTGTGGTTATGGATCATGCGAATGTCGTAGAGCCTCACGAAGGGCCCGCTGGCCCCCACTGCCAGACAGTTGTTGTCCTGGGGGTTGACAGTGAGGCACTTGGCCTCCACCAGCTGGCCGCAGTACTCTGTCAGGTCGATCAGCACTTCTGAGTGTTTGCTGTTCTCCCGAAGGTCATACTGGCTGTGGGAAAGGACCGAGTTAGGGGACTCAGGGCGAGTCCACATGTGGAAGGCAGGGGAGAAGCAGGGCCTCGTAATGCTGGGTGATTGGAAGGGGCTCTGGACTGTTTGTAAATAATAAGAATGTCAAAAACCATTCTCACTTCTTGGTGCCCTCTGTGTGCCAGGCCCCTGTAGCAGGCTTCTCATACAGTGCTTTATTCTAACATAAGTCCTTTGTTTTTAAAAAGAAAAACAAAACAGGTGTCAGTATTATTGCTACTAAGTGCTATTACTACTACTTACTAACACTTAGTGAGAAATTGCTTTGTGTCCAGTATTGTCCCTATGTGTTGCACATGTATTATCTAATTAAATCGTCATCCCATCCCTAGGTACCATTAGAATACCGAGGTTCAAAGAAATTAAATAACCTGCCTGGGACAACACTGCTAGTAAGTGCAGAGCTGGGACAGCCTCCTAAGACTGCCCTGCTCCTTAATTCTAATTCCTGCTGTAAGTCCAGTTTCCTGTAGGAAACAAAAGAAGTATGGAGGTGACAAAAAAGAGAATCTGGAGATCTAAGAGCTACCCAGAAACACCAAGTGCCAAGAGAAGTCCAGGAGTCCCATCCAGGTGGCAAAGGTCATGCCAAACGTCCACCTGGAAGCAGCACACGCCCGCCGCGGCAGCTGGGGAGCCTTTTCGCTGCCGATACACAGGCACATACAGAAAGTGGAGGACACATCACCCTGTGCTCACCTACCTGTTGCCTAGACATTTGCAATGATCTCTTCACTGTTCACCTTCTCTTTCTAAACTAACTTTCCAGCTCAAAATAGCAGTGATTCCTCAATATTTTTAGCTTGAATGTACTTTTACTTTCACCAAACTCCTCAGCCTGGTTTTCAAGACCTGATTTCACATCCCTCTCCAACTGTGTTCCTCAGTCTCCTAAACGTGGGTCAGTTATAACTGCAGAACTCTATCCTGTACATGCCACAGTTACCTGCGCCCTCACAGACTCTGCTCAAGCTGGGGGTCCACTCTGCTTTACCTGCCCGTCCAAATCCTCTCTATTCTGGAAGGTCGGTTCATGTTTTCCTTCTACTAGGACAGCTCCCCTGACTGTGTCTGCACCTAAGTGCTCAGGCTGCTACCCACGCCCTTTCACGCGCAGCTTCTACCTGCTGCCCTGACACAGTCTGGTCAGTCAAGGTCAGCAGGTGCAACACAGAGTTGGACAGCCGCTAACCAAGTGCTTTCTGTCTTCTAAGTCCAGCAGGTCCTTGAATAACGCCTTCTTGTCATTCAGGGCTGTTTCACTATAACATTGATGGGAACTTAGGTCTTTTTTATATTAATTAGCCTATGGTAAAATCAGTTTCATTTTATGTTATTTCACTTAGAGTCACAGAACCTACTGATGACGTTAAGCGAGGACTTACTGTGCTATGCTAAGGTTTTACTGGCACTATCTCAATTTCAATGCTCAAACCCAAAAGGAACATACTATGATAATTCCCATTTTATAGATGAGGAAACTGAGGTTCAAGGGTGAAGTGACTTCCCCCAGTCAAACACTGAGTGACAGAGGTAGGACTTGACCCCAGATCTGTCTGACTTCAGGGCCCTGCTTCTAATTGATGTGTTACAGTTTAGACATGACTTAGATACCTCTCCTCCTCTGTAACAGGGAAGAGGGCACAAGGTCCTTTGGGTGGGTGGGTGGAGTCTTAACAGAGGCAGTTAAAACAGGTTGGGGAGATAAGGAAAAAGTTCTAAGGTCATATCTGAAGAGAGAAGTTAAAGAAGTACAATGAGACCATTTTGGGATGAAGGGAAGTAGAGTCAAAGGTGTGACAATACTGGCCCCTGGGAAAGGGGACAGTCCACTTTACCATTTCTGGATGACTCTTCCCCTCACAGGCATTAATTCACTGACTAACTGTTCAAGAGAATCGTATCAAGTGTCTCTATGTGCCAGGCACTGTGCTGGGCCCTAGGGACAGAACACAAAGACAAGACAGACACAGAGCTGCTCTGAGAGAGTTTACTATTCAGTAAGAGGTACAGACAAGAAAGCAGACCACCCTGACTGGTGGTGGCGCAGTGGACGAAGCGTCGACCTGGAACGCTGAGTTCGCTGGTTTGAAACCCCGCGCTTGCCCAGTCAATGCACACTAGAAGCAACTACTACTACGAACTGATGCTTCCCACTCTGCACCCCCCACTCCTCTTTCTCTTATTTCTCTAAAAAATTAATAAATAATATCTTTTTTAAAAAGTAAACCAAAACGTAAATAAAATAACTACAGATGGTGACTCGAGTTACAGAAGATATAGCAGGTCAGTGAGACAGAAAGTAACGGGAGGGGTCTCCTTTAGGATGATCAGAGAAGTGCTTCTGAGCGGGTGACTCTTCAGCAGATCTCAGGGTAAGAAGTCCTGCACAGAAGAGCGGGGCACAGAGGAAACCAGCTGAGGGAACAGAACAGCAGTGTGACAGGCCGGAGGAGGCATGCGTCTGAGGTGGGGGGCCGGCAGGCCTGCACATAGCGCAGGAGAGGACGTGGGGAAGGCGAGCAGGGGAAGCACTGTTCCCAGCCGAGCTTGCCCACAGACAACCGCTCTGGGCAGACTAATGAGGCTGGGGCTCTGCTGGAGGGAAGGAGTCAGGCCTGTGGAAGGAAGTGGTATGGGTAGGTGTGCATGAGGGGGGCCAACGTGCAGGGGGAGGCACAGGCCCCATCAACGCCTCCGGCCCTTACCGGATAAGCCCATCCTCAGCGGCACTCCAGAATGTGTTGGGCCACATGGGTGCTGTGGCGATGCGTTTCACCCGGTTTGTGTGGTCTCCAAACATGTGGATGGTCTCCTTCACCGTCAGGTCGTGGACATGCACCTTCGAGTCAGCTGCCCCCGTGATCAAGATGCGGTCCCCGGCATGAGGCAAGAACTGCTCCGAGAGAGTGAAGGAGAGATTGGCAGGTGGTGGAGGTAGGGTAGGCCAGGGAAGGACACTGGCCTGGATGTTAGAGCCCTCCTTCCCTCTCCATATCAGATAAGAAAATGAGCCCATTCAAGACAAAGCCACAGAAAACTGTGGGCCTCAGACATCAGCCCTGAGGCCTAAGGGACAAAATCGGGGCACACACCTTTACTTTGCCAGGGTAGTCCTGACCTATGCCAAACTTTTTCCTCTGATTCTTCCACAGATTGAGTGAATGGTAATCAGAGCTGTCACTATTTACTAAGCACTTACCATGTGCTAAACAACAGGGCAGGCAGTTTATCTTAGTGATAGTTAAAATAACCCCTGACCGGTGGTGGCACATTGGATAAAGCGTCAGCCTGGGATGCTGAGGACCCAGGTTCGAAATCCTGAGGTAGCCAGCTTGAGTGTGGGCTCAGGACATGACCCCATGGTCGCTGGCTTGAGCCCAAAGGTCGCTGGCTTGAAGCCCAAGGTCACAGGCATGGCTGGAGCCCCCAGTCAAGGCACCTATGAGAAAGCAATCAATGAACAACTAAGGTGCTGCAACTATGAGTAGATGCTATTCATGTCTGTCTTGTCTGTCTCTCCTTCTCGCTAAAAACAACAACAAACATAAAAATCCCCTTTAAGTTTGGCACTAACATTCAGCATGACTATGTTGAAACTCAAGTCTGTCTGACTCCCATATGCTATACTGCCTCATGTCCACTATTTAAAAGCCTGGGGGTTAGCTAGTAAATCAGTCTTAACATGAAAAGAACTTTCAGTGTTTTAAGGGAGTGGGTGTTTTAAATTAGTTCATGTATTTCTGGAGAACAATCTGGCAATAGGTAGCAAAGATAAAAACTATTTCTATTGTTTGACCCAAAACTTCTACTTCTGAAAAATAATTTGAAAAGAACAAGACCCTACTATTCTAATGAACTTGAGAACAAAATATTCCAAATGACATACAGTAAGAACAAAATAGTCACAAACATAGTTTGAATAATAATTTTTAAAAAGTATGCTGTTCTGGACAGAGACTTGACTTGGGGGGTTGAGCATAAAATACAGTGCACAGAAGATGTGTTGTAGACTTGTGCACCTGAAACTTGTATAATTTCGTTAAACAGTGTCAGCCCAATAAATACAATTTAAAAAAAAGTATGTTGGTCTAACACCTCGTTTTGAGGAAGAAAAATATTTGAATGTGGTGTTAGTTGGGTTCCTCTCTTCTTTCTTGAGTTCAAAAGACTAAATTATCTGTTTTGTGAATTGATGTTTCTAGCAACCCACAAGGCTGAATGGGTGCTGAGGAGGCTACTACTCTGCGTTTAAACAACTATTGTCCCACTTGACTTAAATGGTCAAGCAAAAGCAACAAGTCACTCTTCCCACATATACTTCTCTAATGGCTCACTAGGTCAAGGGCTAGATAAAACATAGGGAATTTAGCAAATTTTAGGGACAACTAGTAGTCTTTAATGCTGTTTGGAGATAGCATATACTCCGTGCACAAAAAATAAACAGGCGAGCCTTGGGAAAAACTTGTGGCTGCTGCCACAGTCACACACTGTAGCTGCCACTAGGAGGAGCTCGTGGGTTAAATACAGAGGTGGGCAAAGTAGGTATACGATTGTATGTGAAAGTTTATTCCTGTATTATTATTAATTATTCTATTATTTTCCATATGAACTACTGTTAGCCTACTTTTCCCCATCCATGTAAGTATATCTAGTATTTTAATACCAGAAAAGAGAGGGCTTTCCAAAGGATATCCTCACTCTCACATACATCCCTTATAGAATTTCAGAGCTGGAAAGGTCCTTAAAGGTCATTTTGTCCACCCTTAAACCTGGTAGATAAAATTCCCAGAAGGCAGAACACCTCAGTGTGAGTACATTTACTACATCCTCAGAGGGCCCATTCTACCTTTTTCAAATTGCTCTAAGCCTTAGACAGTTCTTTCCTTCATCACACCGGCATTTGCTTCTGCGGCCTGATAGCCACTTGTCCTAGGCCTGCTCTCTGGTATTGAAAGGAACGAGTTTCATGTCATTTCTACGTAATAGGTCTTCAGAGGTCTGAAGACACTTATAAGTTCCTTTCTCAACTCTTCTCAGCTCAACTCCCCTCCACCAACCAATCAGCCGACACATTTTCTATGAAAGGTGGAACCTGTGCCAGGTAACATCAACCTTGTGGATTGGTACTTCCTTTTTTAAGATTAAGTGATTTATTCACTCGTTTATTTGTGGATCTTAGGGATTCCTTAGCTACTACCTTTTTACAGATGAGCAAACAGGCTCAGAGAGGTCAGGTCATCTGCCTGACCTCATCAACTTCATAGCTTCCAAGGGAGTCACACAGGTCTTCCTGTAACTAAATTCATGCTCAAAACCATACCTCCCACCATCACCACTCACATAAATACAAACTCATCTAGAGCTGGCCTCTTGGCTCTAAAAGAGGAAGTGGAATATGGAAAAGAGATGGGGTTTCAGGAATCACCGTTAGATGCTCAGATCACAAAGGTGTATATGACCCCACGGGGTTCATGGGACGCATACCCTGCAAACACAACCATGTATACAGCCCAGCCATCCTGTTCACTTGCTCTGTGGCTTATCCTGCTCACCTTGACAGAGAAGATATTTGCAGTGTGGCCTGTGTGCATGGAGAGCAGCTTCTTATGGTGCAGTGGGTCCCACACAATTGTGTGCTGGTCATCGGAACCAGAGGCCAGCAAGCTGGAAGCAGAGTGAGGGGTTTTGACCTTGCCTCAAGTTCGTGGACAATGTCTCTCTACCCCACATTCCCAAACAATAAGGAGTTAAGTCACACAGAACTTAAATAACAGTATATGTCACAGAGTTTAAGGCTATCTTATAAATACTGGTCAATTCTCTTCTATTTGTCCTGAGAATTTGCCATTATTCCTTAAGTTTTGCATTAGCTTATCAAAAAGCAGGGTTTGAATGGTCATCCAACCTTCCATCAGTCTGGGCTTCCTTGTTTTACTGTGTGCTGATAATGACAGACTAAAGTACGCAGCAGAGAACAGCAGTCTCTTTTCACTTGGGTGTTCATTCCTTCGACCTAGGAAGAGGATTCCCAGCCTCCCACTCCCTTTCTCTAGCACCCCCTAGGTGCTCTAGCTTATACTTACTCTCCTTTCTCATTCCACTCCAGACAGTTGACACATCCTGAGTGACCCTGGAGGAGCGATGGAAAGGGACAAGAAGAGAGCCAGTTAGAGGTTCTCCTGGGGAACTCAACACCAAGAAGTGGAACTCAACACCAAGAAGCAGAACTGAATAGGTAAACTAACCTTTCCATCATCAATATTTTCCAGGTGCATGTGAGTGACCAGAACTTCATTAAACTGCCTGGCATCTTATAATATATAAAGCACTTTCATTTTCATGATCTTACTTGATACTAAACATCCCTGAGTCATAAAGGGCAGGTTTCATTGATCCCATTTTGCAGAAAAGAAAATTAAAGTTCAGATAATAGTAAGTAATAGGAAGTGAGATACAAACAAATTTCTGCTCCTACCACTAGAAGGGACATGTCAACAGTCCTTCAAGGGACAGCCCCTCAATCACAGAAAATTTCCCCAGAGAAGCATCTGACCCAAGGGCAGCCAATTAATGAGAAGGCTGATCTTTGATCTCTCATCCTTTCGGCGTATATTTAATTTATCAAGCACTCACTGCAAGCCAGGTACTGTTCAGATGGTGGAAGTGCAGCAGTCTACAAATCAAAGTCCCTGATCTTCTGGAACTTACTTCCAGTAGGTGGAGCCTTGAACAGTAAGGTACACTGGGCCAGTGTCTGGAGCTTGGGGATTTGAATTAAGAAACACTAGAGAGTGAGGCAGTTAACAAATGCTGAAGTTGAAAGCATACACAGAGAGAAATCTGGAATTATGAGGAAACAGAATCCATGAAAAGCAGCAAGTATGGAGTGGCAGAAACAGGTCTTATATGGGAGAAGAAGAAAACGAGTCACTAGGCATTCCTACATACTGTTCTATTTCCTCAACCTCCTCAATCCTAATGGTAACTTGATTTTCACTTAATTATCCCCCTGCCCAAATCAGACCATGTGTTTCAGGAAGGGTAAATCCACTGTTCTTTCCACAGTGACAGGGTCAGAAACTTAGTCCTAAGCGAAATTGAACATGGCATTCATTTGAGCGCAGGAATTGGCTCAGAAATGAGCCTGTGATCCCAATCAGATAAAAGGGGGACAGCTGCTGGGAGCTTCTGTGGAAGCAGTTTCCTCATTCACAGGAGAGAATGCTCGAAGTTCTGATGTGACACCTGGAATTGCCATCATGAGGGATGCCAGCCTGAGAGGGAAACTCACATAGAGGGGAAAGCCCAGCTGATGGAATCATAGAAAAATGAAGCCAGAGTGACCACAGTAACCAACTCAGATGTCTACTCTACTGGATTTTCACTTATGTGAGCCAATTGGTTCATTACTGTTTAAGGCCATTTAAATTGGGCTGTTACTTGTGACCCAAAATATCCTAACTGAAACTGATAATACTTTAACTCAGGGGTAGTCAACCTTTTTATACCTACTGCCCACTTTTGTATCTCTGTTAGCAGTAAAATTTTCTAACCACACACCGGTTCCACAGTAATGGTGATTTATAAAGTAGGGAAGTAACTTTACTTTATAAAATTTATAAAGCAGAGTTACAGCAAGTTAAAGCATATCATAATAATTACTTACCAAGTACTTTATGTTGGATTTTCGCTAAGTTTGGCAGAATAAATCTTTATAAGACAATTTACTATAGTTAAATCTATCTTTTTATTTATACTTTGGTTGCTCTGCTACCGCCCACCATGAAAGCTGGAACGCCCACTAGTGGGCGGTAGGGACCAGGTTGACTATCACTGCTCTAGCTCATTCTTCAGGTTTCAGTTTATAGGCATTTTTTCAAGATGCCTTTCCTGTTGTGTAAATTTGGGAGGGAGCCATAGCCTTCCTGTGGGCTCCTACTGTCACACTGTGTTATGGCTCTGTGTTGACATGGTTGTATGCTTCACCAGACTGAGCCCTGTGGAAGCAGGCTTTTGTGTATTGTGTTCACTGTATCCGCAAGGCCGGGTCCAGTCCCTGGTACATACCTGTTGCATAAATGAACGAATGAGTCCAGTGGAATTAACGGGAAGAATGAAGTGATATGAACAAATATAATTCCCCGACTATCAGTCAGAAAAGGCCTCTCCTCTGCCTTCTCTTTCCCCTTTGTTCTATAAAGATTCTCATCTGGGTTGGACCTCATTTCTTTCCAGGTTCTGAACTTACATACATTACAGACACATTTACTCTGTTTAAACTTCTCAGAGCACTTGCTGATCTGAAGCCTCTCATTTTCCCATGGCTTTGGTCACTCTTTCTGAGTTAGCATCATTTCTGTCATTGGCGTTCTCATTTTTTTGGCAGGCTGTAAATTACGTGTGCCTGGGCAGGGGGTGGGGTCAAATCTTGAGTCTGGAACTTCCCAGAGGTCCAAGGACCTGGAGAGACTGCTGCTAACTGAGGGCTTACAAAGAGGTAGGAACAGTGCTAAGCACTTGTGGTCAGCAGAACACTGACCCCCGCAGATGTCCATGTTCTGGTCCTCTGGAACCTACGAGTATGTCATGTTGGGTGGCAAAGGGACTCTGCAGACGTGATTAAGGTTAAGGTCCTTGAGATGGACTGTCCCAGATTATCCAAATGCCCAATATAATCACACAAGTCCTTAAAATCAGAGCTTTCTTGGCTGCATAGGATAGAGAGATGCAGGTGGGAAAGGGACTTAACCTGCTGGCTGTGAAAATGGAAAAATGGGTCATGAGCCTAGAAATGCAGCAGGCTCTAGAGTCTGGAACTGCAACACAGCCCTGCCAAGACCTTGCTTTCAGCCTGGTTAGTCTTCTGCCCTACAGAACTGTAGGATATGAAATTTGTGTTCTTTTTTTTTTTTTACAGAGACAGAGAGAGAGTTAGAGAGAAGGATAGATAGGGACAGACAGACAGGAACAGAGAGATGAGAAGCATCAATCATTAGTTTTTTGTTGCGCATTGCAACACCTTAATTGTTCATTGATTGCTTTCTCATACATGCCAGGTGGATCCTGGTTGGGGCACATGCAGGAGTCTGTCTCTCTGCCTCTCCACCTCTCAGTCGGTGGGAGGAAAGAAAAAAAAAGAAAAGTTAAACACGGATTTTCAATTGTGTTAGAGGGAGGGTTGGTGCCCTTAACCCCTTGCGTTATTCAAGGGTCAACAGTATTGACAAAAAAGGTCTACCGGAAAGTTCTGTCCACTTTTGGAATAAAACAAAATAAAAATTTTTCTTACCGTCAATAAACTTTATTAAATAATATAATTGCTATTATTATTAATGATTTCTTGCCAGTGTGAGGGCAATTTGTATATCCCATTTTTGAAAAAAAAATTTTTTTTGTTTTTTTTTGTTTATTTTTTTACAGAGACAGAGAGTGAGTCAGAGAGAGGGATAGACAGGGACAGACAGACAGGAACGGAAAGAGATGAGAAGCATCAATCATTAGTTTTTCCTTGCACATTGCGACACTTTAGTTGTTCATTGATTGCTTTCTCATATGTGCCTTGACCGCGGGCCTTCAGCAGACTGAGTAACCCCTTGCTGGAGCCAGCGACCTTGGGTCCAAGCTGGTGGGCTTTTTGCTCTAACCAGATGAGCCCGCGCTCAAGCTGGCGATCTCGGGGTCTCGAACCTGGGTCCTCTGCATCCCAGTCCGACGCTCTATCCACTGTGCCACCGCCTGGTCAGGCTTGAAAAGTGTTTTATCTTTTGATGCGAAAAATTGAACCAGTGCTCGTTTGATATCTTCTTCATTTTTGAATTTTTGCCCTTATAAAAAAATTTTGTAAGGACAAAAACAAGTGATAGTTGGAGGGTGCTAAGTCCAGGGAATATGGTGGATGTGACAGACAAGCTTCTGTAGCATTTCTTCCTTGTTGAATTCGTAAAAATTACAGTGGCGTAAATGAACTTTATCAGTAGCCATGGGTACACTATCGCTTCACACATAAGACTAACGTGAATCAACTTTGTTTTAGTTAATTTGCTACGTCAGTATGTATACATTAAGTGATAAAAATAGAGAGGCACACATGCGCCAAATAAACGTGCTTACGTGTCGAAACTTGTGATAGAAACAGACAGAACTTTCCGGTAGACCTTATATTAATAAAGGGCTTTATAAGTTACAGCATGTGTTTGGGAAGCTACTTTACAAGAAACAGTGTTGTGCTCGCTTTGGCAGCACATGTACTACAAGAAACAGTGTTTAAGAGGAGTTATTATTGCCTTGATAAGTAAGGTTGGATGTACAATTTATAATCATGTTGAAGAACACAATGGAAGAAAATATGCCTATATCAGAATTTAAAGCTGGGTAAAGGCCCTAGCTGGGTGGCTCAGTGGTTTAGCATCGGCCCAGCATGTGGATGTCCTGGGTTCGATTCCTGGTCGGGGCACACAGGAGAAGTGACCATCTGCTTCTCCATACCCCCCTCTCGTTTCTCTCTCTTGCACGCTCTCTCTTCCCTTCCTGTAGTCATGGCTCAGTTAAAGCAAGCAGGCCCTGGGTGCTGGGGATGGCTCCATGACCTTTGCCTCAAGTACTAAGAAAAGCTCGGTTGCTGAGCAACAAAGCAACACCCCAGTGGGCAGAGCATCGCCCCCTAGTGGGTTTTCCAGGTGGATCCCAGTTGAGGTGCATGCGGCAGCCTGTCTCTCTGCTTCCCCTCATTTCACTGAATAAAAAAAAAAAAAAAGTGGGTAAAAGTAAGGAGATAAAACTTGAAATTTTGAAGCAATTCAGAGGAGGCTACTGGAGAGGAAGAGACTTGTGTGCCTCCCTGCAACCCTGGAATGTTTGTACATAGAGTGAGCCTTGCGCACCAGGGACCTGGAGGATACAAAGTACATAGAGGAAGATCCTGCAATAAAAGTTCTAAATCTCATTTAAGTTCCAAATTGCAACCCAACTCTTAGTTCCTGCTTAGCTTTATTAAATATTCATTATAATTGCTATGTATTGTGAGACCCTATACTGATCTAGGTAGCATGGTGTATGGGGAAAAAAGCAAAGGGAAGCATTTCATCACTGATGTTGCATAGAAAGAATCGTAGGCACATAATAATAATAAACAGCAAATGGACTTTTAGTTGATTTACTACTGTTTTAATTTTTTAAACTTTTATTTATTTATTCATTTTAGAGAGGAGAGAGAGAGGGAAAGAGAGAGACAGAGAGGAGAGAGAGACAGGGGGGAGGAGCTGGAAGCATCAACTTCCATATGTGCCTTGACCAGGCAAGCCCAGGGTTTCGAATCGGCGACCTCAGCATTTCCAGGTTGACGCTTTATCCACTGCGCCACCACAGGTCAGGCCTGTTTTAACTTTTTTTTTTTTTTAAGATTTTATTTATTGGCCCTGGCTGGTTGGCTCAGCGGTAGAGTGTCAACCCATCATGTGGAAGTCCTGGGTTAGATTCCTAGTCAGAGCACACAGAAGAAGTGACTATGTGCTTCTCCACCCTCCCCTTCTCTCTTTTTCTCTCTCTCTCTCCCTCCCCCTCCTGCAGCTATGGCTCAATTGATTTGAGCATGTCGCCCAGGTGCTGAGGATGGCTCCATTGAGCCTCTGCTGCAGGCACTAAAAATGGCTCGGTTGAGAGCGGTCCCAAATGGACAGAGAATTGGCCCCAGAGACAGGGTGGATAACCGGGTGGATCCCAGTTGGGGCACATGTGGAATTCTGTTTCTGTATCTCCCCTACTCTCACTTAAAAAAAAAAGATTTATTGATTTTATGGGGTGGGGCGGGGAGAGAGAGAAGTATCAACTCATAGTTGCTTCATTTTATTTGTTCATTGCTTGCTTGTTGCTTGTCATATGTGCCTCAACAGGGCAAGCGCTGGGTTTTGAACTGGTGACTTCAGTGTTCCAGGTCGATGCTCTATTCACTTTGCCACCACAGGTCAGGCACTGCTTTAAATTCTTTACAAACTATATACCCCCTTATAGCCTGCACTGTCTCCACCTTAATTTTTTTCTCTCTCTCTTAAGTTTGAAGAAGGAGGGCAGAGAGACAGAATCTTGCATGTGCCGGACAGGGATCCACCTGGTATGCCCACTAGGGGGCGATGCTCTACCCATCTGGGGTGTTGCTCTGTTGCAACTAAAGCCATTTTAGCGCCTGAGGCAAGGCCATGGTGCCATCTTTAACACCTGGGCCAACTTGCTCCACTGAAGCCATGGCTGCAGGAGGAGAAGAGAGATATAGAGAAGGCAGAGGGGGGAGAGTAGAGCAGCAGATGGTCATTTCTCCAGTGCCCTGACTGGGAATTGAACCTGAAACATTCACACACCAGGCTGACGCTCTACCACTGAGCCAACCAGCCAAGGCCCTTAATTTTTTTATTAATTGATTTTAGAGAAAGAGAGAAACATTGATTTGTTGTTCCACTTATAGGGGGTCATAGGTTATGACACAGTTAGTTTCTACAACAGTGACATAACCCAAATTTTGGTGTAACTCAAAACATACCCTAGCTGCCTGACCAGGCAGTGGTGCAGTGAATAAAGCGTTGTACTGGAACTCAGAGGACCCAGGTTTGAAACCCCAAGGTCATTGGCTTGAGCATGGGCTCATCTGGCTTTAGCATGGGCTCACCAGCTTGAGCGTGGGGTCGCTGGCTTGAGCGTGGGATCATAAACATGACCCCATGGTCCCTGGCTTGAGCCCAAAGGTCACTGGCTTGAGCCCAAGGTCACTGGCTTGAGCAAGAGGTCACTCACTCTGCTGTAGCCCCCAGTCAAGGCACATATGAGAAAGCAATCAACAAACTAAGATGCTGCAATGAAGAATTGATGCTTTTTATCTCTCTCTCTCCCTGTGTATCTTCCCTATCTGTCCCTTTCTGTGTCTATCTATCTCTGTCACAAAACACACACACACACACACACACACATACACACACTAGCCTAAGTCACTTACCTATCCTAACACAGTTGTAAAATCATAATGTAGAATATAAAAATACAACTAAGCCACAGAAAAAGGAAAAGGACATAGATATACCATACTGTACACTGTACTGTGTATTCTTCCACTGCATGCAACCAAACTAGTTCACCCACATAGTCCATAAGTACGAAGCTAATGGCGTAAGCTGAAACACTCATGCCTCAATTTTTTAAAGTTTTTATGGGAGTGTCGTAAACTCGAACATATGTTGAGACTGTCATAACCCGAGGACCCCCTGTATTTATGCATTCATTGGTTGATTCTTTTTTTTTTCTTTTTTTTTTTACAGAGACAGAGAGAGAGTCAGAGAAAGGGATAGACAGGGATAGACAGACAGGAACAGAGAGATGAGAGCATCAATCATTAGTTTTTCGTTGTGCATTGCAACACCTTAGTTGTTCATTGACTGCTTTCTCATATGTGCCTTGACCGCGGGCCTTCAGCAGACTGAGTAACCCCTTGCTGGAGCCAACGACCTTGGGTCCAAGCTGGTGAGCTTTTGCTCAAACCAGATAAGCCCGCGCTCAAGCTGGCGACCTTGGGGTCTCGAACCTGGGTCCTCGGCATCCCAGTCCGATGCTCCATCCATTGAGCCACTGCCTGGTCAGGCATTGGTTGATCCTTGTATGTGCTCTGACTAGAGATCGAACCCACAACCTTGGTGTATTGGGATGATGCTTTAACCAAATAAGCTACCCAACTGGGGCTGTATTCCCCCCACCTTAGTATTCCACTGCTAGGTAGAATATCAGATATTAATATACATGATCTTATCGCTTTCTTTTTACAGGTAAAACTAAGTCTCAGATAATAAATAACTTACCCATGGCCACAAAAGTGGTTAATATCAGAGCCCAGATGGGAACCCAGGTCAATATGACTCCAAAGTCCTTGGCTATGTTGGACTACCTCAAATGTCATCCTATTTCTACCTGTATTAAAAAGAGATCTCATTGCTACTATCACCTTAGAGAACTGTTTGGTAGTTTCATATAAAGTTAAGTGTGTATCTATCCAATGGCCCAGTAATTCCATTCTTAGGTATTTACTCAAGGGAAGTGAAAAGATTTGTCCACAAAAAAAAACTGGTTTAAGCTTGACCAGGTGGTGGCGCAGTGGATAAAGCATTGGACTGGGATGCAGAAGACCCAGGTTTGAAACCCCAAGGTCACCCACTTGAGTGCGGGCTCATCCAGCTTGAGCGTAGGTTCACTGGCTCGAGTGTGGGATCATAGACATGACCCCATGGTCCCTGGCTTGAACCCAAAGGTCGTTGGCTTGAAGTTCAAGGTCGCTGGCTTGAGCAAGGGGTCACTCGCTCTGCTATAGCCTCCCAGTCAAGGCACATATGGGAAAGCAATCAATGAATAACTAAGGTGCTGCAATGAAGAACTGATGCTTCTCATCTCTCTCCCTTCCTGTCTGTCCCTATCTGTCCCTCTCTCTGACTCTGTTACACACACACACAAACACATACACACACACACACAAACAAAAAACCTAGTTTAAGAATATCTATAGATGCTTTATTTTTAAAAGCCCCAAACTGGAAATAATCCAAATGATCATCAATAGGAGAATGGATATACAAAATATAATACATCCATACAGTGTAGCACTATTCACCAATAAGAAGAAACAAACTATAGTTATGTACAACAACATGGATGAAACTCAAAAAACATGCTAGACAAAAGAAGCCAAACACACACAAAAATACACCATAAAATTCTATTTACACAAAGTATAAGAATGGGCAAAAGTAATCTATGGAGACAGAAGCCAAAAAAGTGAATGCTCTGAGGTGGGAGGGTTGACTGCAAAGGGTACCATGGGAACTTTCTAGGGAGACGAAAGTATTTTCTATCTTGCTGTGTGTGCGTGGTAGCTACACAAGTGTCAAAACTCATCTAACTCAATACTTGAGATATGCACTATATTTTTATGTAAATCACTCCTCAATAAAGAAAGAGAAAAAAAGGTAGTAATAATAACAATAGTAGTAGCTAATATATACTTAAGCACATTCTCACCATGTACAGGGACAATATTGTGTCCTCCTATATGTTTTTAGTTAATCTTTACAACCACCTTGTGATAAAAACACCATGATTATTCTCATTTTTCAGATTGTGTAAACAGTATAGCCAAAATATAAACCCCTGTCTGATAGATTCTAGAGCGTGGCTCTTAATCATGATGTCACATACTGCCTTTTTAATTCTGGGATGTCTCTCTTAAAACATATCTTTGCTCTGTGCCTGACAGTATTGTACTAGCTCAGAGAGTGAGTCAGACAGACACATCTCTGGTACTCACAGAGCTAATGATGTTTTGTTTTCTCCTCTGTTTCTCCAAACTTATAACATAAGCCTTTCCCCATGTTATTATGATCTCCTCATAAGCATCATTTCAAATGGCTACAGACTATTCCTCCAAAGGTTAAACTGTATTTCTTTCTTTTTTTATTATTTTATTTTATTTTTTAAATTTATTTTAGAGGAGAGGAAGAGACAGAAGGAGGGGAGGAGCTGGAAGCATCACCTCCCATATGTGCCTTGACCAGGCAAGCCCAGGGTTTCAAACCGGCGACCTCAGCATTTCCAGGTCAACGCTTTATCTACTGCACCACCACAGGTCAGGCAAACTGTATTTATTTCTACCTTAGTGTTGTATATTTAGGTTAGTTCCAATTTTGGTGAATTAATACGTTTTAAACATCCAGTGGGAATAAAACATTTACAGGTGATTGGGTGGTCCAGACTAGACACAATATCATGGTTTTTTTGCACTTGACTAGATATATACAGAATCTGTGTTGTAATCTTAGGTATATCCTATGCTACTCAGGAGTTCAGATGAGCAGTCACGGTGTAGAAAAGTGTATTAAAATGGGAAACATTAGCCCTGGCTAGTTGGCTTATCCGCTCAATGGACAGCATCAGCCCGAGGTACAAAGATCCTGGGTTCAATCCCTGGTCAGGGCACACATGAAAAGTGACCATCTGCTTCTCTACCTTCCCTCTCCCCCTTTACCCTCTCTTCCCCTCTCACAGCCAGTGGCTTGGGATTGGTTCGATTGTTGGCCCCGGGCACTGAGGATGGCTCAACTGGTCTGAGCATTGCCCTATGGCACTGAGGATAGCTCGGTTGATTTGAGCATCAGCCCCCAGACGGGGGATGCCGGGTGGATCCCGGTCAGGGTGCATATGGGAGTCTGCCTCACTATCTCCCCTCCTCTCACCTAAAAAGAAAAGAAACAAACAAACAAAAAAAGCCAGCAAACAGGTGTCAGGCTGGCCATAATTTGCTGACCCCTAATTTAAGAATAGTCTTGCCTGACCAGGCGGTGGTGCAGTGGATAGAGCATTGAACTGGGATGCAGAGGACCCAGGTTCGAAGTCCTGAGGTCACCAGCTTGAGCGCGGACTCATTTGGTTTGAGCAAGGCTTGCCAGCTTGAGCCCAAGGTCTCTGGCTTGAGCAAGGGGTCACTCAGTCTGCTGTAGCCCCCCTGGTCAAGGCACATACGAGAAAGCAA
This sequence comes from Saccopteryx leptura, assembly GCF_036850995.1. Classification (NCBI taxonomy): domain Eukaryota; kingdom Metazoa; phylum Chordata; class Mammalia; order Chiroptera; family Emballonuridae; genus Saccopteryx; species Saccopteryx leptura. Next base: position 103,407,114 of record NC_089505.1, on the reverse strand, counting down.
TCAATGAACAACTAAGGTGCTGCAACAAAGAATTGATGCTTCTCATCTCTCTCCCTTCCTGTCTGTTTGTCCTTATCTGTCTCTCTCTTTGACTCTCTCTGTCACACACACACAAAAAATAGCCTTTCAATCTCTCACAGAGTTGATCTCCCTTCTTTTTCTGAGGGTGATTACTCAATGAATTTGGTATCTGATTTACTTTTCTAAACTAATATTGTAAAAAACAAAACAAAACTCTGACAAGTCTTTGTTAGAATCAGGTTACACTGTGAAACTGCCTTAGTCTACCAAATATTTTCAAAAAGAAACCAATCTAGTTTGACCTGACTTGTTTCCAGTGAATTTATATTCAAATTAATTAGAAATAAAAGCAAACAAGGAAGACTGTGAAGGAGAGATATATGTTTATTACTTGTTTAAGGAAAATATTAAGGAAATAAGTAAGGCAAGAGAATAAATACTCCAAGTCCAGAACTATTGGTTTAACCCTTTAAAAAAGTAGACACAGCCCTGGCCAGCTGGCTCAGCAGTAGAGCGTCAGCCTGGTGTGTGGAAGTCCTGGGTTAGATTCTCAGTCAGGGCACACAGGAAAAGCAACCATTTGCTTCTCTACCTTTGCCCCTCCCCTCTCTTTCTCTCTTCTTCCTCTTCCCCTCCTGCAGCCACGGTTCCAATGATTTGAGCAAGTTGGCTCCTGGTCCTGAGGATGGTTTCATAGCCTCACCTCAGGCACTAAAATAGCTTGGTTGCCAAGCAATGGAACAGCAGCCCCAGATGGGCAGGGCATTGCCTGGTAGGGGCTTGCCAGGTGGATCCAGGTCAGGGCACATGCAGGAGTCTATTTCTCTGCCTCCCTTGCCTCTCAATAATAATAAAAAAGCCTGACCGGGTGGTGGCGCAGTGGATAAAGTGTCGGACTAGAATGCGGAAGACCCAGGTTCAAGACCCTGAGGTCGCCAGCTTGAGTGAGGGCTCATCTGATTTGAGCAAAAGCTCACCAGCTTGAGCCCAAGGTCGCTGGCTTGAGCAAGGGATTACTTGGTCTGCTGAAGGCCCGTGGCCAAGACACATATGAGAAAGCAATCAATGAACAACTAAGGTGTTGCAACACGCAATGAAAAACTAATGATTGATGCTTCTCATCTCTCTCCGTTCCTGTCTGTCTGTCCCTGTCTATCCCTCTCTCTGACTCTCTCTCTCTGTAAAAAAAAAAAAAAATATATATATATATATAATAATAATAACAATAAAAAAAAGTAGACGCATTGTTGAAGTAAAAAGAATATGATCTATGGAGCCAGACAGGCCTGATATAAATATTAATCGCCTGCCACTTATGTGACCTTGGAAATGCTGTTTTATTCTCCTTATTTGTAAAGTGAGATTCCTTTCCTCACAGTAGAGTGGGAAGAAAGCCTATGACAGAGCCATAAAAAAGACCAACATAAAGGCCAGGTGGACAAAGAGTATGCAAAAGGTATCAAGAAAGAAACTAGAGCAGTAGGAAGTAAAACAGAGAAGGTGATGCCTCAGAACTCAGATGAAGAAAGCTACATTGAGGAAGTGCCCAGTACTACCAAATACTGCTGGGTCAAGCAAGGTGAGGACTAGGAAGTGAATATTGATTTAGGTCAAGGAAGCTACAACAGTAACTTTGGCAAGAGGCATTTGTGGTGTGTGGTATAGATAAGTAGAAGTGGGCTGAGGGATTACAGTCATGTGCCACATAACAATGTTTCAGTCAATGACGAGCCACAGTGATATATACCATATAGTCTAGGTGTGTAGCAGCCTATACCATCAACGTTTGTGTAAGCACATTCTAATATGTTGCACAACGACAAAATGGCCTAACAACTCATTGTTCAGCATGTATCACTGTCATTAAGCAGTGTATGACTATCAGGAAGTGAGGAAGTGACAATATTGAGTACAGACTACTCTTCCAGTCTGGCCAAGAAGGGGAAGAGAAGTAGAAAGTTATAGCTAGATGTGGACTTGGCATCAAGGAAGGACTTTCTTAGATTAAAGAAGCTTGGGCATGCTTCATCCCAAGGGAGAAGAATCAGTAGGGAAAGGGAAAGTTAGAGACACAGGAAAGCTAAGAGATCATCTGGGGTTGGGGTTCTGTCAGATGAATGTTGCAAGAGAATGACTGTAGTAATGAATCATGGATTCTCAGGGGGGTAGGGAAGGAAGTAAAGACATGAGGTAACATGTAAGGAGAGAACAGAGGTTTTACTGGACTTGGAGGACTTGAGGATGAAGAATCATTAAGGCATGACAGATATATATACTCTCTTTTCACTTACCAATATATCTTGGAAATCATTCATGTCAGTTCATAGAGTTCTTTTGCACAGCTGCATAGCCCTTTATTGTGTAGATGAACCAAGATTTATTCAATGAATTCCCATGTATGGATTCTTGAGTTGTTGCCAATAGTTTGCAATTACAGAAATACCATAATAAATAACCTTGTGCATATGCATTTTATTATTACTGGTGATGTGCCTTTAGGGTAAAAACCTAGAAGAGGGAGTTTTGGCCAAAGAATAAATGTATATGTGGTTTTATTAGATATTGCCAAATTTCTGTCCATGAGAATTGCACCATTTTGCCTTCCCAGTAGCAATGCATGAGAGTGCCTGTTTCTCTGCAACTCAGCAACAGACTGTGTAGTTAAGTTTTTGAATTTTTACCATTCTGACAGATGAAAAATGATACTGAACATGGTTTTAAGTTACATTTCTCTTATGAGTAAAATTGAATCTTTTACGTATGTTTAAAGGCTATTTTAATATTATTTTTGTCAATATTGGTATAAGAAAGGAGGGAAAATAACAATTTATATATGTACTTGCATATTTTTACAAACACAAGCACAGAATAGATAAGTAGAAACTAATGATTGGTCACCTCTAATGGGTAGAGAAAATGCAGTGATCCTTCTCTGGACCTTTTACTTTAATTTTTTACATTTATTCATTTTTAGAGACAGAAAGAGAGAGAGAGAATGAGAGAGAGAGTGAGAACGGGGGGAGGAGCAGGAAGCATCAACTCCTATATGTACCTTGACCAGGCAAGCCCAAGGTTTCAAACCGGTGACCTCAGCGTTCCAGGTTGATGCTTTATCCACTGCGCCACCACAGGTCAGGCTAGAGTTTTTACTTTTAGTACAAAGTTGAGGTTTTGCACATTCAAAAATCAACAAAGATGGGGAAGGGATGCCAACTAACTGAAGTATTTTTGAACACAGTACTTTAACTATATGTACTGTATATTCCCGTGTATAAGATGTATCCTTTTCCAAAAAATTTCAGTCTAAAAACTGGGTGCGTTGGCCCTGGCCGGTTGGCTCAGTGGTAGAGCGTCGGCCTGGCGTGCAGGAGTCCTGGGTTCGATTCCCAGCCAGGGCACACAGGAGAAGCGCCCATCTGCTTCTCCACCCCTCCCCCTCTCCTTCCTCTCTGTCTCTCTCTTCCTCTCCCGCAGCCAAGGCTCCATTGGAGCAAAGTTGGCCCGGGCGCTGGGGATGGCTCCATGGCCTCTGCCTCAGGCGCTAAAATGGCTCTGATTGCAGCAGAGCAACGCCCTAGATGGGCAAAGCATCGCCCCCTGGTGGGCATGCCAGGTGGATCCCGGTCAGGCGCATGTGGGAGTCTGTCTGACCGCCTCCCCGTTTCCAACTTCAGAAAAATAAAAAAAAAAACAACATTAAGGCCCTGGCCGGTTGGCTCAGCGGTAGAGCGTCGGCCTGGCGTGCAGGAGTCCCGGGTTCGATTCCCGGCCAGGGCACACAGGAGAAGCGCCCATCTGCTTCTCCACCCCTCCTCCTCTCCTTCCTCTCTGTCTCTCTCTTCCCCTCCCGCAGCCAAGGCTCCATTGGAGCAAAGATGGCCCGGGCGCTGGGGATGGCTCTGTGGCCTCTGCCTCAGGCGCTAGAGTGGCTCTGGTCGCAACATAGTGATGCCCAGGATGGGCAGAGCATCGCCCCCTGGTGGGCAGAGCGTCGCCCCTGGTGGGCGTGCCGGGTGGATCCCAGTCGGGCGCATGCAGGAGTCTGTCTGACTGTCTCTCCCCATTCTCAGTTTCAGAAAAATACAAAAAAAAAAAAAAATTAGGTGCGTCTTATACAGTGGTTGTAGATTTCAAATGCCATAGATGTAACTGAGGACGAGGCAATATATGAAGACAGTGATTTGTCATCACACACAGATGAGGACAAGCTAATGGATGGAAGTTTTGACAGTGTTGAGAAGTTCTATGAATTTTATGATGAATAAAACTTGAGTTCAATAACTTTATGTAATACATTTTTTTTTCCATTTTTGGGGCCCCAAAATTAAGATGCATCTTATACATGGGAGCATTTTATACATGGGGAAATACGGTATATATTCTTTGACTGTGTATATTTTAAAGACAAAATAAACTTTAAGGAAATCTTAACTGAACTCTAGGAAGTAGATTTGTCATTTGTAGTGATATTGCTGTAGCAATTCTATATTTTGTGTATATTGTAAAATTCAGCAAATGAGCAACTATATCAGTGTTGATCATCCTTAAAGTCCTGCTCACACTTTGACTCATTCTATTTCTTTCACTTGTGGAATTTCTTGGTACTCTGCACACCCCCAAAAGCAATCACAACTCACTTTCATTGTTCCAATCTATATGCTGCTCACTGTTCCCAAACCAACAACTCCAATGTATACCTCTATCATGAGCTCAGACCCAACTATTCCAACTACCTATCAAGATAGCACTAGAGGCCCTGGCCGTTGGCTCAGTGGTAGAGCGTCGGCCTGGCGTGCAGGAGTCCCAGGTTCGATTCCCGGCCAGGGCACACAGGAGAAGCACCCATCTGCTTCTCCACCCCTCCCCCTCTCCTTCCTCTCTGTCTCTCTCTACCCCTCCCGCTGCCAAGGCTCCATTGGAACAAAGTTGGCCCGGGCGCTGAGGATGGCTCTGTGGCCTCTGCCTCAGGCGATAGAGTGGCTCTGGTTGCAACAGAGCAACACCCCAGATGGGCAGAGCATCGCCCCCTGGTGGGCGTGCTGGGGGATCTCAGTTGGGCGTATGTGGGAGTCTGTCTGACTGCCTCCCCATTTCCAACTTCAGAAAAATACAAAAAAAAAAAAAAAGCATTAGACAATACATGGCCCACAGATCCAGACACCTCTAATCAAGCTCATCATTTTCCTATTCCTTCTCCAGTGCTCCCTAATTCAGTGAACAATATTACCGTTTTCCCTGCCACTCAAGCCAGAAACTTGACTTTCTTCCTTGACTCTCTTATCCTAACTTTCTACGTTCAGTCACCAAAAGTTCTGCTAATTCTACGTCTTAAACGTTTTCCTCTCCATCCAAATTACCATTATTTTAGTTCAGGTGACCCATCACCTCTTCCTGGATCACTATTGCTGCCTCTTAACTGGTCTGGCTGGCCCCAGTTTAGTCTTTGGCAATCTTCATTTTAAAGCCAATATTATTTAAAAAAAAATTCTGTATGTGCCCTGACCAGGGATCGAATCCACAATCTCTGTATATTGAGATGATGTTCTAACCAACTGAGCTATCTAGCCAGGGAAGCTGGTGCCTTTTTTTCTTTTTAATGTATTTCCCCTTTTTTTTTTCTTTTAATGTTTATTTTATTGACTTTAGAGAGAAGGGAAGAAAGATAGTGTCAGGAACATTGATCTGCTCTTGTACGTGCCCTGACTGGGGATCAGACTGGCAACCTCTGTGCTTTAGGATGTTCTAACCAACCAATCCACCTGGCCAGGGTCAGTCTATGACTTTCTAAATAAACTTTCACTACAATTAAAAAAACCCAAAAAAACAAAAACAGTGAATCATTCTAAATGTTAACGTTCATTATGCAATATTGTTGACATTTGTTATTATCACCACAGCTTTCATCAAGAAAATCTTTTGCCTGACCTGTGGTGGTGCAGTGGATAAAGCGTCGACCTGGAAATGCTGAGGTCGCCGGTTCAAAACCCTGGGCTTGCCTGGTCAAGGCACATATGGGAGTTGATGTTTCCTGCTCCTCCCCCTGTTCTCTCTCTATCTCTCCCCCCCCCTCTCTCACTAATAAAAATGAATAAATAAAATCTAAAAAAAAATAAATAAAGAAAGAAAATCTTTTAAGCCTGACCAGGTAGTGGTGCAGTGGATAGAGCATCAGACTGGGACGTGGAGGACCCAGGTTCAAAATCCTGAGGTTGACGGCTTGAGCGCAGGCTCATCCGGCTTGAGTATGGGCTCACCAGCTTGAGCACAGGGTTGCTGGTTTGAGCATGGGATCATAGACATGACTCCATGGTCCCTGGCTTGAGCCCAAAGGTCACTGGCTTGAAGCCCAAGGTCACTGGTGCTCTGCTGTATCCCCCCAGTCAAGGCACATATGAGAAAGCAATCACTGGGCAACTAAGGAGCTGTAATGAAGAATTGATGCTTCTCATCTCTCTCCCTTCCTGTCTGTCCCTCTCTCTGACCCTGTCAAAAAATAAATTAAAAAAGTCTTTAAAGTACTGAGAAACTATCAAGCTTAGGTAGCAGATACATGTTTTCCCATGTTCTCTTTCTTTTTTCCTTTTTTTACTTAAAAGTTCAAATATTATCCTGGGCAACAAATATAGTCAGTAGCTTTTCTTGAAGTGACAGTTCATATCATTCATTCTCAAGAAAACGTCTGCCAAATACACACATTTAATAACTATAGCTTTCATTTACATCTTTCTTTCAGATGGTGTTCCGTGAAAAGAGTGGATAGTTGAGTTTGCAACTCAAAAAACTGCATAAGTGCAAGGGGAGGGTGGGGAGACACGGAGGAGGGCATGGGGGGTAGATAATGATGAACAGAGACTTGACATGGGGTGGTGAACACACAAATACAGTATATAGATGATGTGTTGTAGAAACTCATAAAATTTGTTAACCAGTGTCACCTCAATAAAGTCAATAAAGAGGGAAAAAAATTGCACAAGTACTTTTCCTCAAGACAACCATCACAGTTCAACATGCAGCAGCAGTACTTTATTGGCACCTCCCATCCCATAATACAGAAAAGTAAAGAGACGAGTACTTACAGGTTGAAGTTTCACAAAATTAATAACTTTCACTGCTTCACATTAAGAATATTTTAAGTAAATCTGGATATTTTTGTCACTTTATGTGCAGGGGTAAAGAATTCAATGACAGTTTGATGCTATGTCTTAGTATTACTGTGACAGTAGTTTGACCCAGTGAATTCCTTTGTAAGAGTCATGGGGATCCCCAGGGGTCTGCACACCACACTTTGAGAACTGCTATTATAGATTATCCACATGTCAATGATTCTCCAGTTTTTCTCCCAGTCTTTGCCTCTCACCTGATATCAGACTTCCTGGACCCTGTAACAAAGCCAAATGTCTTTGCTCAATTCAAAGATCAAGTCTCCTGCTTAAACTCTGCAATCCAATCGCACCAGCCTTCCCCATGACTGTGCTCCTTCAGTTATTCTGTCCTGTTCCTATATAAGCAACCCCTTCTGCTCTCATCAGCATAAACATGCTCTAGTATTTCTCCCCATTCTTACAAATCTCTCCTTTAGGGGTCCCATTGGCCCCTCCAGCTACCACCCCATATGCTTCCTTTTATAAATAAAGTTGTTCAACAGTTATCTATATAATTCAATAAAGCTGGGAGAAAAACAAAACAAAATGACTTTGAAGGGAGGAAGCAAGAGAAATAAAAAAGATGTCATTTGGCCTTAGCCAGTTGCTCAATGGTAGAGCATCAGCCCAGTGTGTGAACATCCCAGGTTCGATTCCCAGTCAGGGCACACAGGAGCAGCACTCATCTGCTTGAGAAGCACCCACCTGCTTGAGAAGCACCCATCTGCTTGAGAAGCACTCATCTGCTTCTCCACCCCTCCCCCTCTTACTTCTCTGTCTCTCTTTTTCTTCCCTTCCTGCAGCCATGGCTTGATTAGAGTGAGTTGGCCCCGGGCACTGAGGATGGCTCCATGGCCTCCGCCTCACGCTCTAAGAAGAGCTTGGTTGCTGAGCAACAGAGCAATGCCCCAGATGGGCAGAACATCACCTCCTAGTGGGCTTGCCAGGTGAATCTCTATTTGGGTGCATGTGGGAGTCTGTATCTCTTCCTCCCCTCTTCTCACTGCATAAAAAATTTTTAAAAAGATGTCATTCTTCCTCCAATCTCCTGAAATGACTCCCCATTGGTTAATGTCAAGTAGAAGAAGAAAGAGGACAAAGGAGAACACTGATATACCTGAGCAAGTCAGCTGTCCAGGTAGTGAGCTGAAGAAAGGTGAAAAGTAGATGTACAGGGGCAAGAGACGATAACTTGTCAAGTTCACTCTTTTTACTGCTTATATCTTATAATTCCTTTCATCTGGGGAAAATGTTTGTTATAAATAAATAAATAAAAAGAAACTTCCATTACTTTCTAAAACAAGAAAAAGATAATTGTCTACACTTGTTGCTGTTTCTTCACTTCCAATTCACCCCTCAACCCTCCAAACTAGCACCTATCCCCACTACTCCAATAAAACTACACTAGTCAAGTCCACAGTCATTGTTTTGTCCCCATCTGACTCAGCCTGCAGAAGCACGGAGTACTACCAAACACTCTTTTCTTGAAATACTTTCATTAGTTGGCCTTTACACTCTCTTCATTTTGTTTCCTTTCTACTTCATTGATTACTCTTTCTTAGTTACCTTTTTTTATTTCCTTACCTTGTAATTAACTTCTGAGAGCTGGAATGCCTTGGACCCTATTCTCTAAGGCTCTATGGACAATTGAAGTCTCCAGATTTCTCCCTAGAGTCTGGAGCTCTCTCCCAATTGTACCTGCCATTGCCACCAAGCTATCCAACAGGCTTCCAAACCTAACAGGTCCAACCCCATTCTCTCTCTGTCCTCTTTTTTCAGTCCCCTTCTTGCTATCTGCTCTCACTTTTCTAAATTTCATATGTAGCAAAGCTGAGATTTAAACTAGGTATTTTTTTTAAACATCTAAACCTGTGCACATCCTTCACACTGTGCACTGCTAATACAGGTCCTAGGCAAGGTAGCCTTTAGGCAAGTGCACACTGAAACAGTTCACCTTAACATAATTGTTTTTGAGTTCTAGACCTTGGGAAACAATAGATGGAATCCCATCTTGTAGTCATAGAAGTTTCCAAGTCTATTCTGGACAGAGTTATTAAAACAGGAAGAGATGGTAAAGATAATATGGGTTGGGAGGAGGCACAGCTATGAGGAGAAGCCCAGCCAGCCAGGGGTCACTGACTCTTCAGCATCCATCAGAGCAGGGCTTCTCAACAGCAACATTATTGGCATTTGGGACTGCATAATTCTCTGTAGCACTTTCTTTATCGTCCTGTGTATTGTAGGATGTTTAGCAGCATCCTGAGCCACTTACGCCAGCAGTACTCTTCCAGTTTTGACAATCAAGATTGTTTCTGGACATTGCCAAATGTCCTGTTGGGAGGTAGAACCTTTCGTGCCCTACCCCCAAATGCACTACAGGGATGTACTTTGAGTTATGTTCTGAAGGAAATATGGAGAGAAACTAAAAAAAAAAAAAAAAAAAAGGGGGGGGGGGTAAACAATAAAATACATAAAAAATTATGTTTTTAGCCCTGGCTGGATGGCTCAGTTGGTTAGAGCATTGTTCAAAGCAAAGGTTGCAGGTTCGATCCCAGGTCAGGGCACACAAAGGAACAGAACAATGTTCCTGTCTATTTTTCTTTCTCCCTCCATTTCTCTCTTACTAAAATCAATAACTAAAAAGTTTTTAAAAATTATGCCAGGGCACACAGGAGAAGCGCCCATTTGCTTCTCCACCCCTCCGCCGCGCTTTCCTCTCTGTCTCTCTCTTCCCCTCCCGCAGCCAAGGCTCCATTGGAGCAAAGATGGCCCGGGCGCTGGGGATGGCTCCTTGGCCTCTGCCCCAGGCGCTAGAGTGGCTCTGGTCGCGGCAGAGTGACGCCCCGGAGGGGCAGAGCATCACCCCCTGGTGGGGAGAGCGTCGCCCCCATGGTGGGCGTGCCGGGTGGATCCCGGTCGGGCGCATGCGGGAGTCTGTCTGACTGTCTCTTCCTGTTTCCAGCTTCAGAAAAATGAAAAAAAAAAAAATTATGTTCTTAAGTAATTTTTAGAAATATGGGAAAACAATGATAATATAAAAGTATAAATGGTTTTATTAAACTATGTAAACAGCGCAAGCTCCATTTTTCAGTATGGAGAAAACCTAGAAGACCTGACTCATAGTTGCTGTCTTATTGCATTAGCCTCTCTGATTCAGGCAGTGTGTTAAGTGCTTCACACAAACTTCCTAATTTAATCAACACAACAATTTTCAGTTATTGCTCTATTTTATCAATCAGGAAACTAGGGGTAACCTGTACAAGGCTATATAGTATTGGAGAAGATAGGTCTTAAAACTAAATTTATGAAGCTCCAATGCTCTTTTTTATTTTTTATTTTTATTTATTGCCTGACCAGGCGGTGGCACAGTGGATAGAACGTCGGACTGGGATGTGGAGGACCCAGGTTCGAGACCCTGAGGTCGCCAGCTTGAGTGTGGGCTCATCTGGTTTGAGCAAAGCTCACCAGCTTGAGTCCAGTGTCGCTGACTCGAGCAAGGGGTTACTTGGTCTGCTGTAGCCCCCGGTCAAGGCACATACGAGAAAGCAATCAATGAACAACTAAGGAACCACAATGAAGAATTTATGCTTCTCATCCTTCTCCCTTCCTGTCTGTCTGTCCCTATCTATCCCTCTCTCTTACTCTCTCTCTCTGTCTCTGTCAAGAAAAAATTGTTTATTGATTTTAGAGAGGAGAGAGAGAGAGAGAGAGAGAGAGAGATAATGGTGGGAAGGGGGGCAAGGAGCGGGAAGCATCAACTCATAGTAGTTGCTTCTTGCATGTGCCTTGACCAGGCAAGCCCAGGATCTTGAACCGGCAACCTCAGCATTCCAGGTCAATGCTTTACCCACTGCCCCACTATAGGTCAGGCATCCAGCGCCCATCTCTTATTCTGCTTCATAATACACAAAAGTAGTACAATGAATGTTAACAATGTTTATCTCTAGATAGTAGAATTAAAAGTGATTTTGTTTTCTTCTCTACATTTTTTCTATCTAGTGCATATTTTATACTATGACATTTATTACTTCTATAAGCAGAAAATAAAATTAAGTAGAAGTTGTGACAATTACTTGGTAATGTGGAGAAAAGAATTAGTTTATGTTAACTTAAAAATTTGATGTAAAAATATGCAGGAGATAAAACAAAGTATATGAAATGCTAACAGTAATTGCATTATGGAGGGGGGACCAAGAAGTTATTACTTACCTTTTCCATATTACTGTTAATATAGTTATAGTTTACAATAAATAAAATAGCATAATTAAAAGAAAGTAATAATCATCTATAATCTCACTACCTTGAGATAACATTGTGGGTGTTTTTGTTTGTTTTTGTTTTTAGTGAGAAAGACACAAAGGAAGGGAGAGAGATGAGAAGCATCAAGTCGTAGTTGTGGTACTTTAGTTGTTCATTGATTGCTTCTCATACATGCCTTGACCCGGGGCTCCAGCCAAGCCAGTGACCCCTTGCTCAAGCCAGCAACCTTGGGCTCAAGCCAGTGACCTTTGGGCTTAAGCCAGCAACCATGGGGTCATGTCTGTGATCCCATGCTCAAGCTGGCGAGCCTGCGCTCAAGCCGGATAAGCCCGTGCTCAAGCCAGTGACCTCGGTTTCGAATCTGGGACCTCAGTGTCCCAGGTTGATGCTCTATCTACTGCGCCACCACTGGTCAGGCTTGAGATAACACTGTTAACATTCAATAAATTTCTTGTTAGCCTTTTTCTAAGACCAACACAATCACTTACAAACACTAACCTAAAGGAACCAAAGAGAATTCTTACTTGACCTGCAGATAACACTAAGCTGGAAAAGACAGTTATAAGTTGGATTCAAAACATGATCCTGAGGAAGAAAAGGGAATGGAACTAACATTATGGAGTGTCGCTGTCAGACACAACGAAAAAGTGGAACTTCTGGACTGAAAAGGACAAAACAGACAGACAAGGTACTTGGCGTTTCTAAATTTGCATTTTTATTTTGGCAATACCTATTCCCCCTCTACCTCTCCACAGCATTTCTTAGAGACTAAGCATGTGTGTGTGTATGTGTGTATGTGTATGTGTTTGCGTATATGAAAACACTCTGTAAACTCTAAATTCCTGTATAAAGGTAAGAATCATTATTGTCCTAACCCAACCGTTTAAAAACAGTGGTACACAATTCAACATTTTTTTCCAAGCACAAAGTACATAACATGACCCCAAAATAATTTCTGTGTAACCATGTAAATAACTAATCTTGATTCAGATTTACCTACCTAATAAAACTTCTGGAAAGGAGAGGTAACTTTTAGATATGAGCTGCAGAGAAAAACTTGTTTATGATTTGGACAACTTGAACAATGCCAAGAGGATTCTCTGCAGGCAAAGAAAGGAGAGCCAGCCATCTGTATCAAGGGAAGCAAACTGGACCTTACCTGCAGCTCTGCTTCCAGGCCTAGCCGTCTGATAAAGGGGTCAGTGACATGGTAGCGCCGCTCGAAGCTCAGGGCACCACGCTCCTGGGGGGCAGAAACAAAGGCATGGGTTCACTGACTTAATTCAACATGATTTACTACGTGCCTATTATAGATCCAGCACCGTGCTGGGCACCACAGGAGTTAAAAAATACAAGAAATCAGCTTGTGGGAGCTTGCACTATCCTAGGGCAGGGATTAGAGAATAATAGGAGAGAGTACATAAGAACTAAATTGTGCTTGGTGGGTTACAAAAATATAAAAATAAAATGCAAGAATGAAAAAAAATAAAGAAAAAAATTGGAAATAATAAATAGGGAATGTTTCCATATTAGGTTGGAGAGGGTGGGCATCTTCCTTAGGACACATGTTGTGTGAGATATGTAAAGAGAAAAAATAACTTGCACGGTCCCTCCAACTCTGGTTCTGTGCCTCTAGGAAATGGTCCTTGCCCTTGAGGGCCACCAGTGTAATTAAATCACAAAAAAAAACCCTCACAAACTGACCACGCTCCAAAAAGATTCAGGGATGAAGAGAAAAAGATATGAAACACAAACTACCGTGCACAAAGTACACGGCTCACATAAAGGCACACACTCAATCCCTCTGGGTGGTGACCACAGCTTGTGCTATATACCACTTTTTTAAAAAAAAAGATTTTGAATTCTTTTTAGAATTTAACCTTTTCAAAGAACTTTCTCATGTTCTTTTGAATTTCATCCTCAAGATTAGCCTGCGGGCAGACAGACATTATTATCATTTAACAACAGAAAACTGAGGCACAGGGAGGCAAAATAACTAAAGTTGCTCAGGTAGTTAATTAGAGCAGTGGTGAGATTAAGCTCCTGACCATAGCAGAGGGTTCTTACTAGAGAAGCACATCATGTCTTGGTTGAATCTCTTCTATCAAACCCCTGAGCTCCTTTACTGAGGGTTTCCCTGGGCTACCTCACTAAATGAACTTGACTGCTCAGTCACCCATTCATCTCACAGTACTGGAGTGTCTTCTATTGAACATCCTGCAGAGGACATCCTGCAGGCTTTGGTACAGGAGGCCCTCAAAGAAGAGAAGAGTCTAGGCTGAACCGGGGCCAAGACTCTCCCAGGTTCTATTATATGTTCAACTTAGCAGCTGGAGCAACATGAAGAAGCTACATTTACTTCTGCTGCAAGCCCCCACCCCCACATACATATGCACGTACACGAATGCACACGTGCATGCACAGCATTCTGATGGCTCCCCTCTCTCACCAGCCTCCATTAATCTCAGCGGCCCAGGTACAAGCACTTGGACAGAGGAGTCTCCATGAATTTCATGTTCTTGAGTAAAAGAATATGGGAGCCAAGAGACATTGATTCTAGTCCAGAGTCTGTCACTAATTAGCTATGTGATTTTAGGCAAGTCACCAACTCTAGACCTCAGTTTCTTTGGCTGTAAACTGAACCTGTGGGCAACAAAGGACTTCATGCTCTGGTTCTGGGCTGCTTACCTTGATCTGCCTGCGGATGAGGTCTCTAGTTATGTTGACTTTTGCCATCTTCTCTTAATGGATTCAACAGAAGGAAGCTATATAAAGATCTTCAGGACCCTTGAGCATTCCAGCAAAGCCCAGGTCCACACGACACACATTTAATTACCTGGGGGAAAAAATCATCAAACCTTGGAGGATAAAATAAGGTGGTTTCAAAGCCCCTATTTAAACCCTAAAACAGCCTACCAGCCTACTCAGTGAAGCCTGTGATTTATGACATGGTGGGATGGCCCTGCTCCACAGTGTTGAAGAACCTCTGTAGGGTGAAAGGCATGGGGGGAGGGGGGGTGACTCACAGCCACAGAAAGTATTGAAATAAACACTGAATAAGTCGTGTATGCTTTACCAGAAAATGGAGAGTTGGATATGAGTATGAAGAAAGAAGCATATCTTGAAAATAAGAAAAAGGTATACAGCAAGAAAGATGTCAAGTTTCACTTGCTCAGTATACATCTGTGGCAACCAGTCTAAAACTTTTAATCATGCTTCAAATCCCTGATCCTCAGCTTGGCTCTCAACAAAACCAAATCAGTATCAGAGACAGAACACACAACTCTCTAACACACAACTCTCTAACACAGAAACAAAGAGTGAATAGGAGATGTAATGGGCGATGTCCAAGATTCAATTTGATAAAGAATCCCTCTTCAATATCCTGATGAGTACACTTTTAATCTTATGACCTCTTGAAGCAACCTGTTCCTGCTTTACAACTCTGATGGCTAGAAAGATCTAGTAATCTCATTTCTGATCATTTATAAGAAATCATAAAATACTAGAAATAAAAAAGTTCCATACCCAAGCATATTCAGCACAAATTTTGTAAAAGCAAAAAAATTTCGCTTTTATGCCTGACCAGGTGGTGGTGCAGTGGATAGAGTGTCAGCCTAGGATTCTGAGGACCCAGGTTTGAAACCCCAGCGTCGCTGGATTGAGTGTGGGTTCAACCGGCTTGAGCATAGGTTCATCCAGCTTGAGTATGGGCTCACCAACTTGAGTGCAGGGTCACCAGCTTGAGTGTGGGATCACAGACATGACCCCATGGTCGCTGGCTTGAACCCAAAGGTTGCTGGCTTGAGCAAGGGGTTACTTGCTCTGCTGGAGCTCCCAGGTCAAGGCACATATGAAAAAGCAATCAATGAACTAAGGAATAACAACAAAGAATTGATGTTTCCCATCTCTCTCCCGTTCTGTCATTCTCTCTCTCTCTCTCTCTCTGCCTCTTATTAAAAAAAAATCAATAAATTAAAAAAATTTAAACAAAAACATCAGAGGACACAGACAGTCCATGCTGGCAGTAAGGGAGAGCTATAATGGCTATGCTGGTCCTGTCAGCTGGTGGTGGTGGTATAAGTGATCCCATGAACTGGTTCTGTGAATGACTTTGACTATGTGTCCTGGCTCCTACCCAGTTTCCCTTGTTCTAGCCCATTCTTCAAGCCTGGCTTTGTGGCCTTCCATAATATTCTGTGAGTTTCCCTAATATTCTTTCAATAATCAACCAGAGTTGGTTTCTGTTATTTACTACTACAAATCCTGCCCAATATAGATAAGCTCTCTGAGAAGATGACATTTAAGCTGAAATATGAATGACAAGAAGTTGCAAAGAACTAGGGTAGGACCCTTCTCAGGAGAGATAACGAGTGCCAAGGCCATAGATGAAGAGTAGCTCAAAAAGCTTGTAAGGTAGATGTTATTACTATCATTTTACAGATGACAAAGTAGAGTAAAAGACTTGAAATAATTTTCACAATGCCACACGGCTAATAAACTGGAGCTGGAACAAGAACTCAAACCCAGAATTATACGCACACTCTTAACCACTATGGTATGTAATTTCTTAGAGTAAAGATCACTATAAGAATCTACCAAAAGAACCAACTAAACTGTCACTGCTGCCTGACCAGGCAGTGGCACAGTGGACAGAGTGTCAGACTGGGATGCGGAGGACCCAGGTTTGAAACCCCGAGGTTGCCGGCTTGAGTGTGGGGTTGCTGGCTCAAGTGTGGGATCATAGACATGACCCCATGGTCACTGGCTTGAGCCCAAAGGTCATTGGCTTGCAGCCCAAGATCACTGACTTGAGCAAGGGGTCACTTGCTCTGCTGTAGCTCCCGGTCAAGGCACATATGAGAAAGTAATCAATGAACAACTAAGATGCTGCAATGAAGAACTGATGCTTCTTATCTCTCTCCCTTCCTGTCAATCTGTCCCCATCTGTTCCTCTCTCTGACTCTGTCTCTGTCAAAAATAAAATTGTCGTCCTGGCCCGTTGGCTCAGTGGTAGAGCGTTGGCCTGGCGTGCAGAAGTCCCGGGTTCGATTCCCGGCCAGGGCACACAGGAGAAGCGCCCATCTGCTTCTCCACCCCTCCCCCTCTCCTTCCTCTCTGTCTCTCTCTTCCCCTCCCGCAGCCGAGGCTCCATTGGAGCGAGGATGGCCCGGGCGCTGGGGATGGCTCCTTGGCCTCTGCCCCAGGCGCTAGAGTGGCTCTGGTCGCAACAAAGCGACGCCCCAGAGGGGCAGAGCGTCGCCCCCTGGTGGGCGTGCCGGGTGGATCCTGGTTGGGCGCATGCGGGAGTCTGTCTGACTGTCTCTCCCCGTTTCCAGCTTCAGAAGAATGCAAAAAAAATAAAATAAAAATAAAAAAATAATAAAATTGTCACTGCTCACTCATTAATTTTCTTAAAACATTAACTGAGAATTTACCAAGTATCAAGCACTGCACTACACATGGGAGAATACAGAGAGAGAAGAAAGACATGGTACCTATACTAAGACAGCAAAAAATCAAGGGTCAGGGACTGAAACTAATATTGGTGTGTGGCTTTGAAATACTAAAAGGAACAATAGAAGGAAAAACAGAGACACATAAGCAAAAAACCCACTATAATGCAGGTAAACGGTAAAAAGAGAAAACTGGAATTTTAAAATAACATTAGACTAGTATGCAAAGGTTTCAAAAACAAAACATCAAATTTAATAACTCAGTGGGCATTTTGGTGAACATTTCTGTTCCCACCCTGAGAAGAAATGATATCATACTGGCATACAGCTTACTCTGGGGCATGGCCCACTTCCCCTCTCAAGGAAAGAATTCAGTGCCTTTTCACGACTGTTATAGGCAGACAAGCACAACTAAAAATACTTCTAAGTATGGATTATTAATTTAAAAGTTTTATTTATTGATTGATTTGAGAGAGACACTAATTTGTTGCTCCACCTATTTATGCATCCATTGGTTGATTCTTGTATGTGCCCTGACCAGGGAATCAAAACCACAACGTTGGCATATTGGGATAATGCTCTAACCAGTTGAGTACCCAGCCAGGGCCAATTTGTTTTCTGTATCTATGGATTTACCTATTCTAGGCTTTTCATATGAATGTGATACTATAATATGTGACCTTTTGTGTCTGGCTTCTTTCACTTAGCATAATGTTTTGAAGTTAATCCATGTTGTAGCATGTATCAGCACTTCATTTTAATCTTACGGCTGAGTTAGTATTGCTATGCCACATTGTATTAATCCACTCATCCCCTGGCTATTGCAAACAATGCTGCCATGAATATTCCTGTACAAGTATCTGTCTGAATATCTGTTTTCAATTCTTTTGGGCATATATCAAGGAGTGCAATGGCTGGGTCATATGACAATTCTATGTTTAATTTTTTGAGGAATGGCCAAACTGGTTTTCACTGCAGCTGAACCATTTTACAATCTCAGAAGCAATGTACAGGGTTCTAATTTCTCCACATCTTCACCAGCACTTTTTTTAAAAAAAATTATACCCATCCTAGTAGGTATGAAGTGGTATTTCATTGCAGTTCAGGATTTCTTTTTGAGGTGATCTATATGTTCTAAAATTGACCATGGTAATTGTTGTACATACCTGTGAGTATACTAAAAACCACTGAATTACACACTTTAAATAGTTGAATTGTACCATATGTGAATTATATCCCAGTAAAATGATTATATTAAAAAAGGAACTACTAACACAGGCAAAAATATGAATGAATCTCATAGATTCATTCTGTTGCTGAGCAATAGAAGCCAGACATTAAAAAGTACATACAGTATGATTCCATTTCTATGAAGTTTTAGAACAGGCAAAACTGTAGTTAAAAAAAAAAAAAATCAGAAGTCTTACTTGGAGGCATGGAAACTGACAAGGAAAGGACACCCGGAAACCTTCCAGGATAACAGAGGGGTTCTATATATTGATGGGAGTATGGTTACATGGGTATATCCATTTGTCAAAATTGTACAATCAAGATTACTGCCTTTTACGGTTTGTGAATTTTACCTAAAACATGGAAGGGGATGGGTAGAAAGCAGGGCAGGTTGACAGCAAACAAGAATGGCAGAATATTAACAGTTATTGAAATAGGATGGCAGGTGTATAGGGGTTTATTATTCTGTTTACTTTGTATATATTTGGAATTCTCTCTAATAAAGTCCTTTAAAAAAATCTTTCCTATTATAAAGTCATTAAAAACATGGAAGACTGATTAACAAAATGGACAACCATAACCATATATAGTTTAAAAAACTAGGTTCAAGCCTGACCTGTTGTGGCGCAGTGGATATAGCATTGACCTGAAGTGCTGAGGTCGCCAGTTCAAAACTCTGGGCTTCCCCAGTCAAGGTACATAGGACAATCAATGAACAACTAAAGTGAAGCAAATATGAGTTGATACTTCTCGTTCCCCCGCCTCCTCTCTCTGTAAAATCAATAAATAAAATTTTTTAAAAATTAGGTTCAAGACATATATATGGCCATCTTAGCCTTGGAGGGAAAAGAGACCAACCAAAAAGTAGACAAATCTATGCTATATAACAAGCAGGATACCCACCAAAAATGTTAGCTCTTTGGTAGGACAGCAGGTGATTCTCTCTCTTTCTCTCTCTCTGTTCCTCTGTTTTTTCCAAGTATTCCATTTACTGTTTTTATAATAATATAGAAATAGCTGTTAAAAACCAACTATGGACTAAAGAAATCCGAGTTTGAATCTGGCTCTACTGCACACTAGTTTGTGTGATCCTGGACAAAACTATTGAGCTTTAAGTTCCCGGTTTTCGTTTTTTTAACTTACCTTGGTTAAAAAACCAAGGTAGGTCATTATATGTAGGTATATGTAATACTATCTACCTCTAGCCCTGGCTGGTTAGCTCAGTGGATAGAACGTTGACCTAGAGTGCAGATGTCCTGCGTTTGATCCCTGGTCAGGGCACACATGAGAAGTGACCATATGCTTCTCTTCCCCTCCCTCTCCCCTTCTCTCTCTCTTCCCCTCTTGCAGCCAGTGGCTTGATTGGTTCAAGCATTGGCCTCAGATACTGAGGACAGCTTGGTTGATTTAAGCATCGGCCCCAAACAGGGGTTACTGCATGGATCCCAGTCAGCGTGCACACAGGAGTCTATCTCCCTATCTCCCCTCCTCTCACTTAAAAAATAATATATATCGCCTGGCCTGTGGTGGTGCAGTGGCTAAAGCATTGACCTGGAACGCTGAGGTCGCTGGTTCAAAACCCTGGGCTTGCCTGGTCAAGGCACATACGAGAGTTGATGCTTCCTGTTCCTCCCACCTTCTCTCTCTTTCTATCTCTCCTCTTTCACAGCCATGTCTCCTCCTGACCACAGCTAGCAAAGAACTCATGTGATTAGACTGAGCACACCCAGATGTCTAGGATAATCTCGCCAACTCAAGCTCCTTAATCACATCTTAAAAAAATAAATTAATTAAAAAAAATATATATATATATCTTATAGGGTTATTGAGAACACTAATGAGATACATTGTAAAAAAGTACAATACCTGACATGTGGTAAGTGCTCAAAAAACACTGGCTTTTTCTTCACTTGTTATATAAAGATAATAGTACCTACCTTAGTAGTGTTGTGAGAATTAATGGGATAACTGGATAATTCACTAAGTGTGAATGACAGTGTTACTTCCAAATGAAAAAAATTAAGAAAGCCTTCTCTTCTGCCTGAGTGGTGGTGGCACATGGCTAGAACATCAACCTGCAATGCTGAAGACCCAGGTTTGAAATCCGAAGGTTGCTGGCTTGAGCACAGGCTCACCAGCTGGAGCACAGGATCGCTGGCTTGAATGTGGGATCATAGACATGATCCCATGGTTGCCAGCTTGAGCCCAAAGGTTGCTGGCTTGAGCCCAAGGTCACTGGCTCAGCTGGAGCACCCCGGTCAAGGCACGTATGAGAAGCAATCAATGAACAACTAAAGTGTTGCAACTATGAATTGATGCTTCTCATCTATCTCTCTTCCTGTCTTTCTCTCTTTCTCTTTAAAAAAAAAAGCCTCGTCTCAAAAAGTTAAACATATAGTTACCACATGAACCAGAAATTCCACTCCTAGATATATATCCAAAGGAAATGAAAACATGTCCACATGAAAACTTGTGCATGAAAGTTCATTGCAGCATTGTTTATAATAGCCCCAAAATGGAAACAACCCAAATGTCCATCAATGGTTAAATAAAATGTGGTATATCCATATAATGGAATATTATTCAGTAATAAAAGGAAATTAAGTTCTGATTCATGTTATAACATGGATGAAACTTGAAAACATTATGGTAAGTGAAAAAAGCCATTCACAAAAGGACACATATTCTATGAATCCATTTATATTAAATATCAAGAATAGGAAAAGCCACAGAGACAGAAAGTGGATCAGTGGCTGCCTCAGGTTGAGGGAGAAGATGGGAGTAATTGGAGTGGAAGATGAAAGCTAAACGGTACAGGTTTCTTTTGGGGGCAGGTGATGAACTGTTCTGATTTAGATAATGGTGATGGCTACATAACTTTGTGAATATATTAAAAACTGAAAATTGTATACATTAAAAGGCTAGATTTTTCTATATGTGAATTGTATCTCAATTATAAAGAAGTCCCCAAACACTTTCTTCTTTTCTCTACCTCAAAATCACAACTTACAAAAATAAAATTTAGCCCTGGCTATCTCAGTTGGTTAAAGTGTCATCCCAATATGCCAAGTTTGTGGGTTCGATCTCTGGTCAGGGCACATACAAGAATCAATCAATGAATGCACAAATAAGTGGAACAACAAATCAATGTTTCTCTCTCTCTAATTAATCAATAATAATAATAATTATTATTATTATTTTTACAGAGACAGAGAGAGAGAGTCAGAGAGAGGGATAGATAGGAACAGACAGACAGGAATGGGGAGAGATGAGAAGGATCAATCATCAGTTTTTCATTGCGACACCTTAGTTGTTCATTGACTGCTTTCTCATATGTGCCTTGACCGTGGGCCTTCAGCAGACCAAGTAACATCTTGCTTGAGCCAGCAACCTTGGATCCAAGCTGGTGAGCTTTGCTCAAACCGGATGAGCCGGCGCTCAAGCTGGCGACCTCGGGGTCTCAAACCTGGGTCCTCTACATCCCAGTCCGATGCTCTATCCACTGCGCCACCACCTGGTCAGGCTCAATAAAAATTTTTTAAAAAAGAAAAAAAAATTAGTCCTCACTCCTTCCTTTCTTTGTCTGTCTCCCACCTTGAACTGTACTTATTTATACGGCTTCTCTTTCTTTTCCTTTTTAAAAAAATTTTTTTTCCATTGATTTGAGAGTAGGAGGAAGGAGAGAGGAAGGGAGAGAGTGAGAGAAGTGAGGGAGAGAGAGAGTAGGGGAGAGACAGACAGAGAGAGAGAAGCATCAATTCTTCTCATTTTACTTAGTTGTTCCATTTAGTTGTGTACTCATTGATTGCTTCTCATATGTGCCCTGACCTGGGGTTGAACCTGTGACCTTTAGCATGCTGGGTTGACACTATATCCTTTTCTTAAAAGACGAAAAGCATCCTGAAGGCCAGCTCTTCAGCTAATACATCTATTGATGCTGCTAGGTCTCCAAAGAGTGATGTGGGCTTAACAGGTGCCAATAAATACTTACTGAATGAATAATAGCATGGTTATCTTACATACATACAGTGCTTTATACCTATCAGAGTACTTTTGTTCATGCTTTTAAATTGAACTTTACAACAATCCTGTGAGAAGACTTGAAAGCTATTATTATCCCCATTTAACAAGGGAGAGCTGAAGCACAATGCTGTGTAGTACTGAGGAAGAAGTATCGGCTTGGGATCTATAGTCTTGTGCTCGAGGACAAGCTCGGCCTCTGTTTGTATGACCCTCAGTGAGGCACTGCACTCTGTCAGCCTAGTTCCCCATCTATAAAATAAGAGACAGACTCTGCGATGAACTACAGAATCCCTTTCAATACCACTATCCTATGATTCTGAGGACACACTGCTAGATAGCAGGAGACTGGAGGTGGAACCCAAGTCACCTGTATTCTCTTTCCTCTGGACATGCTACCTCCCATTGCAGGAAGTTGCCCCCAGCAGGAGTGACAACTGACCCCTTTTCAACACTCTGAATTATGCAAAAGATGTATGCAAGTTTCCTTTCACTCTATTTGCGGTGGTTTTCCCATTGGAGCAATCCAATGGGAAAGAAAAAAACAATGCGCTTCCAGTGCATAAAGGTCATTGGAACTAGCATAATAAAATAAAAAGAGTTGAGCTATAGAGTCCGACAGACCTAAGGTTCAAATCCCAGTTCTGCCACCTACTTTCTGTGTGACAGTATTTTCCAATTCTTGGTTTCGTAATCTGTAAAACAAGGATGATGATGCCTACCTCTGCAGAGTGATGGGGAATGAAAAAGCCATATATGTGAAATACCTGCTACTGAGCCTGGTAGATATTTATTGACCATTCTAAGCATTTACAAGTGTTATCGAATGAGTACTCATAACAACTCAACAATACAGGTAATTTTATCCTCATTTTACAGATGAAGGATCTGAGGGATAGAGAAGTTCATTTGCCAAAGTTAGAGTCATTAAACAGAGAGTCAAACTAGATAGTTTAATTGCAGGACCCACACTGTTGGCCATGAAAAAATCACTATTACTATCTGTAATCAGACCATGACCAAATAGTCTTGCATAAAAGAAATTTTGCCTCCTACTATTCATTAGGATTAAGCTAAGGAATCACAATCACCTTGACTCTAACAAATTCAAAGAGTGCATTTCAGAGTCATGGATTAAGATGGCACAAGGACAGCATCTGAAAAAGGTGTTTGATAAGATAGGCTTATCAACAAAGCATCTTTGGAAAAGTTCTTTGCCATCTTTGGGGCTCCAGGCTCAAACGAGTCCATATGGGGCTGGCTGAAGCTTTCTCTTTGGAAGTCCATCCTAAGAAATCTTTCACTTTGTGGGATACTCTGGATGAAAACTAACCTTGATGTCTTCTCTGCCTGTACAGGTTCTGTCTTGCCATTTGAACTTTGTGAAATTAATTTCCTTCATGTTTTCAGAAGTTTGCTTTTCAGTGATCATACCTAATTTACCTGCCCTCTGCTAGGGCCACAATTACTTTATGATAGAGGTAGGGAACAGAAAGAGAAAAAAGAGTGTATTTTGAAAATGCTGTCCTCTCTCACTGTATTTAAGAGCATCTGCAGTCTCGGATTTTGCCTTTAGCTTCTTTCTTTCTTTCTTTCTTTCTTTCTTTCTTTCTTTCTTTCTTTCTCTCTCTCTTTCTTTCTTTCTCTCTCTCTTTCTTTAACAGAGACAGAGAGACAGAGAGAGGGGCAGACAGGAATAGAGAGAAATGAGAAGCATCAATTCTTCATTGCAGCTCCTTAGTTGTTCAGTGATTGCTTTCTCATATGTGCCTTGACCAGTGGGCTACAGCAGAGCCAGTGACTCCTTGCTCAAGCCAGCGACCCTGGGCTCAAGCCAGCGACCATGGGGTCACAGCTATGATCCCATGTTTCAGCCAGTGACCCCACGCTCAAGCTGGGGAGCCCATGCTCATGCCAGATGAGCTAGCAACCTCAGGGTTTTGAACCTCTGTCTTCCGCATCACAGTCCAACTCTCTATCCACTGCGCCACCGCCTGGTCAGGCTAGCTTGCATCTTTCTGAATGCTGCCATGATTCAAAGCACTTCTCTTAAGAAAGCCTTTGAAGTTTTACCCTCTAACTTTACTCCTAGCAGAAAGGTCAAGGAAAACTAAGCCAATCAATTGGGAAATGCTTCTTCTAATTGTCAAGGAAAACTAAGCCAATCAATTGGGAAATGCTTCCTTCTAATTCAGTTGCAACTGTGTAACATACAGATGTCTGACTCAAGAAGGAACACTCAAGTCTCAACTGATGAAGTTACCTTACCAGAAATGCCTGACTCCCATTCTGAGAAAGGCTCTCTAAAAAGTTCGGTGATAAGTAGTTTTATGCTTTCTGAAAACAGAATCTGGAGGTTATGAACAAGGGCAAAATTCTACTAAGGTCCTGATCCTAACACTGCCTCCAGAGAGCCTCTATATAGCTACCTAGGCAAGGTCTGATCCTGTTCTGTCCATCCAACCCCACAAAACGGGGTTAATACTTCTCCAGATGGCTACAGGGAAGATTAAGGGCTATTATTCTTGGCATCTAGCTCTGTCATAGCTCTAGCAGTTGTGACCTTGTTCATCCCAAAATAAGACATTAAACACAGAAATGCAAACAGTGATCCCTGAATCTGACTCTATAGTAGGGTGAGAATTTTCTTTGTACAGGCCTCTTGCACTGCCTCCTATTTCCAACCTGTTGGCTGAATTTTCCTCTGATTCAGGCCTCAAGTTTTTAAGGTATTAGTCACTAATGCCACAAAGCCCTTTGAGGAGTCAGCAGCTGTTACTAACAGCACAAAGAATGAACCCTAGAACTCTCAGGGTTTCAGTCAGGTCTGAATTTACCCTGAAGTAATCAAAGTGGTACCCCTTAACTCCCAAGCCTGGACTCTTGAGAGCAAGCAATGAGGTCTGGTGAAAAGCGTACATCATTTAGTCTTCAAAAACCCATTGTAAAGTGGGTACTGTCACAAGTCTCATTTCACAGAGAAAACTGTAGCTCAGAGAGGACATGTGATTTACCCTAGGTCACAAAGCTAAGAAAGTACAGACATAGGCTCAAAATCAGCCCTACTACTACTAGCTATGTAACCTCCATCATATTTTTAAACTTTCTGGAACCTCTGTTTCCTCATTTGTAAAGTAAAATAATGATAATACCTACCTCCTAGGGGATTTCTGAGAATTAAATGAGATATTATAGGGAAAGTGTCTAGCAAGTGCCTGGCATAAAGTATTACATGCATGTTAGTTTTTTACTGATCAAAATGACAGGATTTTGATATAATTAAAAAATTTTTTTTAATTAAGTGAGAGGTGGGGAAGCAGGGAGACAGACTCCTGCATGAGGCCCAGCTAGGATCCACCTGGTAAGTCCCCTACCAGGTGATGAACTGCCCATCTGGGGCCTGATCTGTTGCTCAGCAACCAAGCTATTTTAACACCTGAGGCAAGGCCATGGAGCCATCCTCAGCGCCCAGGGCCAACTTGCTCCAATCAAGCCTTGGCTGCGGGAAAAGAGAGAAGGGGAGAATGGGAGGGAGGGAGAAGGGGGAGGAGTGGAGAAGTAGATAGTTCCTTTTTTTGTGTGCCCTGACTGGGAATGGAACCTGGGACTTCCACACGGTGGGCCAATGCTCTACCACTGAGCCAACCAGCCAGGGCCAGGATTTGGATATAATTTTGACAAAATAGAGTTTAAAATACTAAAAATGTCACTTGGTCCAATTACCTACATAAGTAAGAACTCCTTTACCACATCCTTGATAAGAAGTGGCAAAGAACACTTCCAATAATGGGCAACTCACTCCCTCACAAAGCAGCCCATTTTGTTTTTGGAAAGCCAAATTCTCTCCTATCAAGCTGTCTTCCCTTTTGGAATTTCCATCCTTTTTTTTTTGTATTTTCTGAAGCTGGAAACGAGGAGAGACAGTCAGACAGACACCCGCATGCCGCCCGACCGGGATCCACCCGGCACGCCCACCAGGGGCGACGCTCTGCCCACCAGGGGGCGATGCTCTGCCCCTCCGGGGCGTCGCTCTGCCACGACCAGAGCCACTCTAGCGCCTGGGGCAGAGGCCAAGGAGCCATCCCCAGCGCCCGGGCCATCTTTGCTCCAATGGAGCCTTGGCTGCGGGAGGGGAAGAAAGAGACAGAGAGGAAGGAGGGAGGGGGGGGTGGAGAAGCAAATGGGCGCTTCTCCTATGTGCCCTGGCCGGGAATCGAACCCGGGTCCCCCGCACGCCAGGCCGACGCTCTACCGCTGAGCCAACCGGCCAGGGCCTCCATCCTTTTTTTTTTTTTAATTTTTTTTTTTTTTTTTTACAGAGACAGAGTCAGAGAGAAGGATAGACAGGGACAGACGAACAGGAACGGAGATGAGATGAGAAGCATCAATCATCAGCTTTTCGTTGCGCGTTGCAACACCTTAGTTGTTCATTGATTGCTTTCTCATATTTGCCTTGACCGTGGGCCTTCAGCAGACCGAGTGACCCCTTGCTCGAGCCAGCAACCTTGGATCCAAGCTAGTGAGCTTTTGCTCAAACCAGATGAGCCCGCGCTCAAGCTGGTGACCTCGGGGTCTCAAACCTGGATCCTTCCGCATCCCAGTCCGATGCTCTATCCACTGCGCCACTGCCTGGTCAGGCGGAATTTCCATCCTTTGATCTTAGTGCTGCCTTCCAGAATCACACAGAGAAAGTCCAGTTCCTTTTCCACATGACAATTCTTCAAGTATTTGTATCATGTTTCCCCAGGCTCTTAGCTTTGGTCCTTTCAACTCTTCCATGGGTCAGAGTCCCAGAAGAGACAGATCTGGGTTTGAATTCTTTTTCTCCCCTTCTTTTCCAAGTGGGAAGAGGGGAGATAGAAAGACAGACTCCTGCATGTGCCCCAACTGGGATACAACAGCAACCCCTGTCTGGGGCCAATGCTCTGCCCATCTGGTGCCACGCTTGCAACTGAGCTATTTTTAGTGACTGATGCAGAGGCTCCAGGGAGCCATCCTTAGTGTCCAGGGTGATGTACTCAAACCAGTTGAGCCATGGCTGTGGGAGGGGGAGGGGACTGGAGGAGAGAAGGAGAGAGAATGGGGAGGGGGAGGGGTAGAGAAGCAGATGGTCGCTTCTCCTGTGTGCTTTAACTGGGAATTGAACCTGGGCCAACACTCTACCACTAAACCAACTGGCCAGAGTCTGGGTTTGAATTATGATCCTTTCCTTTACTGTCTATGTGACCTTAAGCAAGTTATTTAACATCTCTGAACCTGTATCTTCATATATATATGTATATGTGTGTGTGTGTGTGTGTGTGTGTGTGTGTGTATATATATATATATATAATACAGAAAATGATTTTCACTTCACAGGGTATGAGGGTTAAATTAGATAATTAAGGACTGACCAGGTGGTGGCACAGTGCATAGAACATCAACCTGGGATGCTGAGGACCTAAGTTTGAAACTCCAGGGTCACCAGCTTGAGCACAGGGTCATACACATGACCCCATGGTTGCTGGCTTGAGCAAACAGTCACTGGCTCAGCTGGAACCGCCCCAGTCAAGGCATGTATGAAAAAGCAATCAATGAACAACTAAAGTAATGCAACTCTGAGTCAATGCTTCTCATCTCTGTCTTTCTCTCTCTCTAAAAAAAAGTAAGAACGCTACTTATGACAGAATCCAACATATAGCAGCCACTTTTTAGAATGTATGCCATATAGTATATATCTCTCAAAATATATCAGTCATAACACCAAAGGATTGGTTTCTGATGGCAACCGCCAGGGCTTAGGTTTTTGAAGAGCTGCCTGAGAAGAAATTATGTGGACCATCGGCAATGGCAGCCCAAGGATGCAGTGGAAAATCTGGAAAGGTGAGGATGGAAGAGGAAAGGAAATAGTATGTATCATTAAAACAGTGGCCATAAGAAAAGGTAAATATCACCATATTATATGTTGTCTATTACTTCCTCTCTGAAACCCAGGACTCCACATGTGGACCACATTTCCTAATTCAAAAAGGAGAGAAGAAAATAAAGTCAGTCACAGTTCTGGGTCTTCCCAGTAGATGGCCCCTCAAGATCCAGAGATGTTTAGTGGGGATTTTCAGTTGTATCCTTCAAGACCTCAAAGTTCAGGGGTGTGAAAATACCCTACACAGGATGTCTCATGAGTCAATACTGAGTTCCTTCCAGCTAGAAAAATTGTCAGCTGTGTGAAATTCTAAAACTTAAGACTGAAATCATAAACGTTAATACCATCGCCATAATCTACACATATTCTCTTTCCTTCAGTAACCCAAGGAAAGGAGTCGTAGGCAGAAATATGGAGTGATGTTTAAGTATTCTGCAGCGCTGACTCAAAGCACAGCTACTACAAATTGAGATGTGACTTGAACATAAGTGCCCCCAAACAAGTCAAAAGAAAAAAGGATGGCAGGATCCCAGAATTAAAGCAACCTGATCACAAACTATGACAGAAAAGGTCATTTCCCACCTGCCAATGAAACGCAACCATCTGCAATGAAGAAATTCTTTATTAGTTCAGACTCAGCCTAAAGGAACCCTAATAGTTACTCCCTGGTCTGTCATAGAGGATCTATCCAGAGCCAATATCAACTGAATCTTTTTAAAAACATAAGAATTACACGGAGAATAAGCCAGAACTCAAACCAGAAATAGCCTTAAGGTGTTCCTTCACCTAGTGAACAGAGGCTGACCACTCAAGGACTGTAAGGTATAGAACAGCTCAGTGCAGGCCACTGGGAATACCTAGGCTCTAGGGTGGGGATTTCATAACGTCTCTAAGTCAAGATGTGCCCTCAGAAATAGTCTTCTTGTCAAAACTTTCAGGCTTCGTTAAAAGGAAAACACCTAACTGTCACTTTACCCTGATCATCGACCCCTTCCTTGGGAAGAATGGGGAAGCTCCAGCAACCCTGCCAGGCTTCTAAACTCACAAACTTGAGACGAAAACTTTAAAGTTGTTCTGCCACTACCACAGGAAGCTAAAGAAAGTCACAGAAGGACTTTGAGGGAAATAGTCAAATGAGGCTGTTAGGCATTAGTCGTTAAGTTCCTATACCTCTTTTCTAGAGACCCTGGTAGTACACCTGCAGAGGAGGGCCAGAGGGCACTAAGCAAATTCAACCTGGCTGGTAAAGGGGCGTCCCACTGCAGCCTTCAGTAACAAGAATTGGATCCTGCAGGTTCTCAGTCTCCCTTCTACTTCACACCACTTATTCTTTGAAGTGACTACTGAATAGCCCCGTCCCGAGTAAAGGCCCTTTGTACCGGAGATACAGTCGCCTGGTGGAAATACCTTGGCAGAGTTCAGTTTGGTGCCAGGATGGGCCACTGAAGACATCTGTGGCTGCCAGAAGCCTGGACACGAACGGACACACGGAGACACACACACACACACACACACACACACACACACACACAGAAAGAGAGAGAAAGAAAGGAGACAGAGAAAAAATAAGAGAGAGAAAGAAAGGAGAGAGAGAAAGAAGGAGAGAGAAGGAAACTAAGAGAACAGATCAAGTAAATGTTGCCCTATCGGCACTTCCACCTGCCCCTTTCTTCCTGAGACACGCGCCAGATCAGATGTCAAACAAAAACTCCGCAAAAAAGTCCCGGGATAGGACAACTTTCACCTCTCCCACGGCAGAGCCTCCCGGACTCCCAGAGCCTTCCCCGACGTCCCCGCCAGCCCTCCGTGCCCACCCCGCCCCCGGCCCACTCTGCCCTCCGTCCCAGCGAGGCCTGAACCCGTCTCGGGACACCCCGAAGCTCCGAGGTGGGCGAGCGCAGGCCCCCGGGCCGGCAGGGCTGGGGCCGGCCCACAGCGAGCGGCCCGTGTGCCGGGGCTGCCAGTCCTCGCCTCCGCGCCCGCGGAGGGCAGGGGGCGGCGGCTACCCGTACCTGTCAGGCCTCTTCCCAGGACCGGCTGCGGCACAACTTCAGGAGCCCATGTCCGTCTGGGGGCCCGGCCCCTCTCCCGGGAGGGGGGGCGCGGATCCCGGGGAGGGGACTTGGGGTGCCCAGGCAGCTCTAGCCCCTTCCCATGCTCTCCGCCCGGCGCCTGGCCGGGGCCGGACAGCGCCTCCGCCCGCCCCTGCGCACCGTCTCACACCCGCGCTCAGACACACTCACATTCCCTCGCGCGCTCTCACACACGCACTCCCCTCCCTCCTCCTTCTCTGTTTATCTCCTCCAGCTGTCTGGGGACCCAGGAGAAGCCCAGCACCGCGCCTGCGCCACGCAGTCTCCGCCCCCGCCGCGCGCCTCACAACCGGCCACTACGCTACGGAGAGAACGCCCGGCCGTTTCCAGAATGGCGAGCCAGGTTCTCCCACCACTCGCACCCGGTCAACGTCTGCTGCCGGCGGCGCCTACTAACCTGCTAGTGGGGGAGTCCCGCACCGCCGCGACCAATCCGCTTTGCCGCTCGTCCGACCGGCAGCCAGTGAGAGGGCGGGAAAGCGGGACTAAGCCCTGCGGCATCCTGGGAGTCGTAGTTTTTCTCTATCGAAGAGCTCCCGCAGAGTAGGCCCACCCCACCCACCCCACCCAGTTACCATTAGTTACCCAGACGCACCTCCCACCCTACATCCACGTAAAATGCAGCCTCACGCCTTTTCTGGGAGAAACGTCACAGTCACCCATTGCCCTCCAGAGCCCAACACAGTCTCCTAAGAGCCTCCTCATGACTTCTTCAGAGCCCCAGAATTGCGAGACCCTCAGGCTAGGGCCCCAGGGTTCCCCAGAGCCAGGCTCAGTATATCCCATCTTACTGTAGGAGGCTGCACATTTCTCACTCCTGTCTCCGGGGACTGAAGGAAGAGAATAAAAGGCAATCAGTTCTATACGGAGTGGCCTGGAGGGGAGCCAGCCACACTTTCTCTGGGAACCCTCAGGCTGATGGGAGAGACAAGATAACATCTGAGACTGTTGGAGGCACTGCTGTTCCACCTCAGATGAAGAGAAGCAGTTCCAGCCTTTTTACCTCCTTTTAGGAAGTTCCCAAGGTGACAAGGGGGACATTATGCTTAACTTCTTTCTGAAGGCAGAGACCAGGCCCCACCCATGAGGAGCCTCAAATCAGAAAAAAGAAGAGTGTCATCTTCTGAGAATGGAAACTCACTCATAGGGTGCCATTTGTCGGATAATAACAATACTTGACTTTTATTGAGCATTTACTATGTCAGCTCTGTATTGAGTACATTTCCTTAGACAGATACTATTGTTATCTGTGTTTTGCAGAAGATGAACTTGAGTCATAGAAAGGTTAAAAGCAACTTGCCCTGGGTCACATAGCTGATTAGGAACCAAGTAGAGATTCAAACCTAGATCTGCCTGACTCCAGAGTCCAAGCTTTTGAACACTACCTGTCCTTCTAGTGAGAGCCAAGCAGAGCCCAGCCTCAGGAAGGACAGAATATACAATCATGCCATACTTAATGATAGGGATATTTATTGAGAAATGTGTCATTAGCTGATTTTGTTGTTGTTCAAACATCACAAACCTAGTTAGTATAGCCTATTGCACCTAGGCTACAAGCCTGTACAGCACGTTACTATACAAATCAAGCACAAGAGAAAATAAATAAATCAAGAGACATGGTAAACATGAGATTTATGAGACTGCTACTACCAGAGCAATATGACATTCTGTTTTACAGCAAATCTTTTTTTTTACAAATAGAAAGAGTACACTCTTAAATAATAATAAAAAGTACAGTATAGTAAATACATAAACCTGTGACAATTATTTTTTATTATTATCAAGTATTGTGTACTGTACCTAACTGTATGTCCTATACTTTTATATGATTGGCAGTACAGCACATTAGTTTACACCAGCATCACCACAAACTCATGAGTAATGAGCTGTGCTACAAATATACTGTGGCTACAACCACACTAGGCAACAGGAATTTTTCAGCCCCATTATAATCTCATGGGACCACTGTCATGTATGGGTCCATTGTTGACCAAAGCATCATTATGTGGCTCATGACTGTACATATTCAGTGTTTGTAGTGCTTGTATCATGATTGTCATTCTATGACTTGCTTGTTTTTTTTTTCCTTTTGCTGCTCACATCCAGTATGAATTAGTCTCCCTGCAGCTGAGTGTTCACTTCCTCCTGGTGTGCTTTTAAAATGTATTGATTGATTGATTGATTGATTGATTGATTAGAGAGAGAGAGAGAGAGAGAAGTATTCATTTGTTGTTCCGCCTGACCTGCGGTGGTGCAGTGGGTAAAAGCGTTCACCTGGAACGCTGAGGTTGCCGGTTCAAAACCCCGAGCTTGCCTGGTCAAGGCACGTATGGGAGTTGATGCTTCCTGCTCCTCCCCCCTTCTCTCTCTCGGCCGCTCTCTAAAATGAATAAATAAAATCTTTAAAAAAAACAACAACAACATTTGTTGTTCCACTAAGTTGTGCATTCATCTGTCGCTTTCTGTTTCACTATGACGCTTTAACCCACGGAGCTAACCGGCCAGGGCCTTCCTCGTGCATTTTGAAAGGCACAGCTGGGAGCCAGGCTGCGGGACAAGATGGAGTTTCTGCAGGTCCTGAAGCACTGGCTACAGCAGGTCAGCAGCCAGGGCGGCCTCTGGAGCTATCTATGAATTCTCTTCAGAGCACATGATGTGAGGGTTGATACATTAGTCGGGGAAGACAAACATGGAAACAAATACTGTGAAGACAACAAACAGTTTTTTGGCCGTCAGTGATGAATTATATACACTACTGAAATGAATGGCAAAAACACTTGGCTTCACTGTGTACCTGACGATCCTCTAATTACAAAACCACCAACTGCTCATAAATTCATTTGGACAAATTATACGATAAATGCGAGAGCATTCCAGAACAATAGTACCTGAGAAGACTCAGGAGTAAGTCCCCCCTTCAACACCTTACAAATAAAGAGAATGAAGAACAATTTAAACATGTAAAACACGAAGCTTTTCATGTTTCCTTTTCACTGCTTACCATTAACTTGATTAAAATTATTTGATTTAAAAAAGATTATAAATTAGTCTGTATTTTCCAAAAGGTGGTTTCTCCCTATTTGGAGAAGTTAGAACCTACCCTTATGAAATTAGCTTTATGAAATGCCTTTCTCCTGAAAATGTCGTGGGTCATTCCTCCTGATCTTTCCCCCACATATGTCCCACTGAATATAACAAACCATAAACTTTGGGACTAGAAGAAAGCTTTGAGATCATCTATCCATAGCTCCCTAGGTTCAGGCTGAAACCCGGGTATGGTCACTGGTCAATTAAACTGAACACTAGCTAACAGTTATTGAATATTTACTATGGGAGATAAGTGCTTATTAGTGAATTAAGTAATAATCTCACCAATCACATAGCCAGAAGTGGTATAGTTGGGATAAAAACTCAGATTATTTGAAATTATAACCCCCATTTAAACCCTTATTCTGTGCTGGCATTCTCACAGAGGATCTTAGAAAGATCCACAGAGAAGTGTGGATGAGATTTCTGTGACTTCTAGCACACTCTTTGGCATAAAGCAGACACTCAGTAAATATTTGTTGTCAGAGTGAACTTTTTTTTGGTAGGGAGTGGATGACAGGAAGAAAAATACTAATAATAACTGCAACTACTATTTATTGAGCATTTTCTACCAGGAGTTTGTTTGTTCTCTCATGAACACTCTTTCTCTTTTCTACATATACAAATAAATTATGCATATATGACATATATGTGTGCATACATGTATCTATGCACCCATATAGTAGACATTCAAACACACACTAACTCATTTGATCTTCACACCCAGCTTATGAGTTAAGTATTATTCTCATAGAGACTCACAGGAGGGTTAAGTTCAGAATCAGACAGCCTTCCCAACCATAGCTGTTTTCAGATTAATTTAAGAGAGAACTTTCTAACCAATAGAGCTGGGTTACTTTGGGAGGTTGTGAGCTGTCTGTCTTCGGTAATATTCAGGTTTAGGATGTTCAATCATCTATCTAGGATACTCTAGAAGCAGTTATTGTATTATGTAGATATTTAATTAAGTGACCAATACCAATAATCTCTGATTTGGCTTTTGGAAGCAAAAAAAGATTATTCAAATAAGGCTTTTTTCCTGCCCTGTTAGCTTAATTGGTTAGAGCATCATCCTGATATGCCAAGGTTGCAAGTTGGATTCTCAGTCAAGGCACACACAAGAATTAAACAATAATACAGTCTATAGATTTGGACAAATGTATAATGACATAACATCATTATACTATCATACAGAATATTTTCACTACCTCTAAAAATCTGCTGTGCTCTGCCTATTCATCCTGCACCCCCAACCTATGGCACCACTACTTTTTTTACTGTCTCCAGAACTGTTTCCAGAATATTATATAGTTGGGATCATACAGATTGGCTTCTTTCATATTAGTAATATATGTAATATTTAAGATTCCTCTGTGTCTTTTCATGGCTTTATAGCTCATTTCTTTTTAGCATGTATAATATGTATGTACCATAGTTCTTTTATTCATTCACCTACTGAAGGACATCTTGGTGGCTTCCAACTTTTGGCAATTGTGAATAAAGCTGCTCTAAACATTAAAACAGAAAGAAAGAAAGAAAGAAAGAAAGAAAGAAAGAAAGAAAGAAAGAAAGAAACCAATGAATGCATAAATAAATAAAACAGCAAATTTGATGTCTCTCTCTCTCTCCTTTCTTGTCTCTCTAAAAATCAATTTAAAAAAATTTTAATGCTGTTACTCAAATTAGGTGTGTTTTTTTTGGTGGCAATGAACATAGCTCCTCTTTTTCTCCTAAGAATATCAAATGATACCCCAACTGAACAGCTCTGCAGAGGTAGTCATTGATATCACCATTTTCATCTCCTGATTGGACACCAAAAGGGGGCATATTCAATCTAAAATTTAAGATGCTTCAGATTTTACAACCCAGAAATTCTACTTCTAATATCATAGAGGAACTGTTGCACATGAGCCCAAGGAGTGAGCCATGGGCAAGGATTCTACTTCCAACTGTGTTCAAATAGTGAAAAAAGTCAAAACAAGCAAACTGTCCCATAGGAAAATAGGTGAATTATGGTTTGTTTGTATAATGAAACACTATAAAATGAATTAAATGTTAGGATAGATACATTTTTTTTATTAAGTGAGAGGTGGAGAGGCAGAGAGACAGACTCCTGCATGCACCCTACCAGGATCCACCCAGCAAGTCCTCTACCTGGTGATGCTCTGCCCATCTGGTGCCACGCTCCATTGCTTGGCAACTGAGCTATTTTAGCTCCTGAGGTGAGGCCATGGAGCCATCCTCAGTGCCTGGGACCAACTTGCTTGAACCATTTGAACCATGGCTATGGGAGAAGAAGAGAAAGAAAGAGAGAGAAGGGGAAGAAGGAGGGGTGGAGAAGCACATGGTCACTTCTGTATGCCCTGACCAGAAATTAAATCTGGGACTTACACACACCAGGCTGATGCTCTACTGCTGAGCCAATCCAGCCAGAGCTTTATTTAATTTTTAATTGATTTATTATTTTTTAGGAGAGAGGAAGGGAGAGAGAGAAAGAAACATCGACTTGTTGTTCCACTTATTTACACATTCATTGGTTGTTTCTTGCATGTACCCTGAGAGATCGAATCTACAATCTTTTTTTTATTTTTTTTATTTTTTTATTTTTATTTTTCTGAAGCTGGAAACGGGGAGAGACAGTCAGACAGACTCCCGCATGCGCCCGACCGGGATCCACCCGGCACGCCCACCAGGGGCGACGCTCTGCCCACCAGGGGGCGATGCTCTGCCCCTCCAGGGCGTCTCTCTGCCGTGACCAGAGCTACTCTAGCGCCTGGGGCAGAGGCCAAGGAGCCATCCCCAGCGCCCGGGCCATCTTTGCTCCAATGGAGCCTTGGCTGCGGGAGGGGAAGAGAGAGACAGAGAGGAAGGAGGGGGGAGGGGGGAGAAGCAAATGGGCGCTTCTCCTATGTGCCCTGGCCGGGAATCGAACCCAGGTCCCCCGCACGCCAGGCCGACGCTCTACCGCTGAGCCAACCGGCCAGGGCTTTGAATCTACAATCTTGGTATGTCAGGACGACGCTCTAACCAATGGAGCTATCCAGCCAAGGATCAAGGATAGATACATTGTATTTATTTATTTAAGATTTTATTTATTTTAGAGAGAGAGAGACAGAGATAGAAGGGGGGGAGGAGCAGGAAACATCAACTCCTACATGTGCCTTGACCAGGCAAGCCCAGGGTTTGGAACCAGTGACCTCAGTGTCCTAGATCCATGCTTTATCCACAGTGCCACCATAGGTCAGGCCACGGATAGATACATTTTAAAAAGTATAATAATGAGTGAAAAAAGGAAGTTGAAAGATGATATATTCAGTCTGATATTTATGTAAAATTTAACACAAAAATATCACATATTATAGATACTTATGTAGCAAAAATACAGAAACTTAAATGGGAAATATATATAGCAATTTTGGGGAAATTGCTATCTAACTTTGATTACCTCTGAGGAAAAGGAAGAAAGAAGGGGTGAGGAATGGGGTTTTAGCTATATCTACATTTTATTTTTTTTTAAATATTTTCATTTTACCTTTGGTTATTTATTGATATTTATTTTTAGAGAGAGAAGAAGTAAGAGAGAGAGACATTGATTTGTCATTCCACTTTTTTATGCATGTATTAGTTAATTCTTGTATGTGCCCTGATCAAGGATCAAACTTGCAATCTTGGCACATGGGGACGACATTCTAACCAAATGAATTGGCCAGGGCTGCAACATTATATTCCTTAAAAAAGAGATTAGAAGTAAATATAGCAAAATATTAAACATCGCTATTATTATTTGTACTTTCCTGGATATTTGAAATAGTTTGCAATTAAATGGTTTTTATTATTTATTTATTTATTTATTTATTTATTTATTTTTTGTATTTTTCTGAAGCTGGAAACGGGGAGAGACAGTCAGACAGACTCCCGCATGCGCCCCACCAGGCGGGATCCACCCAGCACGCCCACCAGGGGCGACGCTCTGCCCACCAGGGGGCGATGCTCTGCCCCTCCGGGGTGTCGCTCTGTTGCGACCAGAGCCACTCTATCGCCTGGGGCAGAGGCCAAGGAGCCATCCCCAGTGCCTGGGCCATCTTTGCTCCAATGGAGCCTCCGCTGCAGGAGGGGAAGAGAGAGACAGAGAGGAAGGAGAGGGGGAGGGGTGGAGAAGCAAATGGGCGCTTCTCCTGTGTGCCCTGGCCGGGAATTGAACCCAGGAATTCTGCAAGCCAGGCCGACGCTCTACCACTTAGCCAACCGGCCAGGGCGGCTTTTAAAATTTTTTAAAGGTTAAATCAGGGGACAGAAATTCTCTTGACAAAGGCCTGTTTAAAAGTTAAAGATCCATACTTGTAATGTGGTAATTATTATCATATATGAATCTCATTGTTGAAATGAACAACAACAACAAAAACCAAGTACTACTTCCTTTATTTCCTTTAGAGTTTGTGGTTGCAAAGCCTTTGGGTGTATGGCCCAGGTCACCGTGAGTAAAGGTTGAGATCTACTGAATTCAGTTAGTTGCCTCATTTTACCAAGGAGAAAACTATGGTCTAGAACAGTTTGGCAACTTGTCTAAAGTAAAAAATCGCCAGGGGCCCACACTGTCTGGTCCAAATAGTCCATCAAGAGTGTCCAAATAGTCCATCAAGAGTATCCAAAGTCAGGCCCTGGCCAGTTGGCTCAGTGGTAGAGCGTCGGCCTGGCGTGTAGAAGTCCCGGGTTCGATTCCTGGCCAGGGCACATAGGAGAAGTGCCCATCTGCTTCTCCACCCCTCCCCCTCTCCTTCCTCTCTGTCTCTCTCTTCCCCTCCCGCAGCCGAGGCTCCATTGGAGCAAAGTTGGCCCCGGCGCTGGGGATGGCTGCTTGGCCTCTGCTCCAGGCGCTAGAGTGGCTCTGGTCGCGGCAAAGCGATGCCCCGGAGGGGCAGAGCATCGCCCCCTGGTGGGCGTGCCGGGTGGATCCCGGTCGGGCGCATGCGGGAGTCTGTCTGACTGTCTCTCCCGGTTTCTAGCTTCAGAAAAATACAAAAAAAAAAAAAAAAAAAGAGTATCCAAAGTCATCTTAAACACAAAGCACCTGTGTTCAAGATGTTCTCTCCACTTGGAATCACTCTCGTACTCCCATTTATCTTATCTTACTGATCTTCTGTTCCTTCTCTAAAACCTGATTTAGAAAAAATTAGCCAATCTCATTCCCCAAACTTGGATCTGAAACTTAGAGTCAAGCGGGTCCTAATCTCCCTGCTCAGCACCCTCAGTTCTCTGATCAGCCCTTCCCAGGAAAACAAGCTTTCTGTCTCACAGGACAGCACGTTTTCTTGTTTGTACTACTTCGATCATTAGGCAGTTCTTGATAATAAAGATCTTATACTTATTTGTCTCAACTCTGTTCTCTGTGGCAACATAGATTTGTGTATTAAGTGAGGTGATATTTGGGTAAACCATAGAGGTCTGAGCCAATCTAGTGAGAGTTAGCAGGAATGATAATCATATTGATCACTTTTGCCCCCCTCCCTTTTATTAAGTGAGAGGAAGGGAGGTAGAGAGACAGACTCCTGCATGTAGCCACTGGGATCCACCAGGCAAGCCCCCTACTGGGTGATGCTCTGCCCATCTGGGGCCACTGCTCTATTACTCAGCAACCAGCTATTTTAGCGTCTGAGGCGAAGGTCATGGAGCCATCCTCAGCGCAGGGCCAACTTTGCTCCAGTGTAGCCGTGGCTGCGGGAGGGGAAGAGAGAGATAGAGAGAAAGGAGAGGGGGAAGTGTGGAGAAGCAGATGGGCGCTTCTTCCTT